>NC_069134.1:66573671-66937750 GCF_026914265.1 Mya arenaria
TTTAACCATGCTAGATATTCTTATCTTGCTCACGGGCGAAGATAAAATGCCCGTATGGGACTCCTTTTTTATGGTCACCACATTTTAATTATCTCCCTTGTTGAAGACTGTCGTCTGTAGCATCATGAAAACCTTGATTTGTGGCAATATTTAGAACGCTAGTTAATTATTTCTCGCTTCGAATGTCACCATAAAACAGTTTTCACGCACCATTCAAGAAATAATGCTTCACTCTCCTTAGGACTATTTAAAGACAGATTTGACTATTAATATAATCGGAATCACTGCGCGCATATCCATGACAACCACGAATTATCGCATATCCATACGCAATTATTTTCACTAAGAACAAAAGAGTTCCAGCAAAAAACACATTGTTACTTAATTATTTTTAACTGAGGTGGGAGAAAAAGCATCTACCATGGCCGAGAGTGTAAGATAGGTTCAACCCGACCCTCGCGCAGGGTGTTTTGCGGAAACTCGGTTTACCGAGTTTCCGCAAAACACCCTACGCTCGGATCGGAATGAACCTATCTTACACTCTCGGCCATGGAAGATACTTATAAGCCAAATCGCCCACGGTACACAACGAAGCATAGTACAGTAGGGGGGTTCTCATACATTTCCCAGACGCCTTGATATGGAGAAAATAAGTTTTTTTTTTCCTATACGGGACCTCATCACCGCAGAAGTGTGAAACGCCCTACATCAAAGAAACGGGCGGCATTGCGCGCGCACGTGACAAAATAGGTTGTAGTTTATACTTCGAATTTTATGGAACACATCTCTTCGCTCGTTTGTTTAATATGCTCCATAACATTCAGATTATAAACGATAACTCACATGTAAAACCTCGATTTTACTTAAATCAAACACTAGTGTTTTATTTTTTTTTATTTTAGGTCCGCAACCATCGGGTAACCTCGTTAGCAAGCATCGATGCATCCAGGAAAATGGAGCAGGAAGTTGCCATCTCTGTCTTTTTCGTCTTGGGTAAGACTAGTTAAGCAATACTGTAAAATAACATTACTGCATGTGTGTTCAACCTTTTCCGTGACCTTTAAAAATGTAAAAAACACGGTAGGTCTTTGGTTAACTATGTTGTTAGAACACGGTAGGTCATTGTCGAACCAATCTCATTAAAATCATATCGTGACGTTCACTTCATTTCATTACGTCGTGAAGCGTGTATTGGGGATCTGATTTTAATGATATTGTTGTCGAACCATATTGTCACAACACGGTGAGTCGTTGGTGAACCATGTTGTCGTAACACGGTAGGTCGTTGATGAACCATGTTGTCGTAACACGGTAGGTCGTTGATGAACCATGTTGTCACAACACGGTAGGTCGTTGGTGAACCATGTTGTCACAACACGGTAGGTCGTTGGTGAACCATGTTGTCGTAACACGGTAGGTCGTTGGTGAACCATGTTGTCGCAACACGGTAGGTCGTTGGTGAACCATGTTGTCGCAACACGGTAGGTCGTTGGTGAACCATGTTGTCGCAACACGGTAGGTCGTTGGTGAACCATGTTGTCGCAACACGGTAGGTCATTGTCGAACCATGTTGTCGCAACACGGTAGGTCATTGTCGAACCATGTTGTCGTAACACGGTTGGTCATTGTCGAACCATGTTGTCGTAACACGGTTGGTCATTGTCGAACCATGTTGTCGTAACACGGTTGGTCATTGTCGAACCATGTTGTCGTAACACGGTAGGTCATTGTCGAACCATGTTGTCGTAACACGGTAGGTCATTGTCGAACCATGTTGTCGTAACACGGTTGGTCATTGTCGAACCATGTTGTCGTAACACGGTACGTCGTTGGTGAACCATGTTGTCACAAAACGGTACGTCGTTGGTGATCCATGTTGTCACAACACGGTAGGTCGTTGGTGAACCATGTTGTCACAACACGGTAGGTCATTGTGTTGTCACAACACGGTAGGTCTTTGTCGAACCATGTTGTCGTAACACGGTAGGTCATTGTCGAACCATGTTGTCGTAACACGGCAGGTCATTGTCGAACCATGTTGTCGTAACACGGCAGGTCGTTGGTGAACCATGTTGTCGTAACACGGCAGGTCATTGTCGAACCATGTTGTCGTAACACGGTTGGTCATTGTCGAACCATGTTGTTGTAACACGGTAGGTTTTTGTCGAACCATGTTGTCGTAACACGGCAGGTCATTGTCGAACCATGTTGTCATAACACGGCAGGTCATTGTCGAACCATGTTGTCGTAACACGGTTGGTCATTGTCGAACCATGTTGTCGTAACACGGCAAGTCGTTGGTGAACCATGTTGTCGTAACACGGTTGGTCATTGTCGAACCATGTTGTCACAACACGGTAGGTCGTTGTCGGACCATGTTGTCACAACACGGTAGGTCATTGTCAAACCATGTTGTCACAAGACGGTAGGTCATTGTCGAACATTGTCGAACCATGTTGTCGTAACACGGTAGGTCATTGTGTTGTCACAACACGGTAGGTCGTTGTCGAACCATGTTGTCACAACACGGTAGGTCAATGTCGAACCATGTTATCGTAACACGGTAGGTCATTGTCGAACATTGTCGAACCATGTTGTCGTAACACGGCAGGTTGTTGGTGAACCATGCTGTCACAACACGGTAGATCTTTGTCGAACCATGTTGTCGTAACACGGTAGGTCATTGTCGAACCATGTTGTCACAACACGGTAGGTCGTTGGTGAACCATGTTGTCACAACACGGTAGGTCTTTGTCGAACCATGTTGTCGTAACACGGTAGGTCATTGTCGAACCATGTTGTCACAACACGGTACGTCGTTGGTGATCCATATTGTCACAACACGGTAGGTCGTTGGTGAACCATGTTTCACAACACGGTAGGTCATATTGTGTTGTCACAACACGGTAGGTCTTTGTCGAACCACGTTGTCGTAACACGGTAGGTCATTGTCGAACCATGTTGTTGTAACACGGTAGGTCATTGTCGAACCATGTTGTCACAACACGGTAGGTCATTGTCGAACCATGTTGTCGTAACATGGTAGGTCATTGTCGGACATTGTCGAACCATGTTGTCGTAACACGGTAGGTCATTGTCCAACCGTGTTGTCGTAACACGGTAGGTCATTGTCGAACCATGTTGTCGTAACACGGCAGGTCATTGTCGAACCATGTTGTCGTAATACGGTAGGTCATTGTCGAACCATGTTGTAGTAACACGGTAGGTCATTGTCGAACCATGTTGTCGTAACACGGCAGGTCTTTGTCGAACCATGTTGTCGTAACACGGTAGGTCGTTGTCGAACCATGTTGTCGTAACACGGTAGGTCATTGTCGAACCATGTTGTCGTAACACGGTAGGTCATTGTCGAACCATGTTGTCGTAACACGGTAGGTCATTGTCGAACCATGTTGTCGTAACACGGCAGGTCGTTGGTGAACCATGTTGTCGTAACACGGTTGGTCATTGTCGAACCATGTTGTCACAACACGGCAGGTCGTTGGTGAACCATGTTTTCACAACGCGGTAGGTCATTGTCGAACCATAGGCTAGCATGTATTCAATACAACACAGCCATAGGCTAGCATGTATTCAATACAACACTGCAATTGGCTAGCATGTATTCAATACAACACTGCTATTGGCTAGCATGTATTCAGTACAACACTGCCATTGGCTAGCATGCATTCAATACAACACTGCCATTGGCTAGCGTGTATTCAATACAAAACAGCCATAGGCTATCATGTATTCAATACAACACAGCTATTGGCTAGCATGTATTTAATACAAAACTGCTATTGGCTAGCATATATTCAATACAAAACTGCTATTGGCTAGAATGTATTCAATACAACACTGCGTTTGCATAGCATGTATTCAATACAACACTGCTATTGGCTAGCATGTTTTCAATACAACACTGCTATTGGCTAGCATGTATTCAAAACAACATTGCTATTGGCAACACATCTATTGGGTAGCATGTATTCAATACAGCACTGCTATTGGCTAGCATGTATTTAATACAACACGAGGGTAAAAAAACCTCTTCAGGCTTCCAATTTCCTCTTTAACACTGCACGCGGGAATAATATCATAGGTGGCAGTGTAAGTCAAGAGATGATGAAAACAGTTCGTTTGGTATCTTTATGTACATAATAAGAAGGTATCTAAGATTGTGTTCCCGCTTGCTCAAAACACGTCATTGTTGTAATATGATATCGGCTACCTGAGAGTGGCCAGGCTTATCAGCAGTCTGTAGTTAGCTAGCGTCGAATAAACATCGTAAACTACACAGCAGTCTTTATCTATCATCCCTAGAGTTAATAAATAATACGACATGGTGGCAGCGCGGTATTAAACTCAACAATAATATTGGAACTATTTGCACTAGTGTAAATAAACAAAATGGCAAATTTTAATTTCCAACATCCGGATAAATTTGACTTCCAAAAGCAGGAACAGTGGAAAAAGTGGTTAAAACGGTTTGAGTGATTTAGGCTTGCGTCAGGATTAGAAGAAAAAGACGAAGAAGTGCAAGTTAACACTTTAATTTATTCAATGGGACCAGAAGCAGAAGAAATTATGTCATCGTTCAATCTTTCGACTGAAAACAGCAAGAAATTTGACACTGTAGTGGAAAAACTCAATCAGCATTTCATTCCTAAAAAGAACGTTATCTTCGAGAGAGCCAAATTCAACCAACGATCACAAATGGCTGGTGAAAGCGTGGACAGTTTCATCACAGAACTGTACCATTTAGCAGAAAATTGTGAGTTTAGGGACTTACATGATAGTTTAATTCGCGACAGGATTGTGGTTGGAATTAGAGACCACAAATTGTCCGAAAGACTGCAGCTTGACCCAACACTGTCGCTAGAAAAGGCGGTGACTGAGGCCAAACAACGAGAGTCGGTTCGAGCCCAACAAGCGGTAGTAAGAGGCGAACCGTCATCTACAGTTGAGGCAGTGACAAGACGGCAACACAAGACTCAGGGGCACCGGAACTGGAAGCCAGAGAAAAAACCGGTCCCATCTACGCCAGCAAGCAGGGAGTGTCAGCGTTGTGGCAACACGCCGGGGCACCCTCGAAACAAGTGCCCGGAAAAAGATGCGAAGTGACGTAAACGTCAAAAAGTAGGACACTTCCAAAAGAAATGCCGCTCAACCGTTGGAGCCATGAACAAAGCTAGCAACACCGAGCATTCCGACGAAGACGAGTCCTTCCTTGGTACAGTACGGACATCAACGACCACGGACCCGTGAAAAGTGACACTAGCCGTAAATGATGAAGCGGACGTGACGTTCAAAATCGACACCAGGGCAGACGTGACAGTTATCCCAGGGAAACTGTTAAAACAGATGTTTGGAGTGAAAATACAGAAAACTAACAGATCATTATTTTGCGCAGGCAATTCTAAATTAACAGTTCTGGGTAAATTCCAAACCACAATTGAATCTTCATCAAAATTGTGTGTTACAGAAGTGTTTGTTGTAAAAAGTTTGGAATTTCCTCTCCTTGGCCGACCTGCTATTGAGGCTTTACAAATTGTTCAGGTAAATGATTTTAAATACATTTCATCTGTCAAAGCATCGTATGAACAAGTATATGAGAAAATCCCCATTGTCTTTAGCGACAAATTAGGTAAAACTGATTGGGAATACAAAATCACATTAAGTGAAAAATCAAAACCGTACTCATTGTCTACACCGCGTCGAGTACCATTGCCTCTAATGAAAAAAGACAAAGCCGAGCTAGAGCAAATGGCGAGATCGGGGGTTATTTCAAAAGTATCAGAGCCGACCGAGTACTGTTCGCCAATGGTAGTAGCTCCTAAACCAAATGGTCAAATTAGGATATGTGTAGATCTGTCAAAATTGAATCAGTCAGTAAAACGAGAGCGTTTTCAATTACCATCCGTAGACGAGTCATTTGCAAAGCTCGCTGGAGGACGTTTCTTTTCGAAAATTGACGCACGCCACGGTTTCTGGCAAGTAAGATTAGCACGCGAATCGCGACATTTAACTACATTCATAACCCCATTCGGTAGGTTTTGCTTTAATGTCTCGCCATACGGTATAAATGCTATGCCAGAATTCTTTCAGAGAAAAATGTCAGCATTGTTAGAAGGAGTACCGGGCGTAGTTTGCAAAATGGACGACGTCCTCATATTCGGTGAGAATAAGGATGAACATGATCAGCGTTTATTTCGCGTGTTAGGGCTCATTTCTGAGGCTGGCATCACACTGAACAAAGAAAAATGCCAGTTTGGTAAACACAGTTTGACATTTCTAGGTCATGTTGTAGGTCAGGGCACAATTGGGGCCGACCCAGCCAAAGTGAAAGCAATTATTGACATGCCAAACCCGCAGAATATTTCAGATATCCGGAGATTTCTTAGAATGTGCAATCAATTAGCAAAGTTCACGCCAAACTTAGCACAAATGTCTAAACCGTAGCGAGACCTTTTAAAGGACAAAAACTCGTGGTTCTGGGGTCCAGATCAAGAATTGTCCTTCCAGAAATTGAAAGAGGTGTTAAGTTCTCCCATGGTTTTGGCCCAGTATGATCCTAATAAGGAAACAATGGTCTCAGCAGACTCTTCTTCATTTGGCATGGGGGGAGTTGTTAGGCAAAATCAGGGAAGTACATGGAAACCAATAGCGTTTGCTTCTCGTTCGCTTACTGAAGCAGAACAAAGGTATGTTCAAATAGAGAAAGAATGCCTTGCATTAACATGGGCTTGCGAAAAGTTTCAAAACTTTTTAATAGGATCCAAGTTTGTCCTAGAAACGGATCATAAACCGTTAGTTCTTTTATTAAGTACGAAAGACTTGACCGATTTACCTGCTAGAATCCAGAGGTTTCGCATGCGCCTTATGCGTTACGATTTTAGCATTGTTTACATAAGCGGATGTAAACTGGTTACAGCCGACTGTCTACCAAGGGCACCTCGGTGTACGTTAATTGATTAAGAATCCGAAAGTCTGCAGTCCGCGAGTGACGCATATGTTCAAATGATTTTCAATGACATCCCAGCGACCGCTAATCGACTGGAACAAATTAAGTCCCTTTACAAAGAGTATAATATCTGTACACAGCTTTTGTTGTATTGTAAACAAGGGTGGCCAGATAAGTCAGCACTTCCTGAATACATGAAACCATACTGGTGTTATAGGGGTGAGATAACTGTTCAAAGAGGTCAATTGTTCAAAGGAACGCGACTAGTAATATCAAACACATTACAGTCAGAATGGCAAAACAATCTGTTTGGTGGATTGGTTTGAGCTCGGCTCTAGAAAAGGTTGTAAAGTCATGCCATAAATGCATTGAAAACGGTTGCGATAGAGCAGAACCGCTTATGCCGTTCGAATTTCCAGAACGCCCTTGGCAACGCGTAGCAACTAGTTGACTATTTCTCGCGTTATATTGAGCTGGCCAAACTTTCAAATGCTACACCAGCGTGCGTAGTAAATCACATGAAGTCCATTTTCGCGCGACACGGTATACCAGAAATAGTATTTAGTGACAACGGGCCGTGTTACAACGCAGCGACTTTTAAAAAGTTTGCACGTGAGTATGGATTTGCACACCATACTTCTAGCCCAAAAATGCCTCAAAGTAATGGTCTTGCGGAAAGGTCTGTAAGAACTATTAAAGAGATGCTGAAGAAATCAGACGACCCGTATTTGGCACTGTTGTCATATCGTGCAACGCCATTGCACAATGGATTCAGTCCGTCAGAATTATTAATGGGCAGAAAATTAAATACGTCAATACCGGTTAAACCCGAAACTTTAAATCCAAAGTGGCCAAATTTGAAAATTGTCCGAAATCGGGAAAATAAGATTAAAGGTCAACAAAAAAGAAATTTCGATACAAGACACAAGGCTAAAACTTTGCCTTGCCTAAAATATCGCGACCGAGTTCTTGTAAAAGATCAAAACAAGTATGGGGTAATTAAATCACAATCTGTATTCCCACGTCCATACAATGTTGAGACGGATGTAGGTATTATCCGCCGGAATAGGCGCCATCTTATAGAAACTCCCAGGCGGCCTAATGGTCAGCAGGATGGTCAAGGAGAACAGATGGTTCAGATTAATGAGAGTGATAGTGAAAATTCTTTATCTTCATGGGAAAGTAAGGAGGAGACCGTGGAACCAGGGAATGGTTACGTAACAAGATCGGGAAGATTGTCAAGAAACCCAGAAAGACTAATCGAATCGTGTTAGTTAAAATATATTATATGGTTTCATATAAAAATGTTATATTTGTTTCAGAAGTAAACGCCTCTAAACGATACATTCATTAAATTACTTATTAACTTGAAAGGGAGGTGTTGTAATATGATATCGGCTACCTGCGAGTGGCCAGGCTTATCAGAAGTCTGTAGTTAGCTAGCGTCGAATAAACATCGTAAACTACATAGCAGTCTTTATCTATCATCCCTATAGTTAATAAATAATACGACAGTCATTAATATGCACAACTTGCACTTGCCTTGACTAGCTGGTACGCACCAACACCATCTCGATAACCGTGTTTTAATATATCGAACAATTTTCGCGAAAACCATTTGTTTATCCGTATACAAATCACCATCCCTCGTCACCTATAGATGTAGTGGAGATCAAGTCATAATGCAGCCGTTGAGTGCGGGCAGACCTTATAAACTCTAAATCCTACCACTTCCATAATATATGACTCATTGTTTCAGTGGGCTTCGTGTTGGCCTGGATGCCATACGCCATTTTGTCCATGTGGGCGATGAACAATGATATAAAGCGGATGTCAGAGAATGTGGCCATCATTGCGCCTCTCCTCGCCAAATCGGCATGCGTGTGGAACCCGCTCATTTACATCGGCAAGAACACTGCATTCCGGAAGGCGTTCTTAGACATGCTCAAGAAGAAGGAGCCTCAAATCTCCATCAGTGGACCCTCAACCTCAGAAAGAAAGACGGAACATGTCACTAAAGAAAACGAGGCTATTCCGAAGAAGATACTCGTCAAGGATAGTTCTGTTTAACAACTACATGTATGTATGCGTCTGGGAGTGTTACTTAACACCCAAGAGTTTTACAGAACAAGCGAGAGTGTTGCTTAAAAATAAGAGGTTTACTCAGCAATCGACAAGTTTACTTAAAACAACCGGATATTTAACTTAACAATCGACAGTTGTACACAGCATCCCAGAGTGTGACTAAACATCAGAGAGGTTAACTTAACAACCGACAGTGTAACTTAACAACCTAAATTATTTACCTAAAATCCGAGAGTTTTTACTTTACATCCGAGATGTTTATCTTAACAAGCGACATAATTTACTTTTCACCCGAGAGCTTAGCTAAACATACGATAGATCTTACTTAACATTCGAGATTTCATCTAAGCATCCGAGAATGTTTACTTAATATCCGAGAGTTTTACTTAACATGTGAGAGTTTTACTTAACATGCGAGAGTTATACTTAACATGCGAGAGTTATACTTAACATGCGAGAGTTTTACTTAACACGCGAGAGTTTTACTTAACACGCGAGAGTTATACTTTACATGCGAGAGTTATACTTTACATGCGAGAGTTTTACTTTACATTGGAGAGTTTTTACTTGAACATCCGACAGATTTACTTAACATCCGAGCGTTTAACCATAACAACGGACAAGTTTACATTTCATTTGAGAATTTTACTTAAACTAACATAATAAGGTAATAAGTCTTTGGACGATCTAACCGACATACTCTTACACTGTTTATCCGTGATATTTTTTAAACATTGTTGATAAAGGAATATGTATTGTATATTGTTTAGTATTTTGTCAACATTAATGTACAATACAAACGGTATCTATGACAAAGTGGAACACCTTCCAGCCTGTGATTATTTCGTTGTTATTTCGTTAGTTTAATTTGTTCAAGAGTTTTTGCAAAAACAACAACAACAACACCTGTTCAGGTGCATTGAATTTAAGAACAGTACAGAGCTGTACAGTACAGAACAGTACAGTACACTACAGTACAGTACACAACAGTAAAGTACAGTACACTACACTATAGTACAGTACAGTACAGTACAGTACATTGCAGTACAGTACAGTTCACCACACAACAGTACAGTGCACTACAGTACAGTGCACTACAGTACAGTACAGCTCACTTACGTACAGTACAGTACACTTCAGTACACTTCAGTACAGTACAGTACACTTCAGTACAGTACACTACTGTACAGTACACAACAGTACAGTACACAACAGTACAGTACAGTATAGTACAGTACAGTACACTACACTACATCACATTACAGTACACTGCAGTACAGTACAGTATAGTACAGTACACTTCACTACACTTCAGTACAGTACAGTACAGTACAGTACAGTACAGTACAGTACAGTACAGTACAGTACAGTACAGTACAGTACAGTACAATACAGTACAGTATACTACAGTACACTACAGTACAGTACACTTCAGTGCACTACAGTACACTGCAGTACAGTACACTACACTACAGTACAGTACACTACACTACAGTACACTACAGTATAGTACAGTACACTTCAGTGCACTACAGTACAGTACACTTCAGTACACTACAGTACACTTCACTACACTACACTACACTACAGAACAAAACAAAACATAATAAAACCCTTTTTTAATTTAAGCATGTTTAGATTATCGTTCCAACAAAAATTAATACCTATTACACGCATGCAACAACAATATGAATCAATTTGCATTATTTACAAACATGTTATACAGTGAAATATCGAGAAAAACTGTTTTTAACAGCACTGTAGAGTGAACTAATCGTGATGAATTATTGTGACCGTTATCGTTTTTATTCCATATATTGTCGTCAACCTGTTTTTGAATAAATCTCTTCCCAAACCATACGTCTGATTGATAGTGTTAGTCCAGGGTCCATGTTCGGCACTGTCTTGAATCTGTGTTTTACACAGTGCCTTAGAAAGGCAAAATTGTGTTGTAAAAATGTTATTATGGGAGCTTATTTGCTAAACATTGTTGAACCAGTTATAAACTCACTGAAAGTTAATAATACAAGAGTAAGCGACATACACGCTATTCTAAAAGTAGAAAAGACATTCTTCAAAGACCTTTTACGTCACACTTAAAAGATTAATACAAACTACATGTATTACAATTATGTTAACAACATTGATTTAGAAAAAACATGTATTACACAATTATGTTAACAACATTGATTTAGAAAATACATGTATTACAATTATGTTAATAACATTGATTTAGAAAATACAATAACGTAGCAAATACATGTGATGGTCGGTTTACATATAATGAAGGCAAAATGGCACTTCTAGAAATGAAATTAAATATAAGCCCCGGCTTCGATCGTCTCACAGCTGAATTCTATAAATTTTGGAATTTAATTGGCAACCTTGTAATTGATTCCCTATATGAAAGATATGAGAAAGGTGGATTTATCCGCAAAAGCAATGTGTTTTTAAATTACTGCACAAAAAGGAAGAACCCGATAATTTATAAAATTGGAGACCAATCTTCTTACTAAATTAAGACTATAAAGATGCCGCGAAAATACTTGCATAACGTTTATAATCTGTTTACCGACAATAATGAATAATGGCCAACAGGGGTACATAAACGGTAAAAACATTAACTTCGATATAAGAAAAATACATTTAAAAATATAATAGAATTCGCTGATCTCTATCAAATGGCAACGTACACACACACACACACACGCACAAACACACACACACGCGCACACGCACACACACGCACACACACACACATGCGCACGCATACACACACACAGATACACACACACACACACACACACACACACACACACACACGCACACGCACACACACATACACACACACACACACGCACACACATGCGCACACATACACACACACAGATACACACACACGCACACGCACACGCACACACGCGCACGCGCACACGCACACGCACACATACACACACACATACCCACATACACATACACACACACACACATACATATATATATATACGTTGCCATGTACATCGTTGAGAATCACAGACGAATACGCTTTTGAACAAGTACGGTGTTAACTATGTACTCTTATTCATCGTTAGATATGTCAAAAACATACAAATAATTGCTTAGCAATACACAAATGCGTCAGAACTTATTTAGATTATGAGCTGCATTTCCAGGAAATGATTTTTTACAACTGGACTTACTTGACGTCATGATCGGATGTCCATCGTGCGGAAAACACGTTAGAAAGTACAAGTGCATCAGATTTAAGATATAATTATCGAAACTCTTCCTGACTTATAATAAGAGCATGCCCTCTGAACTCTTCTTAATCATCAGGATTCAACATCCATTTGGACTTCAGCTTGAAGGGTGCTGCACCCTGTTTTGGTAGCACCCCTTTGCCTTCATTACGCCTTAATAGAATTAAATGCAAACTGTCAGATATGTTTTTAATAAAAAAGATATTGAAGCGTGTAATATAATATGATTATAAGTTCATACACACTTCATACATATTTGGCCATGAATATATATTACTTCAATGGAACATATCCCTAACAAGTTCATCACAGACTGATGCAGTGTGCTCCTTTCACCATTTACACCCTGTTCCTTTTCAAACATTTGATAGTATGTTCTTTCTATAGAATACATATACATTGGGTTATCAATATACCAACATAATGTACGAAAACATATACATTGGGTTATCAATATACCAACATAATGTACGAATACATATACATTGGGTTATCAATATACCAACATAATGTACGAATACATATACATTGGGTTATCAATATACCAACATAATGTACGAATACATATACATTGGGTTATCAATATACCAACATAATGTACGAATACATATACATTGGGTTATCAATATACCAACATAATGTACGAATACATAAACATTAGGTTATCAATATACCAACATAATGTACGAATACATATACATTGGGTTATCAATATACCAACATAATGTACGAATACATATACATTGGGTTATCAATATACCAACATAATGTACGAATACATACGCAAAAGGAAACAAAACAAAATATTTAACACATTTTGGTCTGACAGAAAAACAAGATTACTAATCAGTAATTAATCAGCGACAAAGGTAAATATGATCATCTAAGTTTTACAAGATGAATATTATTCACTGGCTTTATTGAATACAAACATCTCGTGTCAAATGCCTGTTAGGCCCAAAAAAAAATGTGTTTAGGGTAACCTTCCCAAAATTTCTAGGTAGGGTAGGTAGTGATTTTTTTTTTATTTTATTATTATTTTTTTTCAAAATCTGTCGTAATTTCAGACTGTTTTCTTGCACATGACAGTCTTTCCTACATTACTGTCATTGCCTGACTTTGTTTTATCATATAAACAATAATTCTGATTAAAATTTGCATTAATCCGCCCATCGTAACTCTATTCGCTAACGAATTTGTTGCTCAGAAACGGAAAAAATAGTTAAGGTCGGCGCATTTTTATAGGTAGGGTCGGTTTACCCGAAACAGACAATTTTTTAGGCCTTTCTCAAAACAAAGATACACTACTTCGTGTGTAAACCATTAATATCTCATTGACACTATTGTCCAATCATATATATATCACCTCATGTTGTCATGTATGTATGACCTGAGTGAAATAATGTACTTTGAAATGTACTTTTTACTTAGACGTCACCGAACACTTCGACTTGTATTATATAATTATGTTATGAGAATATGTACTTAACAGTGAGATAATTACAGCTTGTATCACAACAGAAATAAAAGTACTGTTGTTAAGTTTAAACCAGCATCAAATCAAATTTCATTTATTGTTTTATGAGCAATAACGATAGCTTTGTCTTTAAACATGTTGCATATTTTATCTATCAAATTATGACTGCAGTAAATAAAAGATAAAACATAAAGCAGTCAGTATTTCAGGGTGGCACAGATTATATTATTGTAAACGTTTGTTGATGTTGTATTCTGGGTCGGAGGCATTTATTTACAAATAAATTAAGTTGAGTTGAGTTGAGTAAACATCTGTATGTTTAAAAACAATAAAATTATGCAGTGTTGAAAACAGTGTATAGTAACAGGAAGATTATTCAAAATAGCATTACGTGAACAATACTGAAGAACTTGATCTACTCAAATTTATTACCATAATTAATAATAATAACGTTTCGTGTAGTTCTTATTATTATTAGCTCTATAACATAGGCATAAACAGAAGAAATTGCACTTATCTTCCATATTAACTTGGTTATAACATAGAAAACTAAGCGAATATAACGTCGAGTATTAATACACTCAAGCTACTCTCAAGCATGGTATTTAGTTTATAACGACAGTATCATAGGTAATACCGCGTTTACACAGGGACCCGCTTCTACCATGCTCTAAACTTAGTACCGAATCGTGACCAATCGTGGTATCATTGTAACAGATCAAGTGAGGGTCTTCGTGAACGTGGTAGGGTTGTTGTTAAATCGCGGAAATCGTGAAGCTCCACAAGCATTTTTGAAAATGTTCAAAACAAGCGTAGTAGGAGTGTGGCTAAACTGAATACAGTAGGAGTAAAAGCGTTGTAAGAACGTAATAAGATTTGCATAAGCTAAGAAGCATCGTGAAAGCATCGTGGCAGGATCTTCATTATCGTAACAATATAGTGGTGCAATCGGCGAACAATTGAACTACGTTTAAACCACACTTCAACTGCGCTCTTGCAACGCTCAGGAAAATCACATGAAGACGCATTAAAGACCTTGCGCCGATCAAGTCGCGACGAGATTTGCATGACGTCACATATTTGCTGACTCGCCCTTTGTCTTTTCTTTTATTCATTCACACTCTGAACGTTACACAAGATAGTATGCATAAAAAACGTGTTAAACGCCAGAAAAATCCTTCCAAAGCAACCGCAGAGGTGGCTGACGATCCTTCCGTTGACCCTCCGTCGTCATCTGTCCCATCTACATAATCTGTTGTTCCAGCCACGACAGAAATTGCTCCAAACGCCGAAGAAATAAACACGATTAATATTGACGAAGAAAGCTCGACCATACCAGAAATGCGCAAGAAGCTACAGACTGATCTGACAGAAGATAATAATGGTAAATTGGCTCTCCGGAAAACCCAGTGTTATACAATAAAAACCTTGAAAGGTGCAAAGATACAAATAGTAAGGAATTCTTTTGGAGGGAGCAGGCTGCTGTCATGGAAGGGATGTCGTGTTGATCAAAACATGGTACAACATTCGAACAAGGTATGTGCGTCTCCGAAAGCTACGATCTGGTGCTGATGGTCAAGAGCGGACTCAGAGGGACAATTGAATCATCCGTTCGTTTGATTTCCATCGGCCACACATTATTGAAGTGCAAAACGAACCGTTGTCAGCGTAGGTTTCGGAAATAATTTTTCACTGTTTACCATGATTAGCTGCAGAAGAAAGGATTTGTGTTAAAGTCATTGCATAAAAGAAGTGATTTTTTATGATAAATACCATGCTTTCAATGTATTAGTTGTGTTGCTCTGAAACTGTGTATTTAACTGACGAACATTCTGAGCAGAATTCCGCTTGTATCGAACCACAACCTACAGTTTCTTGCACGACAACAAACACTGTCCCTACTTCTTCTTCAATCTTGGATACCATGGCATCTACATGCTCTTCGAAAGTCAAGGCATCCGATCAGGCAATCTTGGCTGATCTTGCTTCAAGTAGAGAGCGATTCGTATTCTTGCAGAGAGAGTTACTTGGTCACCTTAACAAGCCTAAAGAGATGCAAGAGTGGGACGCGTTCCTTGGCTGGGTTAATAAAGCAGAGGCAGACTTTGGTCTCTTTGGCGCCGATTCAAGAATGATTTACAATTTCTTGTCAACCGTTACCTTGACAACAGGACCGCCAAAATAGCCAACCTACACCTGCTAGCCACCTGACTTCGAACCCCTGCCCGCTGCAATGGCAACATCGTCCGAATTGTTGGCCTCTAAAGTGGTCAAACTACAGAATGGAGGTCAGAAGATGCATCTTGGGTACAACATCAGCAGCAGACGAAACCATTTTCTTCTCCCTTTGCACACTCAAGTATAATCAACAGCAAGATCCTCAGGCACAGCAAAAACAACAACCACATGTCGAATGAAAGAAATCATTTCAAATGAATCCATGTATGATCACAATACCACTTTTTGGCCAAAAAATAAGGTTTCACTCATTCTTTAAAGTGACACTCTTATTCAAAATCAATACATACACATGTATAACAAACATAAATTTTGACTGGAGAACTTTAAACTACTTACTCAATAATGCATTTATGGAAAATATTAACAACTGATTAGAAGATTGTAACGTGAATTTAATAGCAGAAAGCGCTAAAATACTAAACGATTGGTGAATGCTAAAATATTTAATGTGGTCTACCAAAGTCTCATAAGGTAGACACTATGTTTTATGCTATTTTTTTTAAATTAACTCGATGTCCTTCATAAGAACCAATTGTTTTTGACATGTATCCTTTTTGGAATATTAAAACAATATTATTAATTGTGGTAAACCTCCTTTGGAACTAAGAGTGCATCTTTAACTGTTATATTTCGCTTATACATTCATGTTCGCGTTTACAATAAAACAATCTTCCTTCATTTCATTATTTGAACGTGGAACACGTTACGTTACATTGTATGTTTCTGATGTTAAATTAAAGCAATTAAGACAAACAAAAATAATGTGTTTCCATTTTAAACCGTTCTCATGTGAAAAGTAACATTTCTAAGTTTTTATACATGACTCTGTTGCAATTACCCGTTTATGTACAAGTATCATCTCAATGCATGATTAAATTTATGAAATAATTTTATTTCATACTTCACTTTCAAGTCTTATACTTCATATCTCGACATACTTATAATCGCATTTAACGTTTGACCAGGACATAAATCTATATGATATGACACCAAAAACGTTGAATTGCGAAATACTTCTTGTTGAAAAGAATAATTCTTTCCAACAAGAAGTCTTGTGCAAAACTGTTTTATGGTGAAGCCCGGTATAATTGTTGTTTTAAACGTATGTTTTGTGTTAGATTTTCAAAATTTGTATGTTCATAGCCTTTTTTCTGTTCGGACTCTGAATCTTCTTTCGCGCCTTCTTCTCCTCCGAATAAATTTTTCATCTGATATTCGAAAAGTATCTGCTTTTTCTGAAAGATAACAAGTCGTACCAATTCTAGCCTGTTCGTTTTTCAACGATTTTGAGAGAACTGAATAAAAACTGTTTGAAATCCCTCAATTTATATACACGCATCGAATCAAATCGTGCAATGGTCGTAGAGAGAACGTAGTGTAGTTGGCAAGAGCGCGGCGACATCATGGAGCAGTCTTTTAAGCCTGTCTACCAACGTAGTAGGGTCGTGTACATCATGGCGACAACGTAAAAGAAGCGGCACACGATCGGTCATGGTCGCGGTGGAAACGTGGTACAAACGTGAAAGCCACGAAGTGGAAACGCGAAGGCCGTAGAGAAATCGTAGTACACGCGTAGATCAGGCGATCCCCGGACGATACTCATCGATTTTCAAATTTTGACGCCGTTCTCGCCCCAGTCTGATAAATTATTCAGGTCGGGATGAACGGCATGACGTGGTGAGGCTATACAGGCTACCGATACCTGATTTGAGCCCCAGCACGAACCCGAACGTTTGCGCATTTGTCAATATTATTTTCCATTTCAGTTGAACTGACTTCCTACTATTTCAATACACCATTATTACTTTGTGTATTATATGTGTTTGACCAAACAATGGATGACATAAACATGAAATGCATTCATTGCCAGCACATATTGCATTCGAAGTATAAAGATCGGAGCTTGAGCTTTCGTGAAACGCTAAAGTTCACCTTTGATATGCCATAATTTTTCCCATAATTAGGAAAACCGCATTACGCGGACTGGAACGGCTGCTATCAGGGCCTTGTTTCATTAAGATACCTTACGCTGCTTAAGAATGACCGGGAACGCTTATCTAGTTTCGGCAAGACTATATGCAATAAATGTTCTAACAAACTGTTTATTGAAACACATTTTAGGTCCAAAACGCGGTTATCGTTGGATTTACGATCTTAAGCCTAACACACTATATTGAAACTTGACCTAAGATCTGCTGCAGACACCGTTTCTAAGTTCCAATATCAGATAAAACGCACAGTGCGCAGAAATACCATCTGTGGACAATCACTTAGGCTAGAATATGTTCACATTAGACAAGTGTATTCCTTTCTGGTATCGTTGAAAGCGTACTATGTTTTTGATAGTTTATTCTTGCGAATTAATGCGCTCGCAACAATGCAATCATTTTTGGGCGCGAGCATCATCAACAACATCAAAGGCGTCCCAGGAAATAGCAACACTAATTAACTTCCGAAAGCTGTAGTTTTTGAGGCTAGATTTATTTAACGTTGCTTGACATGTTATACCAAGAACTAACAAGACTATTTTTGATAACTTTAATACAAATCATAAAAACGCCGCAAATGTTTTTTGCGACCTGACAAAAGGGAAGCAGATGCATTTCACCAGCATATCTAACTCGGTGTACATGTAATAAAAGCATTCCTCAGTTATTGAACGAAATTGGATTTTAAGCGTAAGTGCACACGACCTTGACCATTGACTAATTGACGTCAAAATAGTTAGGGTGCTGGTCATGTTTGAGGGACCTCTACCAAGTTCGAGGTCTCTAGGCCTAAGCCTCAATTAATGATGGGCAACTGTGTTTTTTCAGCTAACAGGCACGACCTTGACCTATGACCAACTGAACTTTGACCCTCTGCTGGTCATGGCCAACATACTGTTTGATGTCCCTGTGCCATAGCGTTCTTCAGATATTGTTCTGAAAGCGAGTTTCAGCTTAAAGACCGAAAGTTAGACTTTGGACACTGGCCATTGAAAATCATTTCTGAACATTCTTGGCTTAACTCAGAGGTAAATTTCATAACCTTTGCTTTCTTCCTGCTCAGTGTGACCCACACAAATCTGATAAACATAGCGATCTAAAAATATTTGTTGTGGTTTCGACGTCATCACCTTAACAAAGAGTGCATTAACACAAAACAATACGTTAAAACGGACAGGAAAAAGTAGTTCTTCTGATCTTGCGGTCTGAAGACTATCTGCGCCTGCGATGTCATATATATGTGATGACATATGAGTCCTTCGTATACATTTATGACTTCGTGAACATGCGTACGTACTTCGTGATCATTTATGACTTCTCGAACATGTGTACTTCATTTGTGATAGGAAGGACACAGGTTACGAATCCGTATCCCGCTGCCCTTTATTGATCGTGCCTTTTCTGGCAAAGGCATATATATTAAATAACCTTTCAATGTATTGTGTATAAGTGAGAATCCTTTTACCACTTTACTGATACAATTAATTTTCTTGGCAGATTTATTGTAATACATAAATGATAATCAGTCTTGATTGTATAGAGCATCAGTAGTTTGGTCGCTAGAACACGCCTTAAACACTTGGTCAAAATATGAAGTAGGCGTTCATTATATGAACCTTCAACACAAGGTGTCTTCGATATTGGAATGTAACAGCGATATTGGAGAGTGACCAGTATGCAGCAGTTTATCGGCTATAAGAGAGTTGGATGTTAATCGTGAGTTGTTCACAGCTGTGAACAATAAATTGAATTTTTTTTGGACATTCACTTCATTGTGAATCTGGATCAAGTTTTAATTAAAGACGCACAATATGGACATCTACTTCATTGTGAATCTGGATCAAGTTTTTATTAAATACGCACAATATAGACATCTACTTCATTGTGAATCTGGATCAAGTCTTAATTAAAGACGCACAATATGGACATCTACTTCATTGTGAATCTGGATCAAGTTTTAATTAAAGACGCACAATATGGACATCTACTTCATTGTGAATCTGGATCAAGTTTTAATTAAAGACGCACAATACAGATTTATGAAAAAATATGTATTATCACGTTAAACTCATTTGACCTTAATGATGAAGGAAAGATAGATTAAGGTTAAGATAAAATAAATTCTACGTTGCCACGAATTCTCCAATCAAAAAGTGCCAATAAATCGCTTATATTTCATTGGTACCTCAATCATATGCGTTTCTGTTTGGATCATTTAAGTCAAATGAGTTATACCTGATAGTGCATTGAAATAATTATACAAAAATTGGCACAGCCTATATTGTGCGCCTTTAAGGACAAGTAATGGTGGCTTGTATGAACGGAATATTTAATCATCGTTTTAGACATTTCAGAAAATATGTTATATTTTGGCTTAAAGGAGGTGGTCTCAGACAGTATAAGTAAGTCATGGATACGTACAACGGCAATAAGACGGGTTCCATCCATGACTTTAACGGAAGCACTATATACGTCTTTATTGGAGTGACGTTTTCTTTACTTATGGTGCTAGGACTATTGATAAATACGTTAACGTTATATACGTTCAAATTAAACACTCGCCTACAAACCCCCACGAATATTTTTATCATTGGTTGTGTTATATGTGATTTCTTTATCATTCTGTTGGGCTTTCCATTTGTCATCGGTTCAAGTTTCAATGGTGACTGGATATTCGGAAACGCTTGGTGCGAGCGGTACGGATTTATCGTAACGCTTCTCCATGTAACGAGCATCTGCATCCTATCAGCAATCGCTGTTGACCGCTACATCGTTGTGCTTAATCTACGGTTCGCTAGGCGGATCACAACGTTTAAAGCCGTCATGACAATTTTGTCTTGTTTTGGTTACGGCTTCCTTTGGGCGACCTTCCCTCTAATTGGCTGGGGTGGGTATGTCGTGGAGCATAACCGCGTGGCTTGTGGTCCAGACTGGAGTAACACTCACCAGTCAGCTAGGTCGTACAACGTTACAATATTGGTACTAGTTTTCGGGTTTCCACTTGCGATCATCAGCTTCTGCTACATGAAAATAGTCATCAAAGTGCGCTGCATAAAGGTGATATTTTTATGTTATTTTCTAATCTGTTAATTTGTAGCTCTAAGGCATCGCCTCAATGCATAAGTTGAGTTGAAAGGTAAAACCACAAGTTCGACTTTGTGATAACAAACCAAACTCACTTACTTATGAATGTTTACTTATCTTGGGAATGTTTGATAAAACTTGAAACTTTGCTCTTAATCATGAACATCTTACTGGTAAATTTCTTACTTTAAGGTCATCAATGTTGTATCCTTCAAATGTAAATAGTATAACCTTAATAAAAAGACTCATTTGCGCATCCATTTTATTTGCTTTAAATTAAGCATGCGATATATTAAAAACTGAAAAAAAAATACTAAAAGAAAAGAAATAAAGAAAATTCACCTAAACATTTGTAAAAGATTGTTACCGGTAAAATTAATACTTGTAATGCTTGCATTTATGGTGAAGGTTTATAGGTTTATAGGTTATACTTGAAATATGCAAATTATGCAAATAATGGATTACTGTGCTTAACTCATTTCACTTTAGAGATCAAAATATATAATAGATATAGATAAAAATCTAGCTTTCATAATGATAAATATGATTTAAATATTTAGTAATTAGTTGTTAGTCTATCCTTACTGTGAGGTGTTAGTGAAATGTTAGTGTTATTAATTAAATTTACATTTTACTGACCGTTCCAAGGCGGTACTTAACAAACCTTGATAAACATACCTAGTTTTTTTTTATATAAAGTATGTATGCACTGTGCTGCTTGTGGAGTTTTGTGCTGTTTTGCCACATTTCTTGTTTGTGATTTTATGTTTTATGTCTTTGGCGTTTACCCAGTGCCACAAAACCGGGTTTATGTTTAAACTTTTTGCTACTGAGTTTGTTTCTGTAGCTTTTCGCATTAATATTTATGTAAAAGTATCACAACGTTTTATGTTAAAAATATTGATTAATAGTTCTCATTTTATGTGTAAGATTTCAAACCTATCATGTTATCGCTGTATATATGTTTAATTGAATGTAGTTTATATCTATAATATAAAGAGGAACATTTTGTGTTCACGTTACTTAAAAAATAAGTTGAATCTTGAATCCTGTAAAACCCAGCCTGTTTTAAGAAGAAGGACCAGTACATAGTTCGTTCACCTTAGTTTACTGAATACATATTGAAGTTCTGAAGTTCAAATGTTCATGTGGTTATATTTTCTTAAATGTCATTTTTGGTATCATTTTAATACACAATTCAATAAAGTAAAATTGTCACTTTCTTAATAAATTAAGTTCTTCACAAATGTTAATGTGGTAATATTTTCTTAAATGTCATTGTTCGTATCACTTTTAATACTCTATTCAATAATGTCAAATTGTCACTTTAAAAAGGTTCACTTTAAAGAACATAAATACCAGTAAAATAAAAAAATGGTACTGAGGCAAGCATATTAGTAATTTAAATAAATGCCAGCGTACTGACTCTTACATAAATATCTTTATATATAAATTAAACATTGCTACACCTTAAAAGTAATGTTCTTTTGTCAGTAAAGACGTGAAATTAAAGCAAAGCAATTTTGAATATTTAGAAAGGTATACTATAAGTTGAATCTGGATAGTCGTTCTCAACGACATGGCGTGTTCATGTTCCTAAAACCAGCCATCATGAAAATATAAATGAAACCGAAAACGTCACCGGTAGAAAGTGGTGGCAACGACCCGAATACTTTGCACCGAGGCTGAGTCCACCGAAATGGCCGTGAACAAGTCTTTTGATGATTTTTGCTATGGCAGACTCGTAACAGGGATGCATAAGGAATATCAAAATAATGATAAAAATCCCTGATCGCTAATTATTGTAGCTACACCGACCCGCTGAAGTCCCTTCCCAAACACAAAAAGACTTTTGAAAAGCTCTGACATTGAAGAAAAATTAGTAGATACTTCGTCGAAACCTAAAATTGGTGTAATGGAATAATTAACCATTTATGAGGGATGCATGGAATGAGTAATGTATGCATGAAATGAAATGAATCTCAGCCTCGGTTACATATATATCAATGACAATATGTATGAAATGACAGAATAATAACAAGATATCGATGATAAAGAGACATAAACAATAAAGCAAAACAAATCGTATGACAAAATTAACAACTGGAAATGTCTTCTGCTCGCAGTAAGACGACTGTCAGTCCAAGTAGGCCATACCCTTCCTGCACAGCTATCAACCTGAAAGCAAAAGAAAAAAACACACACAGCAACAACACTGAAGGAATTATGACTAAAAGTAATATATTTGTTCGAATTCGCTTTGATATATAATTTAGAATTTAATACAGTAAAATACTTTTATACCAGACAAAAGTCAGACCAGTATAATTTAAATTTGTCAACATGTAGAGTTCTGTATTAAGTGCGATTAATAAATCTGTATATAAAATCATTCGAAATTAAATTTCTTCACTTAATTTCTACAAAGCCAAATTGTCTGTCTTGATTATAACAACAATAGCAATAAAACTTACTTATCATCTTCGTTCAAATTTATATGAAAGAAATGGAACCATTCCTGGTTAAAAGAGTAACTGCTATCAGTTACTAAACTCATCAAATATAAACCTACTTTATTTAGGATACTATGAATTTACATTGTAGAAATTGACTATCAATTGTTTCTGGCCAGGCACAGAATGTACAATTTACTGATAAGATATGAATAAATTCTGAAAGAAAAGTGTTAACAAATATAACGCTATAGACAATCTTATAACATATATTTCTAAAAACTGGAACTACAGCCCTAGAACATAGATTATTAAACGAATTCTGAAAAATTACTTGTGGAAATTTTTAACACATTTCGGCATTATGGTGATGTTTTAAAGAAAATTCGTAGAATTAAAATATTTCCAGCAGGCAGTTGGGCAGATGAATTACTTGGATTTTATTTCAACCGTGGATATAAAGGCAATATTTTGAAGAGCACTTGCCTTCTTGTATTTGAAGATGAATACCTGAAACAAAATATTGGGTTGAATATAGCATCCTTTCATAACTAAACTTTCAGTGCTTTGATTTTTATGAAGAATTTGCTAATTCATGTTATCTTTAAAACCGTTTTTGGCGGACACGTGTTGACTGACTCCGAGTGTTTTGGCTGTGACCTTAATTTCTTCAAATATTTTACGTTTTCAAATCATTTGGAAGGAGAGAATAGCATATACTAGTCGCTTTTATTTTTAATAATGTTTTTCTTTATTTATGATCGTACAGTTTTAAACCCTTTAAGGCAGACTGTGTGTGAAGCTTTTGGTTTCTAACAATGACTGCATCGTATCTTTGAAAAGTATTTGCATTAGGTGCTTTGAATTGTTTCCCTCCGTCTGCAGATAGAGTTGGGATCTCTTATCATTGAAGTACTTGGGGTTTACCTTTTCGTTTTTTATTATTATTTGTTTTATTGATAAGTTTCCTCAAGTTAATGCATACTTTGATAAGATTTATCTTTTGCGTTTTATCTTTATTAAGAATTGTTGGGATAAGAGTGAGGTTTGTGCACATAAACTGGTTTAAACCCCCAGTAAATTTACATTTTACTGACCGTTCCAAGGCGGTACCTAACAATTCTTGATAAACATACCAATTATATATATATATATATTATATATATATATATATATATATATATATATATATATATATATATATATATATATATATATATATATATATATATAGTATTTATGCATTGTGCTGTTTGTAGAGTTGTGTGCTGTTTTTTGTTTGTGAATTTGTGTTCTATGTCTTTGGCGTTGCCCATTGTCACTAAACCGGGTTTATGTTTAAACTTTTTGCTACTGAGCATGTTTCTGTAGCTTTTTGCATATATATTAAAATTATATGTAACAAAACTGCTAAACAATTGTTTAAGAGACATACCGACATAAAAAAGGGATGTGAATATCATCATGATTTAAAAAAACGGCAAATATGTGTCAAATTAAAAGCTTTAATCTTGAAAAAATACAAACACATTTAAACCACCTTGTTAAAAAGGCAAATGATATGTTTTTCGTGAAATGGGTTCAATAGACCTTTTCCATATATATTTAAAATAGGATTTTTGAAACATGTTGCAATTTAACGTAGGTATATATTGGGCAAATATGTAATATACTATTTTTCAGAGAACGTAAGTGTTTAAAATGTCACTTTTGCCATTAAATGACATACTTCTATTGTATTAATTTGGAGAAAAAAGGGAGGTAATACTACAATGATACGGTCATGCTTTTAGCATAGTTGGGTTACGTAGAGTTCTTTCGTTAAATTATTCATACTGTTATATGTAATGAACTGCCATTGAATTTTCAAGTTTACCCATTAAATAATTACTTAATTAATTAAAATCAAATAATTATTTTAAAACAGTAAAACATGCTCCGAATTTTGATGAATCGGGTCCAAGGGTTCGTCAACAATGCTATAACAAAACGTAGCATACGAGTTTGGAGACAAGTTTCAAATCGCCTATTAATTGGGCCCATATATTTGTAATAACGGTACAAGACGTACGTTTTTGTATGCTGCTGTTTCTTTTTTCTTTAATCAGTTTATACAATTGTTTGTTTATAAATGTTGTTTTTTAATCAAACATATCTTTTGGTTTTATTTTACAATAATAATGTTCGCTGGTCCATTTTGATCACGTGACCCTCGATGGTAAACCATCGAAACCTATTCCAAACTTACGTCGAGTTTCAATTCATAACTAAGGATGCATTTTCAAACATCATGTAATTATGTTTACATGAACATCAACCAGCGTCGTTGGTAACATAATTATACTAGTATACTATAAAATAAGTATACAAGTTAATTATAGATACACAATGAATATATTGAGAACAAACGCCACATGTAATATCATATTTGAGGTAGCCATAGCTACAATCTAAGTTGTATATAAAGTTATTAAAACAAGTAGGTTTGTTGGTTTAACATTTAGTATTTTCCAAAAGTAGTTTAGTGTATAATGTTTCCTTAAATCACTATATTATAAATATTACTACAAGGAATACAAAATTTCTTAAATAACATGACATATTTGACAGAGTAGCTTTTCTTGAGTGATTTATAATGAAAAGTATCCTCCAAGACTGAAATCAGACATTCACATGATGTAAAGTGTATCAACAGAAACATTATTGTGAAATAGTTTAAAATGTTAGCTTTCATAGTATTAAACAATTCGATGCTTTATAGTACAAATCATATATACTATATAAATGAATCCTGCAGTACCTATTTTGGGCATGATTAACTATTTGAAATGTGTATTTTATGTTGAGACTCTTGACATTAAATCCTGATTTTTATCAAATTGCCCATCAGTGCAAAATGCATCAATACAGAATGGAAACTACGTTGACAAGCTGAGATGCCAAACAGCTAGCTTAAGAGATTTATATTGGTTTAATAGTCCGCCTCTCACCCGAATGGTCGTGGATTCAAACGTATTAAAGTCGACATCGATGATGGCGTTAATACAGGAAACATAATTGATTTGCACAATAAAAATAAAATGAATAAGTTAGCTTGGTTTTTAGTTTAGGCACAAACGATTATATCAATGCATCTCATCTCATTTAAAAAATGTAAACCAAAGCCTTCTATACACTTGTAAAGCCTAAACTGATATAGTACCATTATTGCTTTGATCTATCACTATTGGTTTCTTTTTTAGGAAACCTCGTTAGCAATCAACGAGTCGTCCAGGAAAATGGAGCAGGATGTTGCCATTTCCGTCTTTTTCGTCATGGGTAAGACATACAAGCAAAAATACAACTGCATGTGTTTCAGCCTCTTCTGTGACAATTACAGAGTGTTAAAACACGGTTGATCGTTGGTGAACTATGTTGTTAAAACAGGGTAGGTCGATGGAAGACTATATTGTCATGTATTGTCCGTGGGTCCGAAGTAAAAGACACACTTTAGGCTTTTCTTGTTCATCACAACTTAAACAGGTGCGCTAACGTTTTACTACAACACAGACAATGGATGACATACATTGTTTTATCACAGACAAGGGCTAGCAACATAGTCAATGCCTAACATACGTTAACAACAGCCAATGCTGGCATGCATTTACTACTTCACATCTAATGGCTAGCATATATCAAATACAACATAGGCAATGGCTTACAAGTATCAAATACAACACAACCAGTGACTAATATGTATCAACTACAACACAACCAATCGCTAGCAAGTATTCATAAAATCATTGTCATCCCAAAAGGAGCCACAAAGCACTTAATGAATTAAGGTGACGTGCTTGATCGGCCCCCTTATCGGCTCCTTCTTCTCTCTTCTTTTCTAGAGATACAATTAATATATATTAATACCCTCTTTAGGCTTATTTTTTTTCTAGTACGCTCTAAAAGCCACTACTAACATAATGTATGACTGATTGTTTCAGTGGGTTTTATATTGGCCTGGACGCCATACGCCATTTTGTCCATGTGGACGATGACCAATGATATAAAGCGGATGTCAGAGAGTGTAGCCATCATTGCGCCTCTTCTCGCCAAGTCGGCATGCGTGTGGAACCCGCTCATTTACATCGGCAAGAACTCTGCATTCCGAGGAGCGTTCATAGACATGCTCAAGAACAGGAAGCCGTCGGTCGCCCACACTGTACTCTCAACTTCTGAAAGACGGACGGAACTTATTGCTAAAGACAACGAGGCTATTCTCCAGAGGCAACGCGTCATGGATAGTTCTGTTTAACAACGACAGCATGAGAATTGCCTAAGAACTAAGAGTGTTTATTAACGCATGAGAAATTTACTTAACAACCGAGAGTAGCTACTATTTCAATATTTTCATAAAATTGTCTCGATCTAAAGGATTATTAGTGTGTGAATATCCTAAAAATATGGACATTTACCCTTTAAAATAACGATACTTAAGAGGCTTTGGTTGATTGTTTTTAAGAAATAGGTATTTTACATTTTTAAGTATTTTGACAACATTTATGAACATTACAAACGGTATTTTATACAAAGTGGATGTCTCCACTTTTCGGCCTCTGATTGTTTTGTTGTTATTTTGTTAGTCTCATTTGTTTAATTTTGTGCATAAAAAACACTATTCAGGTACATTGGCCTATAGTGTAAAATTCTCGTGATAACCTATTGTGACCGTTTTAGTCTTTATTCCATATATTGTCGTCAACTTATTTTTGAATAAATCTCTTCTTAAACCATACAAACTTTAATACAGGGGCCGTATTCACGAAAGTCTTCAGTCTTAGTTTGAGGCCCAGATTCAGAAAAGCAAAATCATATCGTTGTTTTGTTATGCTATTTAATAAGCAAAGAGGCTTAACAGAGTTGAATAAAATAATATGTTCTACAATTAAACACACACCTTTTGTAAAAAAAAGATATATTATGGATATTTTTAAATAATTTAGGTTTTAATTTTCTGAGTGTGAGTCTTGCTGCTTCGTATACTTATTCAGCGGGGTTCTACGCCTGACTGTGAGAAGTTGGTCCCATTTTTTTCAAGGACTACCATTACTTTGCAAATGTTGTGGCACAATTTCTCTAGTCTGATAATTCGGTTACAACACGGCTGTTTGTTGTTCGGGAGACGGACAAAAATCCTCCGGAAAATGTCCATCTCCAATATTTACATAAGCGACGTAAAGGTTATTTAAATCTGGGAATTGTGTCCGTCTATGCAAAAAACTAACAGGGATTTATAAGGGGGGGGGGGAGTTTGTCCTTTATTCTTATTGCTCACGCAAACTATAGAAGGTTAGTCTGTCGCTATGCTAAATGCCAGAATAAGACAACGTAGAATGCTTTGACGGTGACAGAGACTACAACACTTATAATAAAAACTGAATAAATGAGTACTCAATCAGGCTGCATTTTTTCTCGAAGTATATCGGGATTGAAAAAAATGCAGGGAGAAAACTACTTATATGTCAGTTAATGATAAAAAGTTTTTTACCAATGACCGGTCTGACAAATATGTTTATAGCATAAAATACGGCGCAGGAGTGATATAACCCCATGCAATAATTTTCATATATCACTAGTGTAATAACTATGTAAATTAGGTAACCGCACCACAGAAAATGTCTTCATACGCGCTGCCGAAAAATGTAAACAAACATTAGAAATGTTTTAAAAGAAATCATGTCGGTGTCAACAAACTCAGCTCCACGATGAAACGAATGGTAAAGAAGGCTGGGCTTAATCCAAACAAACACCTCCCTGATCACAGCGCCAGAAAATACCTCGTCCAGAAATTGAATGACAACAATGCTCCTGCGCACCAGATTATGCAAACATCGGTACACAAGAACATTGCATCTATAAACAACGATAGCCACATAAATACAAATCAACACGAGGAAATGTTCAGCATCCTGTACTCCAGTGAAAAAAAACCCTGTCTACTACCTTGCAAAATGCTCAGGCTGTTCGCCATTAATGTTCAAGTTCACACACTGTCACTGTCACTGATTCCACATGAAATCCCACTTTATCTGGTGGATTTTACAACATTTATGTAGTTCGAATTCACGGAAGTAATGTCCTTGTGCACATCCATTAAAATGACATAAATCCATGCTGTAATCGACCAGCTACAAAGCGAATTCGCACTATTGAAAGCGACTGTGACGCTGACTTATGTTCTTTTTAAACTTCAACCGCCAAATGACTTGTACACACTCGCGTGATTACTTATGACGTCACGCAGTTATGACATTGCTATTTTTATTGATTTGCTTGATTTAAATGTATTTTTGTTGTTTTTAAGTGAAACCTTTGAAAATCGGTTGATAATTGAGACATGATTTATGTTTTGTATTGTTAATAAAAAGTTTTTATGTCGGGCTATTTTCTTTCCTGCGGATGAAGCATCCTAATAATACACAATGTAAATTATTCGCAATATGACAAGAGAAGTGTATTGAAGAAACTTTGACCTAGATTTGGACCGTAAATGAGTTATGTTATAAATAGAATCACAAATTCGTGTTTATTTTGTATCAAATTTCTTAAACTCGTCATTTAAAAACGATAAAAACTCGGAAAAAAGAGCCTCGTTTTTATCGTTTTAAAATGAACTCGTTTAATAAATTCGATACAAATAAACACTCATTTGAGATCCTCTATGTATTGAGGTATATTTATGTAATAACTTTTGTTCAGAATATTTCTTAACTCAAAATTGGTACATATTTATTTAAACAAGCAATAGGCATTCCAATGGGTGCTAACTATGCATCATCATTCTCGTTTTATACCGCTTTGAAAGTGACTATATATGTTGAAAATATCTAAGTCTGGATATATTGCTCTTGTTGAGATAAATTGACGATATTCTGAGTTTGGAAAATGCGGTATTTACAGATAATATTAAATCGATATACCCTTCAAAATTGTAACTTGATCAATCTTATTCATCTAAATGCACCCTATTTAGATCGGCCACTCGATGTAAAGAACACTAAATTGTATAGCAATCTAATGACACTTTTAATTTCAGAAAAAAATTACCCTTACCTTTAGATGAAGATATTTCTAGTTCAGCATCAAATGGTGTTTTATTGCACATTCGATAAGATTCGCAAGAATATATGCTCGGATGAAAAACAAATCAGCTAGTCTTAGGAAAACTTTCACAAAATTTGGTAGTGTTCATTATAAGATTATATCTAATTATAATAGTGGTCTAAACCGCTGCTTGCTAACAGTATAGCTCATCCCGATATTTACGGTGATATTTTGAAAAAAGGATTCGTAAATTTGAAATGATTCCAGCAGCTGGTAGGGCAGATAGACTCAATGAATTTCTTGGATCTTATTTAAGCCGTTGATAAAAGGGCAATTCCTTGAAGGTTTTTTTATCTGAGTTTTGAAGATGAATTCCTTACAAAAAAATAAAATTGAATCTAGCGTCTTTACAAAGCTAAGCTTCCAGACCTCTGATTTCTTTGAGCATTTGCAGAGTGTGTGTTATCTTAAAACAGTTTTTAATTCGTTCGGTTCTCTGGGAACAATACTTTATCCCATAGTAGACTTAGATTCATCATTTGACAGTAGGATTTAGCAAATATATATTGTACATTTATTTCTTATATGTTTTTGTTTTTATTCCCAGAGTTAGAACATTGCTTTTTTCATTATGAAACTCTTTGATCAAACAGTTTTAAACCTTTTATTTTATAAGGTTGTGTGGGATTTTTGTAGGTAGTTTCAAACGGTAACTGCCTCGTATCATATACAAGTGTTTTCCATAAGGTCCTCTGAAATGTATTCCTTCGTCTGCAGATAGAGTTGGAATACATTATTTTTGTAGAACTTTGAATTGGGTTTACCTTTTAGTTTTATTATTATGTTTTATTTTATTACGAAATTTACCCAAGTTTATGCATATTTTGATAAGATTTACCATTTACATATTTAATTTATTCCGGCTTGTTGGGTCGAGAAAAGAAACTTATTCAAACCTCCTGTAAATTTATATTGTACTAACCATTGGAAGGCGGTACCCAACAATCTTTGAAAAAACAAACAAACACCTAGTTTTATTAACTATATATGAAGTATGTTGATTTTGGTTTTTGTGCTGTTGCAAATTATTTATGATTTGTGAATGTTTGTTTTTCGGTTCTATGTCATTGGCGTTAGCCCTGTGCCATTTTACGACGTTTAAGTTTAAACTTTCGTTTTCTTGACTTGTTTCTGCTTTTTCTCATATAAATATTAAGCTAAGCTCACTATTTTCGTTTTGGAGTATTTTTTGAGTTTTTACATTATAAAGAATTTAGTGACTATAACAGGAAGTACTTTTTGCAGATATTCATGACAAAAGTTCTTTTAAATATATAAATTCAAACATAAGGATGTTAAACGTATTGTTCTAAATAGTGTCGAGACATTCGGGCATGGTCTCCATATTAATTCCATAAACAAAAATGTACATTATTAACATATGTAAAAATGATTTGCATAGGTTATTATGATAGAAAAAGTGGTATAAAATTTAATTATCTGAAATCTGCTGGCTAAGCAACGTTTTAGTCACCAGAGAATACATGTGCTTGACGGCAGAAAATATGGCTTTATAACTTAAATGTTCACGAAAACACATCTAAGCATTCATTGTTATTAAGTTGAACAATGTCTGTTCCGGTTATAGAATGCGTATCAGTATGCACCAGAGTATTTACTGAAATTGAATAAAAATACGCTATTGGTGTGTTTAGACTTTCTTGAGAGAAAAATATGAAAAAGGACTGTTGCGAATATAGAACAGAACCGAACGTATTATACATAAATGCATCGTTTAAACATATATGTTTATAATGCTGTAGGCCGCAAGCCTTCATACTTTGGTACAATAAATTGAAATCAGGTATCGCTAGATCTACTTTTTGACATGGCGTGTTAAAATAATAATGCGCCGGGGTAAAAAGTGGAGTATTAATACACGGAGATGAACAACTCAAAATACACTCACACTGTGTATTCATTTTGTAGTTCACAGTCTCCTAAACTCGAATCCGAACTCGAGCCTGAATAAATGCACAATCAAAAACACAGACTTTATATGTAGCAATCTTTACTTTCCATTATGTTCTTCTTTATATACGGTGGATTTAATACATCGGTTCATAAAAATTATATATTATTTGGTTTACCTACGGAGAAAACTTACGCATCAACTATGAATGGCAAAGATATACCATAAGGCTATACACCCTCTAGGCATGCAAAGCATCAAAGACACCGCGAACATAACTAAAAGAGAGCAAATGCATTAAACAAGCATACCAAGTTTGAGGTACCTGGATACAAGCATTCTGCAGGTATTAAACGAACTAGAATTTTCAGTTCAAAGTCAACACGACCAAGACTTGTACCAACTAATGTCAAAATAGGTTGAATGCTGATTTGAGGGACCTATACCAAGTTCGAAGTCTCTAGGCCTAAGCGTTTTTCAATTCGGATGGGAAATTCGAATTTTCAGCTTACAGTCACTGCGACCTTGGCCTTTCATCCACTGATCTCAAAAGCAATAAGGTTAATCTGTTGTTCATGATCCACCTGCTAACAAAGTTTGAGGTCCTTTTGCCAAAGTCTTCTTAAGATATTGATTGGAAACTGATTTTCACCTTACGGTCACCACCAACTCTAACTTTGATCCACTGCCTCAAAATGAATATGGTTCAATTGCTGGTCATGACTAATCACAATACCAATATCGAGGTCCCTGAGCCAAAGGGTTCTACAAATATTGATGATCACACAATTTTAAACCTTTTATTTGCTAAGGCAGACTGTGTGGGATTTTTATAGTTTTAAACAATAACAGGATCATATCTAAAAAGTTTTTGCATTAGGTGATCTGAACTCAGGATCATATCTTTGAATAGTATTTGCATTAGGTACTCTGAATTGTATTCCTTCGTCCACAGATTGAGTTGGAATCCATTATCATAGAAGTTCTTTGTTTTGTTTGTTTGATCATTATCTATTTTATTCTTCAGTTTCCTCAAGTAAATGCATACTTTGATAAGATCTACCAATTACATTTTTACTACATTCGGGATTGTTAGGATAAGCGTTGGGTCGTGCACACAAACTTGTTTAAATCCCCTTTGAATTTATATTTTACCAAAATCATTCTAAAACTTTAAGATGTTCCAATTACTTTAAAATAGAAATATAAGCAATGTTCATTTTTATATATGAGTTTAATCCCGAAAATCCGCTGTGTTTAAGTGGACTCGCTCATGTTTTTGTAAAATGCATTTTTTTGGGGAAGCGAAATAAAGTGTGGCAAATCATTAGGAGTGTTAAAACTAAGATACTAAAATCAGGAACCCTTAAACAATGATGATCAAATATCGCCTGGGATTACCAGAATTTTTATAAGCGTTAGACCACTGTCTTTATATTTTGTATTACAAAACCTGGCGATGGTTAGTTTGGATGAACGGAAAAAAATAAAATCTCACTATTGCTGTGTGTTTTTTATTTTGTTTCCGATCGAACCTGTAAGAGGGACGAAAAACAACAACAAAAAACACAAAGAAACTGAGTACGAAGAAGATCAGGTTTTTTATACGACGTTATTGATTGGTCGGTAAAAGGTAATTGACACCAATGATCAGGCTTCTAGCACACATATGACATCAGTAAGATGGCGGTGACTTCGGGTTTATATCTGCATTCTCTTGAAACATGTTGAAACATCATTTTATACATAATTCTATATGTTTACCGTTTTAAATGTCAATTAAGTTTTAAACGTTCATACTCAACTAAATTACAACTTACAAGTGGGTAAGGTAAAATGCCAAATAATGTAAAACTAAAGTAAAATAAATAATAGTTTGCCATTTGTGTATGATGGGTTAATTCTGCAATTTTTAAGCAGTGCATGTATGATGATAAAAGTATTTGTTTTGTTTTCTTTCAATTCCAGAGATGTTAATGCTGGATGTTTAAGTCCTCTGAGTTGATGTTCAACAGGAGAAGGCAGTTAATACTAACGATCTACCTGAACCTTCTACTATATCAGTGGTTGTACAATACATTGTATGGTGATGATGTCAGTGTCTTCCTATTGCTTGCAAAAACAACAACAAGAGACAGATTCGGTTCAAGAGCAGATGTACAATAAAAGAAGTGTGATGAATGTGAATGAAAACTGTCCTTTACGGCATCAACTAAAGAAGTATTCACAAGTGACATATATACATACATACATTTGGAACAAAAACATTTCAAGCCTAAATTTCCATAAATAAGATTGTTAAGTATTAAAGATTCGGCTTTGATCTAACGAAGTTTATAGCAGTGAAGATAACATATGAAAGGTGGTAAACAGAACAGAAAGAGATATTATGTATCATAAATATATGCATGAGATGTTATTGCATATTGCATATGTATATTATTTCAATATAACAGTACAAAAAGTCTGAAGAAGGTATTATTTCTTGATCAATATTTAACTTTGATATATTAAGTTGTTGGTAAAATGTAATTTCTTTTTTCGTTGCAAACAAAATATGTATTTCGCAATATTTATTTGACATTTTCTTTTTTTGATTTGGAGGACAAATGTGTTTCAAACTTATTAAATGTTGGCCATTTACAAAAGTTAGGTTTAAAATAGTATTTCCTTAGATCCCTATATACAGGGCATACAAGCAAAATGTACAATTAACACATTATGATATGTTTGCTGTGCAAACTTTAATGAATTATGTATCATATCTTGATAAAATGTCTGATATTACAAATGATTGAAAAACAAACAAAAAATCGTTTTACAATATTAATATCAACTAAACATTATAAATTATTGTTTATAGCATAAACATTATGTTGCATTTTTAGAAGTCTGCTGGTGGAGGCACAAGGTGGGCCCTTAAAAATCTCTATGTCTGCCAGCGTTGAAACGCATACAAAGAATTAGTTAATTCCACTAACAATGTATATCAAAGAAAGTGAAAGTAAAATATATAAATGTAGGGATGGTCCGATCCTGTTACATTCTGAGTAATGAACATTAAATGGTTTGTACAGTTCCATCTTACCCGATTTGTCTCTGTCAAAATATGATTAATGCACTATCCTTATTATTCAGTGCAATTGATAGTATATATCCCCTAAATATTCGGACAATTTATAATATCTTTTCTTGATTGCCAGAAATGTAAAGATACTTGTAAAGAATAAAAGTATTGTCCGTACAAGACAGTGTAAATACTAATTGAACACACAAAAAATGGGTTCTTTTGATATTTATCATTGATTTCCTTACCACAATGAAATATCGTCAATATAATTCCAAACTGATAATTAACTGCGCTTACACTGTGTTTACGCGATATTTGTCGGCTCCCGATCAAAGAGTGATGGTATGGATATCTTATCATGTAAAAGATATCTTAACATGTAAAATAAACTGGAATTCACTTAAAAATGAATTGCCATTTGGTAAATAGGAATATATCTACACAAAATTAATCATTTCCGAATATAATTAAGGGTGTTCAAATTAATAGTGTTGAAATTATTAGTGTCCAAATGTATTGGTGAATTAATAGAGGTACATGATGCGTGTGACTAATAATATATATTATTATAATATCAAACTTAAACTTATTGGTTAGGATCGATGAACATTCAAACTGATTTCTTTATATGTGAAGAACCTCTGCCGTTTTAAACTGTTCCTTTTCTTTTTGACCACCCTGTGAACATTTCTGCCAAAAACAAATGTAAACCATAAAAAAGGCCTTAGTAACGCTAATGGTCACTTTCCTATGGCTTTTATTATGACTTGTAGTTGCGTGATTGGCTGATTGACATTATCACGTGATGTAATGAATGTATTATATGCTAAAGAATTTGGTCAAAATAATATTCACTTACCTATGCGACCTGGTGATAGTAGTGAAGGCGTTGTTTTTCTAATTTTCCTTGCTTTTACCGGCGCGGGTCGCACCCAATTAAAACCAATATACTTATTTATACTTAAATTGTATTTTTAGTGTAATTTCAAAATCATATGATACGTAAAACAATGATTGTCCGGTTAGCGCAGTGGTTAGCGCACTCGCTCCTCACCTAGGCGACCCGGGTTCGATTCCCGACTCGGGCGCATGTGAGTTTGGTTCGTGGTCACCAAGCCGGACAAGTGGGTTTTCTCCGGGTTCTCCGGTTTCCCCCACAACACAAGACCACACTCTCGCGTAAATCGTGCCAACGAGAGTGATTAATATAATGTTGTAATAACTTGTTTCACAATCGTTGTAAAATAAATATGTTTAAACTAACATGTTTAAACTAAAACAATGATATCATAAGTGTAATCAAATAAATTACTGGGAAAACAATTTTGGGTCATGAAAAAACCCATTAGCGATTCTTTTTAAAGTCAAAGCTCCAGCATCTTTTAGTTACATTAACTTGACTAACTGTTATTCGAATGACCTCTCTTAACCTTTTTGAAATTTTCAAACCCTTAGTTAGAATAAAAAATTTTTTTTTTGAAATTACATAAATGCCAGAACACCGAAAATATAGTCTAAACTAGCAAGCGAGCAACGTCAATATGAAAAGTGCATATCAAGTGACTTTTTTATTATTTAGTATTCCATTTGCTTTCATATTTTAACTGAGAAGTTATTCGTTTAAAAATGATTTTTAAGCAAGATAATATTATTTCTATCGTTATTTTCATATTTTGTTTTATAAATCGAAAGCTAAATTATATACATTGAAGAAGGGGAGATAATAATACTAATGTAATGATACGGCCATGCTTATTGCAAAGTAGGGTTACGTACAGTCCGTTCGTTATAACTTCATAGGAATGATCCTTGATTGGTGTTTTTTCAAATTTGTTCAAAGAAATGAATTCCATGCAGAACTCTGGTTGCCATGGCAACCTAAAGGAAATGTCAACAATTGGTTATAATCATCATCTTCTCTTAAACCCCTTGGACAATTTTAATGAAACTTCACAGGAATGATCCTTGGTTGGTGCTTTTTCAACATTGATCAAAGAAATAAATTTCATGCAGAAATCTTGTTGCCATGACAACCTCAAGGAAAAGCGTCAACAATTGGTTAAAATCATCATCTTCTCCTAAACCCCTTGGACAATTTTAATGAAACTTCATAGGAATGATCCTTGGTTGGTGCTTTTTCAAAATTGTTCAAAGAAATGAATTCCATGTAAAACATAAGAGTGTAGGCTGTCAAGTATAGGTGGTATTTCAGAGGCAATTTATAATAACTTGCCATATGTATTTGACACGTAAAGGCAATATCAACTTTTCATGTACTTGTTCATAGGTCAAAGGTTAAACTCTTTTACTCAGGTGAGCGATTTAGGGCCATCATGCCCCTCTTGTTTAAAAATCAGATTAACTTAAATAAGCGAAACATTGTCCGAATTATTTTTCTGAGCTTTGATGAATCGGGTCCTAAGGTTCGTAAACCAAGCAAAGAAAAACCGTAGCCTAACCGTTACTTGGGGACATTAATTGTGTCCAAAGGTTTGTTATAACGGTATAAGACATTTGTACTTTTGTATCTTGATGTTTCTTATCTCTTTAATCAGTTTATACAATTGTTAGTTAAAGTTTTTTTATCAAATATATTTTATAGGTTTATTTAACAATAAAACTGTTTGTTGGCTCATTTTGATCCCGTGCCTCTACATGGTACAACATCGAAATATATTCCAAACTGACGTTCTTGCGACATCTATCACATTGAAATGTCTTTTTTTCTAATCGACTCGTTATCAATAACTATGCGGTATATTTTGGGAAAGTAAACTAATGCACCGATAAGTTTGTGACATAACGCTACAGGAAAACGGGAGAAGAAACTCATTGTGACAACAGCTCACAGTTAGCGAAACCTTGTGATGACAGCCAAAGAACCAAATCGTGTCTGAAGATGACAACTAATACGTATTTCAGAATTGAGACAGATAGGGTTATGCCATAGAGAGATTGTGGTTTTGAAAGTTTAGAGGTTGCGAAAAAAGGAGGACCGGAATTAATACATTATCTTAAGTAATTTATTAACTTAAGTCGATATCATACAAGTTTCATGGTAATATTTAAGGAAAAATATAAGTGTTTTTGACTTAAAAGTATGATTATTATATACAATTAATAAAAATGTAGTAATTAAGGTACTAAGTAATCATATCGTGTGACCAGTGATTTTCTTCTCGTCGTTGTTTGGTCACTGTAACGCTGAAGAAAATGACGAATACTATTTCTTTAAAGTGACACTCTTACTCAAAATAAATACATACACAATCATGTATAACAAACATCAAATTTGACTGATAAACCTTTACTACTGACTAAATAATGCAATTATGGAAAATATAAATTACTGAAAACAAGATTGTACCTGTGCATTTAATAGCAGAAAGCGCAAAAATATTAAATGATTGGTTAATGCTAAAAGACTTACTGTGATCTACTAAGTCTCCTAAGGTAGAAATACCGTGTTTTATGCACATATCTTTCAAATTAAACTCGGTATCCTTCACATTCGTTTCCACATTTATTTATCCTAAAATGAATATTAAAACAATATATTTAATTGTGGTAAATCTTATTTGGGAGTAGGAGTGCATTTATAAATGCTCTCTATTTACAGTCGAAAGGCAGATACTATTTCAGAACAATTGAGGGGTCCATCCTTAGAGCACTTACACATTACTTTTCGGATCTTCTATTCTCTGTTATGATGATAATGATGAAATATTTACGGAAGTACATCATTATGTAAAGTACAGTTTCACCCCACAGTTAACGCACAAGGAGCACTCCACTACTCCCTCCAATCCTTCTCTTTTTATCTCTATCTGTCTGTCTGTCTCTCTCTCTCTCTCTCTCTCTCTCTCTCTCTCTCATTTCGTACGCTTGGCTTCGTTTACTATTTATTGCATTACACGATCTATTAATTAGAAACCATTTTTCTCGTAGTTAATGAACACATTATTCTCATTGATATTTATATGTTCAATGAAATATGACATATGGTTTCATAGTTTATGTGATAACGTAATAATTTTGTTTTTAATGTGATGTTTTGGAAAAGGGCCGTAACTGATGTTGGAATAACTGATGGCCAAATCCTTTTTCATGTTCTTCTTATACGAGCGAAAGCTACTGTTGATGTTTCTACGTTGTTTTATTCATCAGATATTGTGTAAATGTATCGTCATGCAATACAATATGATTAAATTAAAACATATTCTTAACTGAGGAAAATGACTTAAGGCAATTACTTAAGACATTTTATGAATACTGCCTCAGGTATATATGAATTGCCATTGTCTGAAAATGGAAAATTAGCCAATAGCTAATATGCAAAATGAAAACCATTTGAGAAAAACATTCATAACAACGGAAAAGTTAATATTCGATAATTTGTTATTTTAGCATTTATTCTTAAATATTCCTATCTGTAAAAAGTCCTTTAAATAAATGTTTCATACTTCAGGGCAACAAAAGAAAACAACTGTCAAAGATATGATGACGCTTCCTGCACTAATACATTTTTAACAGTATCCTTACTTTATTTTCTTAAAAATCAAACAAAAAGGTTTTATCAAACATTTGTTATGTATTTGAAACAGAAATTAGAACCTTTCGAACACTGTGAAGTATATAGCATTATAACAATCAAACGAAACATGAAGTTATAGTGTCAATATACAAATAACTAGATTCTGCTATTTTTAAACCGAATCACTTGAACTCCGATTCCAATGAATGAATGAAATATTTTCCATAAATTAATCAATATAAACAGGTTGGTAACGTGATTTTTACTTTACGGGGTTAGTACGTGACCCGGTATTGAATACATGGGGAGCAGACAGGAAACCATATTCGGATTTGAGCTTTACTCTCCCCCTATCTAAGGTAATTTTCAAAATTAACCTTATGAGTTAGCAACATCCTTCAAACACAACAGAACAAATTCATCCGAAAATTTGAGATATTTTAAGTAACTGTCGATATATGTCCGAAATAAAAAAAAATTTTTTTACCAGGAACACCAACTTTCAAGAAATGATATGCTTCTCTCGTTCTAAACGGACGTGCCGTTAATTATCCAGAAATACCTGCCTTCTGCAACAACTTTCCGAGATTTGCAGCATGGCAATGAGCATTAAGTGAAATCACCAGCCAATTTCTAGGAGCACATAAAGGCGGACACATCAGCAGGCGCGGAAAGCAACTAACACATGTGTAAAAGGGCGGCGATAGGACACAAAGGGGAAATTTGGAATCTGACCGAAAGGTAACCTAAAGTTTATTTCTCCCAAAGTGATTTGTTTTAGAATAATTTATGAAAACAAACAAATTATCTTTCTTATATTAAACATCTTTACAGCTAATATATATTAACTGGGGTACAATGCTTGATTTTCTGGCCATGGTGAAATACATAAAGGAATTTACCTAAACCGCGCATTGTCAGCTTAAATAGAAAATTGTTCAAGTAAGAAAATCCTAGATCGTGTAGAACATGACAAAATCGGACACCATTGACGTAATTTAAAATGTTTATCTTGCTTTTAAAGATCTACTAAATGGTACAAAAAGGCATAACGTTTCAATAGAGGCTGGCAAATATACGAAGCCAAAAGTATTAACGAAACAAAGGGAAAGCCCCAAGTTGTTACCGAAAGTTTTTGAGTGTGCCCAGGGCGTCAATTGATCTCTGTGTGGGTCTTAACTGGGACCGTGATTGAATTCAGATCAGAATTTATAAAGAAAACAACTCACTTATCACATTTATTAAATTGATAGTTATTCATTGGTAAATACAATCTACCACAGATTATTAAGCGCAAATAAAGTGGCTTAGATGCGATTTATGAAGAAACCGTTCGGCGTTCCCATAATCCAGATGCCATCTCATCTAGACAACAGGTCCGCGGAGGACGCCAAGTGTACAGCAGGAATCTCACACTCCTTCAGGCTAGCGCCGCATACATCGTAATAAATACTTATCTCGCGATCTGCCCGAATTAATCGCTGAACATATAGCGGCTGCTACTGTAACACACTTAAGATGCAAAATGCTGATTTTTTTCCGATTTTAGGAACTGGGGAAATCGCGGTTAAAGAACTGGTCACCGCACACAGCCCAACATCCGGTCAGGCATGCGTCACTTGAAAATACGTATTCCCCTTGAGACCACAGTGAAACTTTGATCATTAAAACACCATTGTAAACTTCTTAAAATGAAAAATCCGTTGTATATACGTTTTGAATTCGGCACTTTACCTTACACGATGAACACTACGTTTAAACCACGAAGAAGCTTTAGTATTCTAGAAATGAAAATTCTACTGGGCCTAACACACTGTCCAATGAAATGCTGTCTCCCTAGAAGCGGCTGCAACTGCAAAGTCCGTTTCGAACATCAACGAGCCATGTCTTTTTTTAAGCGCCACTTGCCAAGTCATTAACTGAAGAATACGTCAAGCTCACGTTTTCGGCTTTAAATGTCTTTTTTGGCAACTTTGTTCCATGGCGAAATTGTAGTGTCACAACACAGGGGTTAAGGTCGAAGAGTGAACCATTCTTTTTTTTTTCAATAAAGTCATCCGCATACTCTAAGAAGTTTTCTTCACATTTATGATAACGATTAACAAAGTTAGGGAAACCGTCCTAAAATTAACCTGTAGGAAATCCCTAATTTATCAAAAGTATCGTAGTCCTCGTACCCAAGAAGCACCTTTCTCAAATAAGGTATATTTCACTGTGAAAAAAGGGATTACACTTACCTTTAATGTTCGGAAGTTCTAAGTGAAAATGATGTCATGAACGCGTATCCAGTGTTCTGTCGAAGAAAATAGTCCATAATGCTCACCATCCACGGACGTCACTAAGCAACTCCCGCTTTGGCTCTACTCTTCAGAAAAAATACCTCTACATTACACAATTCCATATGTATGTATGAGCGAAATACATGAGCTATTTCAAGTGATGTAATCTATACCAAATCTACTCACTCACACAGGCCGTGCTTTAAGTACATAAATGTGTCAAAAGCGGCCACAAATTGCGACATAATCAGTTCGTTATAGTCAATGTCTGAAATATCTCATATTTGAGCCGGCACAAACGACTTGGGCTATAACTGCGGTTGACGAACCCGAATATCAATTGTTTTGGCTGATTTACCAGACTTCAACCTTTTGGAAGGTGTTTTACCTGTTGTTATCTCCGAATGTTCAGTCATGGACATCAATAAGTCCAGTCTTTCGGTCATCGAAGGCATCGGGCGAAGATCATCGATCGTCACCTCCTTCATCGGCGCTGAAGGGGTCGCGGGTTTGGTAACATAAGGCTACCATCTGAAGCTTTCGGTTGCTGAACGTCATCATTGCCACGATCAAGGAAAAGAGAAGACATCTGATGTTCAACGCATCCATCTCGCTAAGGAAACGCTTTTTATTGCCTTGGACCTTTTTTTCTTCGGCCTATCTTCTTGAAATGTCTTTTTCCTTCAGCAAATCGCCAAGTTCGTTCGATTTTGTTTTCGATTTTTGTTTGGAAGTAAGTTCGAGCATTTCTCGGAACAGAAGCTCAACCTTTTGTTTTAGTTTTCCCTTTTCGAACCCTCAGCGTCCACCGCGTTCTTCAATCTCGCACCAGGAAGTACCATTTTTGTCAAATTTAAATTCAAAATAAACAATGGTCGTTCGGCTGACGGTGCGTATAACAATGAAAGAACTAAAAAAACAGCACCAACTTTCAGAGAATTATTGAAAAATTGTGACTTCCAGATCGCTTATTAATTACAGTTTGTATGTATAAATACACTAAAATACACGTTATATCTGAACCGAGGATGGGTATGCCTGTCAATGGGTTTTAACACTTATTAAATGCATAAGCGATGTTTTTTTTATCGATTTCAAGGTACATTTTATACCGAGCTCTAACCTTTTAATTGACACATGTTTCGCTAAATTACCATTGTCGCTCGCTTTATTAGCATTTTTTCTTACAATCCAACTTGGTTACTCAAGTCAAGTCAAGTCAAACACCGTTTATTCGCTCATACCATACACATGGCAAATGAGGTCATATACAAAGCATATATACATACATGGCGGCAGATACATTGTAAATTTTTAAATACAATTTATATGATACCCAATACGAGTATCGGAGAGTCATTCACATGAGGTCAGAAAACATTTTAGACAATTCTCAATGAATAAGGTTGTATCAATAGTAGAAATATTACCCTTCAATCACTTGCACATAAGAAAAAGATTATCTTACAAGTGTGTGCCTAATTGAAAAATGATATATTTAATCAAAGTTGGCGAACGAAATACTGTAAAAGAAGATAAAGTCATACGAAATCCCCTTAATATATGAGAAAACCTATCCGAAACAAAATGATAGGAAGTCAAAGGGGTTTTTAATTCAATATTTTTGTTTTCTGACATGAGACATGTTAATAATACATCACAGCTTGTTTCTAATCACATCGTATTACGCCAATATGACAAAATTAATGTTTTACATAATTATAATAATTTAAACTACAGCACATGTCAAACATATATGTTTGTGAAAAATCTGCAAATCGACAATGATTACCATATAAGTACAGTTCATATATTTTACATATGTAATACATACATTCAAAAACTCAAAATAATGAATGGAAATTTTCAAGCAAATCACTATATATAACTATCAATTCACTATATTGCATATAGTCACTTATTTTTTGAAAGAATAATATTAACAAATCTATATAGATTTATCTCTGTTTGTTTACTGCCTGTATTCATTAGTTTTTCTAATTTAAATGTATTGGGATGTCTATAAAAGTAAGGTTTTAGAAACTGTTTTCTTTCATCGTCTAAGAATTGACATTCAAACAAATAATGAAATTCGTCTCCTAGTTTGTTATTGCAGTGAGTACATAGTCGTTCGTTGAGTGGTATTCTACGCCAATTGCCTATTTCAATAGGCATTCTATGATTTCTTGTTCTAAATTTGATTAATGAAAATAACTGTCTATTTGGAAATCTGGTGAGATACTTTTCAAAACCAAAGTCCTTTTTAAAAATTCTATAAAATATACTGTTGCTTGCATTTACCATATTCGACAACCAATCATTTAAAAATAAATCGATTAGCTTTTGCTTTACATTGTTTTTTAACCACTTGTGATTTATTACTTCTTGATTAAGCCATAGGTTATTCGGGCCACATTTGATGAAAATCGTTTTAATGAAATATATCCAGGGATATTTTTTCTTTGTTACCCTGTCATCTAATGGAAGTGCTAAGTTATATATAACTTTATATATCAGTGATGAGAGTTTTTCTTGTGTATTATTGAATGGTGTTTGTAATCTTCCCCAAAAAACTATATTTCTTTCTTCTATATCTATTGATAAAGGTTTCATGCCTGTTTCGCCATAGACCATGTAGTTTGGTGTTGATCGTTTTAATTTAAGAACATATTTCAAGTATTTAAGTTGGACCCTTTCCAGTATGCTATTGTTACCAAATCCCCAAATTTCTGCACCATATAACAAAATAGGTTTAATTGTTTTATCAAAGAGTTCTATACATAGCTCAACAGGTAATGATAGGCGATTTGAGTTTCTTATTAGACTATACATTGCACGTGTTGCCTGAGAAGCTATATGTTTTTGCAGCTAGCAAATGAACCGGTTCTACTAAAATAAATCCCGAGATACTTGTATTCGTTTACTACTTCTGAGTTGTTATTTTTGAATTTAAAATCATAGGGCCGTTGTCGATCTTTACCAAAAACAACTATATTTGATTTTGTGGTATTGACTGTTAGTTTATATAGATCACAATAATTGGAATATGTGTTAATAGCATTATGTAGTCCTATTTCTGTCTCTGACATGATAATTGTGTCATCAGCATATAATAAAATAAATAATTTAAGGAACGTATACATATTGTCATTATGAGCAGGATCTTGAATATCAACACCGTCATTCAATATATTTTGGGTAAAATAGCAGTGCAAATCATTTGAAAACAGCGAAAAAAGGAGCGGGGATAGATTTTCGCCTTGGCGGACGCCAATATTACTTGGAAAGAAGTTTGAATATTCTGAATCTTTCGTAACACACGATTTTATGTTGTTATATATGTTCTGATAAGTTGCAGACATTTTCCATTGATATTTGTATTCATTAGTTTTTGCCATAAGCCTGATCGCCATACAGTGTCAAATGCTTGCTTTAAGTCTATAAATGCACAAAATAGTTTCTTTTTTCGGTTATTCAAATACTGTATTAAATGGTTAAGTATAAACATGTTGTCCGTTGTTGAATATCCTTTTCTGAAACCAGCTTGACTGCCATCAATAAGGTTATTGGATTCAACGTATTTATCGAGGCGATTATTTATCATACAAGTAAACAATTTACCAAGGCAACTTAATAATGTAATTGGTCTATAATCTTCCGGACGACTAGGATCACCTTTATTTTTATTGATAGGGTTAATAACACCGGTCGTCCAACACTGTGGGACAACTCCTTTGTCTAAGATTAAATTGAATAAAATTACATATATATCTTTGAATATATTAAACGTACTTTTTAAATGCTCATTTTTAACATGATCGATGCCACACGCCTTATTGTTTTTGAGTGTTTTTACTGCTTTTTCAATCTCTTCGACGGTTATTCTTGCATTAATTTCTTCGTTAATGTCATTATTGTGCTCGTTTTCTATATCAGCTATTTCTACATGTGGAGAAAAATTTACTTCTTTAAAGAAATTGTGCAAATCGTCTAAGCTAGCTTCATTTTTACTTATTTTTTTATTACTTAAGCACTTCCAGTATTTACGCGGGTCTTTGATTTTTAAGTTTCGTAAGTTATTAATATTTTTGTTTTTATCTTTATTTTTGAATTTATTCATCGTTGATTTATATAATTTGCTTTTACATTTTAGATTTTTCTTATTCTGTATATTTTTACGAAGTTTGTATATATTTTTAGCCCGGTGAAAGTCTCTGCGTGCTTGTTTACATTTTGTTCCGAACCATTTTGGTACGATATTATGTTCATGATCTTTCAATTTATTACATTTACTGAAATTTGAAAGACCAAATGCACTTTCGCACGAATTTTTGAACACATTATTTAATGAGTCGACAATGTTATCTGCTATTTTTTGAGTAAAAATATTTGATTCGGAGCATGTTTTGAGACGTTCGTGGATAGACGATATTTTTTGTTGATCAATACTTTCAATGAATCTATTACTTTTTGCATTGTTCCAAAAGATCAGTTTATCTTCCTTGTTGAAAATGTTCTGCATGTTATCCTGAATTTCGAAGTTGTATGTCAAACTGACAGAGTTTTGCGCATCGGATAAAAGTGGGCAAAAAGCATTTACTTCAAGACAGTTTATATACTTAAGTAAGCTTGATGTACATATAAAATAATCAACTGTACTAACGCCTTTACAGGTGGGGTTTCCTGTCATATCACCATGTGTTCGTCCATTCAAAATATAAAGATTATTTAGCTGAAGGAATTCGATAAGCCTACTTCCATTATTATTACTGGATTTGTTTCTATTATTGCGTTTAATAAATACATTTTCCGAGTTTTCAAACTTACTAGATTCACATAGAAACTCATCGTAAACTGCTTCAAAGTGTTGCCTTTCAGCAAATTCTTTATCTACAAAAGTTAAATCATCAAAACACTTAGTTCTGGCATTAAAATCTCCGAACATGCAAGTATATTTGTATTGGTGAGAAAGTGTCTCAAGATCGCTCTGTAAATTTGAAAAAGGGTCCTCTATTGAATATAACGAATTTTCAGGTGCTTAATATACGACACCACATAAAATATCTGTATCTGTCTTTACTAGTTCTTTACTTATGGAGAACTATATTACTAACTTACTATCAGTGTTTATAATCGTTATATATTTAGATATATTACTTTTAACTAAAAGCGCAATACCGCCTGACTTGCGCGAATTAGTAACAATAGATTTTCTATTTTTAGTGAATATATCGTACCCTTTCATTTCTATGAAATCAAAATCATCAATGTGCGTTTCTTGGAGCCCAATAATGTCATATTGGTTTACTAAATCAATGAATTCGGGGCAATGCAGCTTGGATTTAAACCGCATACATTTAGAGACAGAACATGTAAATTTCTAATAGTGGTGTTAACATGTACGCTATTTATATCTATATTTTCACCATCACTTAAATATTCTGAGGAAGCACTGTAATTGTTAGTACTTTTATCAAACGGTAACCTATTTATTGAAAGATCTTCAGTTTCATGCAACGTACGGTTTTTATACATGTTATAATCGACTAGAAAATTCGTATTATATTGATATCGATTAACACCCAGTTCGCTACTAAAACAACTAGTATTTTCATAATACAAACAATCATTATTCATGTAAGCATCAACTAGAAAATTCAAATTGTAGCGATTGACATATAAATCGCTAAGCAGGTTTTCCACCATTATATAAGATAAACAATTATTACGCAAGTACCCATCAACTAAAAAAATCATGTTATATGAATTAACATACATTCGTCAGCATTAGCACAATAACTTACACGATCAAAAGTATCATAATCCTAGCAATATTCATTTTCAAAAACATCTAATTTTGATTGATACAATTTTGAATCAACCTGATTTTGTTCGTAATAATCGGATGCAATTTCAAAACTATTTTGAATTTCGGTATCGCTAGTAAGTGGAATACATTCAGAATTGTTAAGGTATGAATTGCGTGCAGGAAAATAATCCCCTACAGCTATACAGGCTTTACAATGGTTATATAAATCATCAGTGTTTGGATAAGGCCAATTATACACAAGATCGCTGTTGCTACTTAAGGGGTCATAGATCAACAATGACTCTCCTTGCCTGTCCTAGTTTTGGAGACCGTTTACAGCGGGTTGAGGTTCGGCGGGGGGGGGGGGGGTCGACAACCAGTTTGATGGCGGCACTGTGGTCCACGTCGGTGATCTCTTCGGTCACTGTCGGGAGTGTAGGGGAGCCAGCATCATCGATGCGTTTTGGGGCGGTTTCAAGCTCGAGGGGTGACACAGCCTTACGTTTACTGTCAGTCAGTATGGTTTGGTTAGGGGTATCAGCGACAAGTGCTGCAAAGCGATTCGGAGTTTCAAACCCTGCTCGGTTGTCACATGGATGGTGGGTTTGGGATTGTGTTTGTTCCGATAAGTAGTTCGGTGGGGTTGGCGGCCTTGGTCTAACGTCCGGTCGTCGGGGCACCGTGTTGCTGTAACGGAACGTCGGTGGGGGTCCTCCCATCGGTATATGGCTAGAGTGCTGCCTGTGTGGTTGGAGCCATTGACGGATGGGGTACAGGGGGGGGGGGGGGCGATGCTGGCAGTGGTGATATCCGCCTTGATTCCACTCCGTGAACAGTTGTCGGGACGTTCCGTTGTGTTGAGCCTCATACGTGGGTGGTCTGGTGCCATCTAATTGGTACTTAGGGCGGCTGAATGACTTCGTAGTTGGGTCATATAGAGAACCGTTCACATAAAGCTTATCGCGCACTAATGACACCTTGTTCCCAGAGTCAAGATACTCCCTTACAATCGGGTACAGTGTTTTCCTGATTTCTTCCACTTCGCGTGGGAAATGCTCATATATTTTGTTACGTCTTTGGGTCTTATTTAGTATAAGCCCAGCTCGTCGTACTACCTCGCGCTGTGGAAATGATTCGAATGAGGCAATGATGGGCCTGGGACGTCCATTTGAAGAAGGTTGATTTGGTCTACCAATGCGGTGCACTTTAGTGAATTCAATATTCGTAACGTCGACGCTACATTGGCTAGAAACTTCGTGACGTTCAGCTAGTTTTGATGAAGCACTACCCGAAGGTTTTCTTCCGTATTTTCTCTAGGAAAATTTGGTCCATTAGAACCTTGCAGGGCCTCATCTACACCAAAAACAATCAGGTCGTTCTCCATGAATCCTGTGCCCTAGGAAAACCAATCTCAAATAAGATTTAATTACAAGCTAATCACTTTAGTAGCTCCTGGGTTTGACTCTTTTTCAAACATTGACTGAATTATTATAACCCTCTTTCAAACCCAGCCGATTTAAATTCATGTCTTATCTTACTTGGTTGCAATACAATGATCATTACATCTAGGGAACATTTAATTTCTAGCTCGAGTAATTGCCTTGTTAAAACTAAATTAAATGGGGTAGTCTTTTTTTACCATTTTACACCTCTGACAGGTATATTTTAATCCTATTCTTAGCGCTTTTTGTCAAACTGCATTGAATAGCGTTCCAATCTATACTCGTTTTTCTTCAATCCATAATCCATCAGTTTACTGACTGCAAACGTATTTTTTAACGATAGAACATCAGACCGGTATCAAATGGGACATTTGCTCTTTAAATAGTCTTTATAACATGTACCTATCATCTTGCCAGCTATTCCCTGCAGTACTATCAGTGCTTTGATTCAATCAAGTTTTAGCAATTTGACTCTGACAAATATTAAGTTTATACAAGTAAAATATGGTGGGTTTTTGAAATTGTCAGATTCATTGTTTAAAGATTAGAGGGACGGTCCGTACAGTGTGTCTTGTTGGCAACGCAATGAACGTACTGTTATATAGTCTATATGTCGTCTGTTAATCGTGCTTTTAGGGAAAATTAAAATAATATACTTACTTATCCGAGTACCTGAGTAGTTAATATTAATTCGAGTACTCGTACGATCGATCGAGTACCAGGTTGCCATTCCTACAAAAAATGAAATTATACTTTTTACCTTTAAACGTTTCGGTAATTATCTTTGTCACATTGTTCAGCCTGTAGTTGATTTTTACACAAATAATTATACTTGCTTACGAAAGAGAAAACAAAAACAAACGTAATTCCATATTTTCCCCAGTTGTTTTTCATAACAGACATTTTCAGAAACATCTAGAAGGAACAGAATGAAGGCTACATATAACATTATATGACTGCAAAGCCATTTTCGTCGCGTGATATTCCGAATTATGGCAAGACGCATGCATCTGCGAAGAAAACATTATATTTTCCTTAAATTTAATACAAATGTTAGTCTGAGCCAGTAAAGTATGTATGCAAAGAAATAGTGACAGATAGTTAAAATATCGTCAGAGATTAAACGTGTGTGATATAAGTGAAACTATCTAAAGAATACATATTAGTATGATTCTTATTCAACGTTGAAAGTGTGTATATTACCATTATACTTATTTGAAATATTAATATTAAAATATTGTCGTTATTTATTTTTCATGGTAATACTATTGTGAACGCTAACATAGTCGTACATGCGCATAGAAACGATGTCGAATATTTCAACGTACGGTCAGTTGCTAACGGAAGTTCCGCCGAAAATTCCATTCATCCCAGCCTGGGTTTCCTTTACGTGCACGGTCGTCTTGACGCTTGTGTTCCTCATTTGCGTTTTCGGCAACTCAATCGTCTGCGCCGTACAGATGCGCCAGGTGCGCCGCTCAAGCACTGACTACTTTGTGATGACCATGGCGGCGTTTGACCTCTTCACGGGACTGGCGATTCTTCCAGTGACTGTGGTGTCGCTGCACTTACCTCTCTGGCTGATGGTCGCCAGTGACGCAATCTGTAAAATGCTAAATTACTGCCAATACTCGGGTAACATCGTAACGACCGTCCTTCTGTCTGTTATTGCATTGGACCGGTACTTTAAGGTATGTAGGCCGCATTCACACGTGCTCAGCGCAACCACAGCGCGGCGGATGTGCATCGTTTTGTCCGCCGTTGCCTTGATCGCATTTTTGCCCACTACCCTCACAGTGAAACTAGACTTGACATATATGGTGTGTTTACGTACCGGCGACTTAACCTATATCTTTGACTCTATACTAGCGTTGGCATTCGTTGGGCTGTTTGGAATTACGTCAGTTTCCTACATTCTTGTAGCTAAAGCGTTACAAAAACGAACACGAATTCATAATATTATGGTTGTCGCACCTCAAACAAGACAAAACATCTTGTCCATGAATCAGCGTGTAAAACCAGTGGAAGGCAATTGCCGAGAAACACAGCCGAATACATCAACTTTAAACCAAGAACAAAAAGGTAAACTAAGTGTCATCCCTAAAATGATAGTGGATGCGTCAAACACAAACGTCCGACGACTTCAGGCTGTCCATCACAATCAGCCATCACCAAGGGCAAACCAAACGACATCAGCGGTAGGTCGAGGCCCGATGCGCATCCAGTTCGCCATGTTTCTAATAACGGTCGTGTATGTGGTGTCGTGGATTTTGACGTTGTTGGCGGTGGGCCTGGCGGAAGCCAAATCTTGGTCGGAGAGCAGCTTGATCCTGCGGCAAACGCTTCTGAAGGCGTACCTCGTGAATTGCGCCACGAATCCTGTGTTTTACATCTGGCTAAGTTCCGAGTTCCGAGGTAAGGTGAAAGAAGCTCTCAAATGCAACACCCGTTGAAAGAACAGGAAGTACTATAATATGTTTAGTACTTTTTAAAGATACAATAATGTACGTAGTATGTCTAAATAGTAAAAATTGAGATCAAAGGGGCTCAGCTAGACACACATTTATGTGCATGTTTGCCATGCTAGGAGATACGAGGGCATCCTCCCCTGGAACGTTGGTATTCAGGAAAGCCCGTAGAAGACATTACAGTCATATCAAAGACTAAATGACACATTATGTAAAACTGAAGTGCAGTTCCTAACGGATCTCGCCATTGATTGTGTGTCATTTATTGGTAGAAGTAATATAATTTGTACCTTGATTTAACATGAACTTACCTGTCAGAGTTATGTACATGCCTGCAATTAAATTTACTAATTCAAAAAATATTTTTTTAAATACTGTAAGGCCTTATCAAAATGAGAAATCAAGTTGAGAAAAGAAAATTGCACGAATGTTACTTCATATATTAATTATACACCCTGTTTGTACATGTATCTTTAGTAACGTGATTTGTTGTAAATAATATTTTTAATATCGTGTTTGTTGTCAAATGTATCACGATCTACCATATCACGAGCTACCATATCACGCTCTAACATATCACGATCTACCATATCACGATCTACCATATCACGATCTACCGTACCAAGTTCTACCATATCACGCTCTAACATATCACGCTCTACCATATCACGCTCTACCATTTCACGATCTACCATATCACGCTCTAACATATAACGATCTACCATATCACGATCTACCATATCACGATCTACCATATCACGGTCTACCATACCACGATCTAACATATCACGATCTACCATATCACGCTCTACCATATCACGATCTACCATATCACGCTCTAACATATCACGATCTACCATATCACGATCTACCATGTAACGCTCCACCATATCACGATCTACCATACCAAGTTCTACCATATCAGGCTCTAACATATCACGATCTACCATATCACGATCTACCGTACCAAGTTCTACCATATCACGCTCTAACATATCACGATCTACCGTACCAAGCTCTACCATATCACGATCTACCATTTCACGATCTACCATATCACGATCTACCATATCACGATCTACCATGTAACGCTCCACCATATCACGATCTACCGTACCAAGTTCTACCATATCACGCTCTAACATATCACGATCTACCGTACCAAGCTCTACCATATCACGCTCTACCATTTCACGATCTACCATATCACGATCTACCATATCACGATCTACCATATCACGATCTACCATATCACGATCTACCATATCACGATCTACCATATCACGATCTACCATATCACGATCTACCATATCACGATCTACAATATCACGATCTACCATATCACGATCTACCATATCACGATCTACCATATCACGCTCTAACATATCACGATCTACCATATCACGATCTACCATGTAACGCTCCACCATATCACGATCTGCCATACCAAGTTCTACCATATCACGCTCTAACATATCACGATCTACCATATCACGATCTGCCGTACCAAGTTCTACCATATCACGCTCTAACATATCACGATCTACCATTTCACGATCTACCATATCACGATCTACCATATCACGATCTACCATGTAACGCTCCACCATATCACGATCTACCATACCAAGTTCTACCATATCACGCTCTAACATATCACGATCTACCATATCACGATCTACCGTACCAAGTTCTACCATATCACGCTCTAACATATCACGATCTACCATTTCACGATCTACCATATCACGATCTACCATATCACGATCTACCATTTCACGCTCTACCATATCACGCTCTACCATATCACGCTCTACCATATCACGCTCTACCATATCACGCTCTAACATATCACGCTCTAACATATCACGATCTACCGTACCAAGCTCTACCATATCACGATCTACCATATCACGATCTACCATATCACGATCTACCATATCACGATCTACCATATCACGATCTACCATATCACGATCTACCATATCACGATCTACCATATCACGATCTACCATATCACGATCTACCATATCACGATCTACCATATCACGATCTACCATATCACGATCTACCATATCACGCTCTAACATATCACGATCTACCATATCACGATCTACCATGTAACGCTCCACCATATCACGATCTGCCATACCAAGTTCTACCATATCACGCTCTAACATATCACGATCTACCATATCACGATCTGCCGTACCAAGTTCTACCATATCACGCTCTAACATATCACGATCTACCATTTCACGATCTACCATATCACGATCTACCATATCACGATCTACCATGTAACGCTCCACCATATCACGATCTACCATACCAAGTTCTACCATATCACGCTCTAACATATCACGATCTACCATATCACGATCTACCGTACCAAGTTCTACCATATCACGCTCTAACATATCACGATCTACCATTTCACGATCTACCATATCACGATCTACCATATCACGATCTACCATTTCACGCTCTACCATATCACGCTCTACCATATCACGCTCTACCATATCACGCTCTACCATATCACGCTCTAACATATCACGCTCTAACATATCACGATCTACCGTACCAAGCTCTACCATATCACGATCTACCATATCACGATCTACCATATCACGCTCTACCATATCACGCTCTAACATATCACGATCTACCATATCACGATCTACCATATCACGCTCTACCATATCACGCTCTAACATATCACGATCTACCATATCACGATCTACCATATCACGATCTACCATATCACGATCTACCAAATCACGCTCTAACATATCACGATCAACCGTACCAAGCTCTACCATATCACGATCTACCGTATCACGCTCTAACATATCACGCTCTAACATATCACGATCTACCATATCACGCTCTACCATATCACGCTCTAACATATCACGATCTACCATATCACGATCTACCATATCACGATCTACCATATCACGATCTACCATTTCACGATCTACCATATCACGATCTACCATTTCACGATCTACCATATCACGATCTACCATATCACGATCTACCATATCACGATCTACCATATCACGCTCTAACATATCACGATCTACCATATCACGCTCTACCATATCACGCTCTACCATATCACGCTCTAACATATCACGCTCTACCATATCACGATCTACCATATCACGATCTACCATATCACGCTCTAACATATCACGATCTACCATATCACGCTCTACCATATCACGCTCTACCATATCACGCTCTAACATATCACGCTCTACCATATCACGATCTACCATATCACGATCTACCATATCACGCTCTAACATATCACGATCTACCATATCACGATCTACCATATCACGATCTACCATTTCACGATCTACCATATCACGATCTACCATTTCACGATCTACCATATCACGATCTACCATATCACGATCTACCATATCACGATCTACCATATCACGCTCTACCATATCACGATCTACCATATCACGCTCTACCATATCACGCTCTACCATATCACGCTCTAACATATCACGCTCTACCATATCACGATCTACCATATCACGATCTACCATATCACGATCTACCATATCACGATCTACCATATCACGCTCTACCATATCACGATCTACCGTACCAAGCTCTACCATATCACGATCTACCATATCACGATCTACCATATCACGATCTACCATAGCACGATCTACCATATCACGATCTACCATTTCACGCTCTAACATATCACGATCTACCGTACCAAGCTCTACCATATCACGATCTACCGTATCACGATCTACCATATCACGATCTACCATTGCACGATCTACCATATCACGATCTACCATATCACGCTCTAACATATCACGATCTACCGTACCAAGCTCTACCATATCACGATCTACCGTATCACGCTCTAACATATCACGCTCTAACATATCACGATCTACCGTACCAAGCTCTACCATATCACGCTCTACCATATCACGATCTACCATATCACGCTCTACCATATCACGCTCTAACATATCACGATCTACCATATCACGCTCTAACATATCACGATCTACCATATCACGATCTACCATATCACGCTCTACCATTTCACGATCTACCATATCACGATCTACCATTTCACGATCTACCATATCACGATCTACCATATCACGATCTACCATATCACGATCTACCATATCACGCTCTACCATATCACGATCTACCATATCACGATCTACCATATCACGATCTACCATATCACGATCTACCATATCACGCTCTAACATATCACGATCTACCATATCACGCTCTACCATATCACGATCTACCATATCACGATCTACCATATCACGATCTACCATATCACGATCTACCAAATCACGCTCTAACATATCACGATCAACCGTACCAAGCTCTACCATATCACGATCTACCGTATCACGCTCTAACATATCACGCTCTAACATATCACGATCTACCATATCACGCTCTACCATATCACGCTCTAACATATCACGATCTACCATATCACGCTCTAACATATCACGATCTACCATATCACGATCTACCATATCACGATCTAACATATCACGATCTACCATATCACGATCTACCATATCACGATCTACCATATCACGCTCTACCATATCACGATCTACCGTACCAAGCTCTACCATATCACGATCTACCATATCACGATCTACCATATCACGATCTACCATATCACGATCTACCATATCACGATCTACCATATCACGCTCTAACATATCACGATCTACCGTACCAAGCTCTACCATATCACGATCTACCGTATCACGCTCTAACATATCACGCTCTAACATATCACGATCTACCGTACCAAGCTCTACCATATCACGCTCTACCATATCACGATCTACCATACCACGCTCTACCATATCACGCTCTAACATATCACGATCTACCATATCACGCTCTAACATATCACGATCTACCATATCACGATCTACCATATCACGATCTACCATATCACGCTCTACCATTTCACGATCTACCATATCACGATCTACCATATCACGCTCTACCATTTCACGATCTACCATATCACGATCTACCATTTCACGATCTACCATATCACGATCTACCATATCACGATCTACCATATCACGATCTACCATATCACGCTCTACCATATCACGATCTACCATATCACGCTCTACCATATCACGCTCTACCATATCACGCTCTACCATATCACGCTCTACCATATCACGCTCTACCATATCACGATCTACCATAGCACGATCTACCATATCACGATCTACCATATCACGCTCTACCATATCACGATCTACCGTACCAAGCTCTACCATATCACGATCTACCATATCACGATCTACCATATCACGATCTACCATATCACGATCTACCATATCACGATCTACCATATCACGATCTACCATATCACGATCTACCATATCACGCTCTAACATATCACGATCTACCATATCACGATCTACCATATCACGCTCTACCATTTCACGATCTACCATATCACGATCTACCATTTCACGATCTACCATATCACGATCTACCATATCACGATCTACCATATCACGATCTACCATATCACGCTCTACCATATCACGCTCTACCATATCACGATCTACCATATCACGATCTACCATATCACGATCTACCATATCACGCTCTAACATATCACGATCTACCATATCACGCTCTAACATATCACGATCTACCATATCACGATCTACCATATCACGATCTACCATATCACGATCTACCAAATCACGCTCTAACATATCACGATCAACCGTACCAAGCTCTACCATATCACGATCTACCGTATCACGCTCTAACATATCACGCTCTAACATATCACGATCTACCATATCACGCTCTACCATATCACGCTCTAACATATCACGATCTACCATATCACGCTCTAACATATCACGATCTACCATATCACGATCTACCATATCACGATCTAACATATCACGATCTACCATATCACGATCTACCATATCACGATCTACCATATCACGCTCTACCATATCACGATCTACCGTACCAAGCTCTACCATATCACGATCTACCATATCACGATCTACCATATCACGATCTACCATATCACGATCTACCATATCACGATCTACCATATCACGCTCTAACATATCACGATCTACCGTACCAAGCTCTACCATATCACGATCTACCGTATCACGCTCTAACATATCACGCTCTAACATATCACGATCTACCGTACCAAGCTCTACCATATCACGCTCTACCATATCACGATCTACCATACCACGCTCTACCATATCACGCTCTAACATATCACGATCTACCATATCACGCTCTAACATATCACGATCTACCATATCACGATCTACCATATCACGATCTACCATATCACGCTCTACCATTTCACGATCTACCATATCACGATCTACCATTTCACGATCTACCATATCACGATCTACCATATCACGATCTACCATATCACGATCTACCATATCACGCTCTACCATATCACGATCTACCATATCACGCTCTACCATATCACGCTCTACCATATCACGCTCTACCATATCACGATCTACCATATCACGCTCTACCATATCACGATCTACCGTACCAAGCTCTACCATATCACGATCTACCATATCACGATCTACCATATCACGATCTACCATATCACGATCTACCATATCACGATCTACCATATCACGATCTACCATATCACGATCTACCATATCACGATCTACCATATCACGATCTACCATATCACGATCTACCATATCACGATCTACCATATCACGCTCTACCATATCACGCTCTACCATATCACGCTCTAACATATCACGCTCTACCATATCACGATCTACCATATCACGATCTACCATATCACGATCTACCATATCACGATCTACCATATCACGCTCTACCATATCACGATCTACCGTACCAAGCTCTACCATATCACGATCTACCATATCACGATCTACCATATCACGATCTACCATAGCACGATCTACCATATCACGATCTACCATATCACGCTCTACCATATCACGATCTACCGTACCAAGCTCTACCATATCACGATCTACCAAATCACGCTCTACCATATCACGATCTACCATATCACGATCTAACATATCACGCTCTACCATATCACGATCTACCATATCACTCTCTACCATATCACGATCTACCATATCACGATCTACCATATCACGCTCTACCATATCACGATCTACCGTACCAAGCTCTACCATATCACGATCTACCATATCACGCTCTACCATATCACGATCTACCATATCACGATCTAACATATCACGATCTACCATATCACGATCTACCATATCACGCTCTACCATATCACGATCTACCATATCACGCTCTAACATATCACGCTCTACCATATCACGATCTACCATATCACGATCTAACATATCACGATCTACCATATCACGATCTACCATATCACGATCTAACATATCACGATCTACCATATCACGATCTACCATACCAAGTTCTACCATATCACGCTCTAACATATCACGATCTACCGTACCAAGCTCTACCATATCACGCTCTACCGTACCAAGCTCTACCATATCACGCTCTAACATATCACGATCTACCATATCACGATCTACCATATCACGCTCTACCATATCACGCTCTAACATATCACGCTCTAACATATCACGATCTACCGTACCAAGCTCTACCATATCACGATCTACCATATCACGATCTACCATATCACGTTCTACCATATCACGATCTACCATATCACGCTCTACCATATCACGATCTACCATATCACGCTCTAACATATCACGATCTACCATATCACGCTCTAACATATCACGATCTACCATATCACGGTCTACCATACCAAGTTCTACCATATCACGCTCTAACATATCACGATCTACCGTACCAAGCTCTACCATATCACGCTCTACCGTACCAAGCTCTACCATATCACGCTCTAACATATCACGATCTACCATATCACGATCTACCATATCACGCTCTACCATATCACGCTCTACCATATCACGCTATAACATATCACGATCTACCATATCACGATCTACCATATCACGCTCTAACATATCACGCTCTACCATATCACGATCTACCATATCACGATCTAACATATCACGATCTACCATATCACGATCTACCATACCAAGTTCTACCATATCACGCTCTAACATATCACGATCTACCGTACCAAGCTCTACCATATCACGCTCTACCGTACCAAGCTCTACCATATCACGCTCTAACATATCACGATCTACCATATCACGATCTACCATATCACGCTCTACCATAGCACGCTCTAACATATCACGCTCTAACATATCACGATCTACCGTACCAAGCTCTACCATATCACGATCTACCATATCACGATCTACCATATCACGCTCTACCATATCACGATCTACCATATCACGCTCTACCATATCACGCTCTACCATATCACGCTCTAACATATCACGCTCTACCATATCACGATCTACCATATCACGATCTACCATAGCACGATCTACCATATCACGATCTACCATATCACGATCTACCATTGCACGATCTACCATATCACGATCTACCATATCACGCTCTAACATATCACGATCTACCGTACCAAGCTCTACCATATCACGATCTACCGTATCACGCTCTAACATACCACGCTCTAACATATCACGATCTACCGTACCAAGCTCTACCATATCACGCTCTACCATATCACGATCTACCATATCACGCTCTACCATATCACGCTCTAACATATCACGATCTACCATATCACGCTCTAACATATCACGATCTACCATATCACGATCTACCATATCACGCTCTACCATTTCACGATCTACCATATCACGATCTACCATATCACGATCTACCATATCACGATCTACCATATCACGATCTACCATATCACGATCTACCATATCACGCTCTACCATATCACGATCTACCATATCACGATCTACCATATCACGATCTACCATATCACGCTCTAACATATCACGATCTACCATATCACGCTCTAACATATCACGATCTACCATATCACGATCTACCATATCACGATCTACCATATCACGATCTACCAAATCACGCTCTAAAATATCACGATCAACCGTACCAAGCTCTACCATATCACGATCTACCATATCACGCTCTAACATATCACGCTCTAACATATCACGATCTACCATATCACGCTCTACCATATCACGCTCTAACATATCACGATCTACCATATCACGCTCTAACATATCACGATCTACCATATCACGATCTACCATATCACGATCTACCATATCACGATCTACCATATCACGATCTACCATATCACGATCTACCATATCACGCTCTACCATATCACGATCTACCGTACCAAGCTCTACCATATCACGATCTACCATATCACGATCTACCATATCACGATCTACCATAGCACGATCTACCATATCACGATCTACCATATCACGCTCTAACATATCACGATCTACCGTACCAAGCTCTACCATATCACGATCTACCGTATCACGCTCTAACATATCACGCTCTAACATATCACGATCTACCGTACCAAGCTCTACCATATCACGCTCTACCATATCACGATCTACCATACCACGCTCTACCATATCACGCTCTAACATATCACGATCTACCATATCACGCTCTAACATATCACGATCTACCATATCACGATCTACCATATCACGATCTACCATATCACGCTCTACCATTTCACGATCTACCATATCACGATCTACCATATCACGATCTACCATATCACGATCTACCATATCACGATCTACCATATCACGATCTACCATATCACGCTCTACCATATCACGATCTACCATATCACGCTCTACCATATCACGCTCTACCATATCACGCTCTAACATATCACGCTCTACCATATCACGATCTACCATATCACGATCTACCATAGCACGATCTACCATATCACGATCTACCATATCACGCTCTACCATATCACGATCTACCGTACCAAGCTCTACCATATCACGACCTACCATATCACGATCTACCATATCACGATCTACCATAGCACGATCTACCATATCACGATCTACCATATCACGATCTACCATATCACGATCTACCATATCACGATCTACCATATCACGATCTACCATATCACGCTCTACCATATCACGCTCTACCATATCACGCTCTAACATATCACGCTCTACCATATCACGATCTACCATATCACGATCTACCATATCACGATCTACCATATCACGATCTACCATATCACGCTCTACCATATCACGATCTACCGTACCAAGCTCTACCATATCACGATCTACCATATCACGATCTACCATATCACGATCTACCATAGCACGATCTACCATATCACGATCTACCATATCACGCTCTACCATATCACGATCTACCGTACCAAGCTCTACCATATCACGATCTACCAAATCACGCTCTACCATATCACGATCTACCATATCACGATCTAACATATCACGCTCTACCATATCACGATCTACCATATCACTCTCTACCATATCACGATCTACCATATCACGATCTACCATATCACGCTCTACCATATCACGATCTACCATATCACGATCTACCATATCACGATCTACCATATCACGATCTAACATATCACGATCTACCATATCACGATCTACCATATCACGCTCTACCATATCACGATCTACCATATCACGCTCTAACATATCACGCTCTACCATATCACGATCTACCATATCACGATCTAACATATCACGATCTACCATATCACGATCTACCATATCACGATCTAACATATCACGATCTACCATATCACGATCTACCATACCAAGTTCTACCATATCACGCTCTAACATATCACGATCTACCGTACCAAGCTCTACCATATCACGCTCTACCGTACCAAGCTCTACCATATCACGCTCTAACATATCACGATCTACCATATCACGATCTACCATATCACGCTCTACCATATCACGCTCTAACATATCACGCTCTAACATATCACGACCTACCGTACCAAGCTCTACCATATCACGATCTACCATATCACGATCTACCATATCACGCTCTACCATATCACGATCTACCATATCACGCTCTACCATATCACGATCTACCATATCACGCTCTAACATATCACGATCTACCATATCACGCTCTAACATATCACGATCTACCATATCACGGTCTACCATACCAAGTTCTACCATATCACGCTCTAACATATCACGATCTACCGTACCAAGCTCTACCATATCACGCTCTACCGTACCAAGCTCTACCATATCACGCTCTAACATATCACGATCTACCATATCACGATCTACCATATCACGCTCTACCATATCACGCTCTACCATATCACGCTATAACATATCACGATCTACCATATCACGATCTACCATATCACGATCTACCATTTCACGATCTACCATATCACGATCTACCATATCACGATCTACCATACCACGCTCTACCATATCACGCTCTACCATATCACGATCTACCATACCACGCTCTACCATATCACGCTCTAACATATCACGATCTACCATATCACGCTCTAACATATCACGATCTACCATATCACGATCTACCATATCACGATCTACCATATCACGCTCTACCATTTCACGATCTACCATATCACGATCTACCATTTCACGATCTACCATATCACGATCTACCATATCACGATCTACCATATCACGATCTACCATATCACGCTCTACCATATCACGATCTACCATATCACGCTCTACCATATCACGCTCTACCATATCACGCTCTAACATATCACGCTCTACCATATCACGATCTACCATATCACGATCTACCATAGCACGATCTACCATATCACGATCTACCATATCACGCTCTACCATATCACGATCTACCGTACCAAGCTCTACCATATCACGATCTACCGTACCAAGCTCTACCATATCACGATCTACCAAATCACGCTCTACCATATCACGATCTACCATATCACGATCTAACATATCACGCTCTACCATATCACGATCTACCATATCACTCTCTACCATATCACGATCTACCATATCACGATCTACCATATCACGCTCTACCATATCACGATCTACCGTACCAAGCTCTACCATATCACGATCTACCATATCACGCTCTACCATATCACGATCTACCATATCACGATCTAACATATCACGATCTACCATATCACGATCTACCATATCACGCTCTACCATATCACGATCTACCATATCACGCTCTAACATATCACGCTCTACCATATCACGATCTACCATATCACGATCTAACATATCACGATCTACCATATCACGATCTACCATATCACGATCTAACATATCACGATCTACCATATCACGATCTACCATACCAAGTTCTACCATATCACGCTCTAACATATCACGATCTACCGTACCAAGCTCTACCATATCACGCTCTACCGTACCAAGCTCTACCATATCACGCTCTAACATATCACGATCTACCATATCACGATCTACCATATCACGCTCTACCATATCACGCTCTAACATATCACGCTCTAACATATCACGACCTACCGTACCAAGCTCTACCATATCACGATCTACCATATCACGATCTACCATATCACGCTCTACCATATCACGATCTACCATATCACGCTCTACCATATCACGATCTACCATATCACGCTCTAACATATCACGATCTACCATATCACGCTCTAACATATCACGATCTACCATATCACGGTCTACCATACCAAGTTCTACCATATCACGCTCTAACATATCACGATCTACCGTACCAAGCTCTACCATATCACGCTCTACCGTACCAAGCTCTACCATATCACGCTCTAACATATCACGATCTACCATATCACGATCTACCATATCACGCTCTACCATATCACGCTCTACCATATCACGCTATAACATATCACGATCTACCATATCACGATCTACCATATCACGATCTACCATATCACGATCTACCATATCACGATCTACCATATCACGATCTACCATATCACGATCTACCATATCACGATCTACCATATCACGATCTACCATATCACGCTCTACCATATCACGATCTACCATATCACGCTCTACCATATCACGCTCTACCATATCACGCTCTAACATATCACGCTCTACCATATCACGATCTACCATATCACGATCTACCATAGCACGATCTACCATATCACGATCTACCATATCACGCTCTACCATATCACGATCTACCGTACCAAGCTCTACCATATCACGATCTACCATATCACGATCTACCATATCACGATCTACCATAGCACGATCTACCATATCACGATCTACCATTTCACGCTCTAACATATCACGATCTACCGTACCAAGCTCTACCATATCACGATCTACCGTATCACGATCTACCATATCACGATCTACCATTGCACGATCTACCATATCACGATCTACCATATCACGCTCTAACATATCACGATCTACCGTACCAAGCTCTACCATATCACGATCTACCGTATCACGCTCTAACATATCACGCTCTAACATATCACGATCTACCGTACCAAGCTCTACCATATCACGATCTACCATATCACGATCTACCATATCACGCTCTACCATATCACGATCTACCATATCACGCTCTACCATATCACGCTCTACCATATCACGCTCTAACATATCACGCTCTACCATATCACGATCTACCATATCACGATCTACCATAGCACGATCTACCATATCACGATCTACCATATCACGATCTACCATTGCACGATCTACCATATCACGATCTACCATATCACGCTCTAACATATCACGATCTACCGTACCAAGCTCTACCATATCACGATCTACCGTATCACGCTCTAACATACCACGCTCTAACATATCACGATCTACCGTACCAAGCTCTACCATATCACGCTCTACCATATCACGATCTACCATATCACGCTCTACCATATCACGCTCTAACATATCACGATCTACCATATCACGCTCTAACATATCACGATCTACCGTACCAAGCTCTACCATATCACGCTCTACCGTACCAAGCTCTACCATATCACGCTCTAACATATCACGATCTACCATATCACGATCTACCATATCACGCTCTACCATATCACGCTCTACCATATCACGCTATAACATATCACGATCTACCATATCACGATCTACCATATCACGATCTACCATTTCACGATCTACCATATCACGATCTACCATTTCACGATCTACCATATCACGATCTACCATATCACGATCTACCATATCACGATCTACCATATCACGCTCTACCATATCACGATCTACCATATCACGCTCTACCATATCACGCTCTACCATATCACGCTCTAACATATCACGCTCTACCATATCACGATCTACCATATCACGATCTACCATAGCACGATCTACCATATCACGATCTACCATATCACGCTCTACCATATCACGATCTACCGTACCAAGCTCTACCATATCACGATCTACCATATCACGATCTACCATATCACGATCTACCATAGCACGATCTACCATATCACGATCTACCATTTCACGCTCTAACATATCACGATCTACCGTACCAAGCTCTACCATATCACGATCTACCGTATCACGATCTACCATATCACGATCTACCATTGCACGATCTACCATATCACGATCTACCATATCACGCTCTAACATATCACGATCTACCGTACCAAGCTCTACCATATCACGATCTACCGTATCACGCTCTAACATATCACGCTCTAACATATCACGATCTACCGTACCAAGCTCTACCATATCACGATCTACCATATCACGATCTACCATATCACGCTCTACCATATCACGATCTACCATATCACGCTCTACCATATCACGCTCTACCATATCACGCTCTAACATATCACGATCTACCATATCACGATCTACCATATCACGATCTACCATATCACGATCTACCATATCACGATCTACCATATCACGATCTACCATATCACGATCTACCATATCACGATCTACCATATCACGCTCTAACATATCACGATCTACCGTACCAAGCTCTACCATATCACGATCTACCGTATCACGCTCTAACATACCACGCTCTAACATATCACGATCTACCGTACCAAGCTCTACCATATCACGCTCTACCATATCACGATCTACCATATCACGCTCTACCATATCACGCTCTAACATATCACGATCTACCATATCACGCTCTAACATATCACGATCTACCATATCACGATCTACCATATCACGCTCTACCATTTCACGATCTACCATATCACGATCTACCATATCACGATCTACCATATCACGATCTACCATATCACGATCTACCATATCACGATCTACCATATCACGCTCTACCATATCACGATCTACCATATCACGATCTACCATATCACGATCTACCATATCACGCTCTAACATATCACGATCTACCATATCACGCTCTAACATATCACGATCTACCATATCACGATCTACCATATCACGATCTACCATATCACGATCTACCATATCACGCTCTAACATATCACGATCAACCGTACCAAGCTCTACCATATCACGATCTACCGTATCACGCTCTAACATATCACGCTCTAACATATCACGATCTACCATATCACGCTCTACCATATCACGCTCTAACATATCACGATCTACCATATCACGCTCTAACATATCACGATCTACCATATCACGATCTACCATATCACGATCTAACATATCACGATCTACCATATCACGATCTACCATATCACGATCTACCATATCACGCTCTACCATATCACGATCTACCGTACCAAGCTCTACCATATCACGATCTACCATATCACGATCTACCATATCACGATCTACCATATCACGATCTACCATATCACGATCTACCATATCACGCTCTAACATATCACGATCTACCGTACCAAGCTCTACCATATCACGATCTACCGTATCACGCTCTAACATATCACGCTCTAACATATCACGATCTACCGTACCAAGCTCTACCATATCACGCTCTACCATATCACGATCTACCATACCACGCTCTACCATATCACGCTCTAACATATCACGATCTACCATATCACGCTCTAACATATCACGATCTACCATATCACGATCTACCATATCACGATCTACCATATCACGCTCTACCATTTCACGATCTACCATATCACGATCTACCATATCACGATCTACCATATCACGATCTACCATATCACGATCTACCATATCACGATCTACCATATCACGCTCTACCATATCACGATCTACCATATCACGCTCTACCATATCACGCTCTACCATATCACGCTCTAACATATCACGCTCTACCATATCACGATCTACCATATCACGATCTACCATAGCACGATCTACCATATCACGATCTACCATATCACGCTCTACCATATCACGATCTACCGTACCAAGCTCTACCATATCACGATCTACCATATCACGATCTACCATATCACGATCTACCATAGCACGATCTACCATATCACGATCTACCATATCACGATCTACCATATCACGATCTACCATATCACGATCTACCATATCACGATCTACCATATCACGCTCTACCATATCACGCTCTACCATATCACGCTCTAACATATCACGCTCTACCATATCACGATCTACCATATCACGATCTACCATATCACGATCTACCATATCACGATCTACCATATCACGCTCTACCATATCACGATCTACCGTACCAAGCTCTACCATATCACGATCTACCATATCACGATCTACCATATCACGATCTACCATAGCACGATCTACCATATCACGATCTACCATATCACGCTCTACCATATCACGATCTACCGTACCAAGCTCTACCATATCACGATCTACCAAATCACGCTCTACCATATCACGATCTACCATATCACGATCTAACATATCACGCTCTACCATATCACGATCTACCATATCACTCTCTACCATATCACGATCTACCATATCACGATCTACCATATCACGCTCTACCATATCACGATCTACCGTACCAAGCTCTACCATATCACGATCTACCATATCACGCTCTACCATATCACGATCTACCATATCACGATCTAACATATCACGATCTACCATATCACGATCTACCATATCACGCTCTACCATATCACGATCTACCATATCACGCTCTAACATATCACGCTCTACCATATCACGATCTACCATATCACGATCTAACATATCACGATCTACCATATCACGATCTACCATATCACGATCTAACATATCACGATCTACCATATCACGATCTACCATACCAAGTTCTACCATATCACGCTCTAACATATCACGATCTACCGTACCAAGCTCTACCATATCACGCTCTACCGTACCAAGCTCTACCATATCACGCTCTAACATATCACGATCTACCATATCACGATCTACCATATCACGCTCTACCATATCACGCTCTAACATATCACGCTCTAACATATCACGACCTACCGTACCAAGCTCTACCATATCACGATCTACCATATCACGATCTACCATATCACGCTCTACCATATCACGATCTACCATATCACGCTCTACCATATCACGATCTACCATATCACGCTCTAACATATCACGATCTACCATATCACGCTCTACCATATCACGATCTACCATATCACGATCTACCATACCAAGTTCTACCATATCACGCTCTAACATATCACGATCTACCGTACCAAGCTCTACCATATCACGCTCTACCGTACCAAGCTCTACCATATCACGCTCTAACATATCACGATCTACCATATCACGATCTACCATATCACGCTCTACCATATCACGCTCTACCATATCACGCTATAACATATCACGATCTACCATATCACGATCTACCATATCACGATCTACCATATCACGATCTACCATATCACGATCTACCATATCACGATCTACCATATCACGATCTACCATATCACGATCTACCATATCACGATCTACCATATCACGCTCTACCATATCACGATCTACCATATCACGCTCTACCATATCACGCTCTACCATATCACGCTCTAACATATCACGCTCTACCATATCACGATCTACCATATCACGATCTACCATATCACGATCTACCATATCACGATCTACCATATCACGCTCTACCATATCACGATCTACCGTACCAAGCTCTACCATATCACGATCTACCATATCACGATCTACCATATCACGATCTACCATAGCACGATCTACCATATCACGATCTACCATTTCACGCTCTAACATATCACGATCTACCGTACCAAGCTCTACCATATCACGATCTACCGTATCACGATCTACCATATCACGATCTACCATTGCACGATCTACCATATCACGATCTACCATATCACGCTCTAACATATCACGATCTACCGTACCAAGCTCTACCATATCACGATCTACCGTATCACGCTCTAACATATCACGCTCTAACATATCACGATCTACCGTACCAAGCTCTACCATATCACGATCTACCATATCACGATCTACCATATCACGCTCTACCATATCACGCTCTAACATATCACGATCTACCATATCACGCTCTAACATATCACGATCTACCATATCACGATCTACCATATCACGCTCTACCATTTCACGATCTACCATATCACGATCTACCATATCACGATCTACCATATCACGATCTACCATATCACGATCTACCATATCACGATCTACCATATCACGCTCTACCATATCACGATCTACCATATCACGCTCTACCATATCACGCTCTACCATATCACGCTCTAACATATCACGCTCTACCATATCACGATCTACCATATCACGATCTACCATATCACGATCTACCATATCACGATCTACCATATCACGCTCTACCATATCACGATCTACCGTACCAAGCTCTACCATATCACGATCTACCATATCACGATCTACCATATCACGATCTACCATAGCACGATCTACCATATCACGATCTACCATATCACGCTCTACCATATCACGATCTACCGTACCAAGCTCTACCATATCACGATCTACCATATCACGCTCTACCATATCACGATCTACCATATCACGATCTAACATATCACGCTCTACCATATCACGATCTACCATATCACTCTCTACCATATCACGATCTACCATATCACGATCTACCATATCACGCTCTACCATATCACGATCTACCATATCACGATCTACCATATCACGCTCTACCATATCACGCTCTAACATATCACGCTCTACCATATCACGATCTACCATATCACGATCTACCATAGCACGATCTACCATATCACGATCTACCATATCACGCTCTACCATATCACGATCTACCGTACCAAGCTCTACCATATCACGATCTACCATATCACGATCTACCATATCACGATCTACCATAGCACGATCTACCATTTCACGATCTACCATATCACGCTCTACCATATCACGATCTACCGTACCAAGCTCTACCATATCACGATCTACCAAATCACGCTCTACCATATCACGATCTACCATATCACGATCTAACATATCACGCTCTACCATATCACGATCTACCATATCACTCTCTACCATATCACGATCTACCATATCACGATCTACCATATCACGCTCTACCATATCACGATCTACCGTACCAAGCTCTACCATATCACGATCTACCATATCACGCTCTACCATATCACGATCTACCATATCACGATCTAACATATCACGATCTACCATATCACGATCTACCATATCACGCTCTACCATATCACGATCTACCATATCACGCTCTAACATATCACGCTCTACCATATCACGATCTACCATATCACGATCTACCATATCACGATCTACCATACCAAGTTCTACCATATCACGCTCTAACATATCACGATCTACCGTACCAAGCTCTACCATATCACGCTCTACCGTACCAAGCTCTACCATATCACGCTCTAACATATCACGATCTACCATATCACGATCTACCATATCACGCTCTACCATATCACGCTCTAACATATCACGCTCTAACATATCACGATCTACCGTACCAAGCTCTACCATATCACGATCTACCATATCACGATCTACCATATCACGCTCTACCATATCACGATCTACCATATCACGCTCTACCATATCACGATCTACCATATCACGCTCTAACATATCACGATCTACCATATCACGATCTACCATGTAACGCTCCACCATATCACGATCTACCATACCAAGTTCTACCATATCACGCTCTAACATATCACGATCTACCATATCACGATCTACCATACCAAGTTCTACCATATCACGCTCTAACATATCACGATCTACCGTACCAAGCTCTACCATATCACGCTCTACCGTACCAAGCTCTACCATATCACGCTCTAACATATCACGATCTACCATATCACGATCTACCATATCACGCTCTACCATATCACGCTCTAACATATCACGCTCTAACATATCACGATCTACCGTACCAAGCTCTACCATATCACGATCTACCATATCACGATCTACCATATCACGCTCTACCATATCACGCTCTACCATATCACGCTCTAACATATCACGATCTACCGTACCAAGCTCTACCATATCACGATCTACCATATCACGCTCTACCATTTCACGCTCTACCATATCACGATCTAACATATCACGATCTACCATATCACGATCTACCATATCACGCTCTACCATATCACGATCTAACATATCACGCTCTACCATATCACGATCTACCGTACCAAGCTCTACCATATCACGATCTACCATATCACGATCTACCATATCACGATCTACCATTTCACGATCTACCATATCACGATCTACCATATCACGATCTACCATATCACGATCTACCATATCACGATCTACCATATCACGCTCTAACATACCAAGCTCTACCATATCACGCTCTACCATATCACGATCTACCATATCACGATCTAACATACCAAGCTCTACCATATCACGCTCTACCATATCACGATCTACCATATCACGTTCTACCATATCACGCTCTACCATATCACGATCTCCCATATCACGCTCTAACATATCACGATCTCCCATATCACGATCTACCATATCACTTAATTCAGACTTAGTAGAGTCGTCTTGCAGAACCTCCATATCCATCATAGCTACATAAATTTCAAGCTTCACGAAGGCAAAAGGGTCAGTGTAATGTAGATTAACAAATCCCTATAAAATGACGACCCGGGGCGTGCATTTTTCTATATAGAAAAATGATCCCAAGTGTTGTTTGGCCCATACAGTGATCTTTTGGGCGCCCGTCACAAACTCAATTTATATGTCATTTCATCGGACAAAATTTCCTTTATCAATTATCTGGTGGGAAAATAACGCAAAAATAATAAAGGGGATTATTTTTGGCTTAAAATGGTGTGAATTCAAAATATGAACAAAACTTGATTCTGTAAAAGATAAATTATAGTATATGTACATTATACTCGTTGAACAAAGTAATATTATTAAAATGATAAAACTATGTATCATTCACACTACATATATATATATATATATATATATATATATATATATATATATATATATATATACTACTGTATAGGTGCATCGTTACTATACTGTATTATTCATTGTATTTGTTTTATTTGATTTACTTGCGTGATATATTTGTTTGATTGTATACATTTTATTTATGATTCTGTTCTTTATATTTCGTTGTATGTTCTGGTTATAATTTGACATGTTTCTTTATTTTGTCGTTTATAACCGTTTGACGAATTTATGCGCGCATGGGCGTATCAACCCGAGCGCTTTTAGGACAGTGGCTAACGACCTGATGTATATTACCAATCTACTTTAATAGCTACGGAGCTGCCTTCTTCATGAGTAACTTGCTTAAAGTAGCGCTGTATGTTGTGTCGGGGTTAATATAGTGCGAACAAGCTGTGATTTTGCGTAATTACGCAAGTGCAATCATAGGAAACGCAATAATTCTAATATCAACGAGTTACAGAACGCAATATTAAAAAAACTTGTTCAAAAATGACCGCGTACTGAATCAAATATATATATTCATCTGTGTTTACATATTGACCGCGGCCGCGAATCTAGATACTGTCAGTTAAAATATAATCAAGGTCATTGGATTCGGACAAGTTTATTCCCCGGTAATTTATCCTAAAAAGTCTGTAAAACCCGGAAAAGTGTGTATCGTATTGAAGATGCAATAAAATGCACATTTGAAGTAAACTATTAAACCAATATATCTTAAATGAAATTATATTATTTCATTATACCTGATAATCATTTTTTGTTGATTGTTATTCATTGTGGACATTCATTCATCAATATAGTTTCTATGTTAAAAACAACCTTAAATCGACTCTTTCATGACAACTTCTATTAAGGTTGTTATTTTTAACTTACACAAAATAATAGTTATGCGACTGTGTCGCATCAGACTTATTATTTGCGTGAATACATACTAACAACCTTTAACAATTACTTAACGCATAGTATACACTGTTTAGCCTGCTTCGATTTGTAATGCTGAATGGAACGGAAAGTGTGAAACTATTTCTCAGTTTGTCACGATAAGTTTTTTTTTAAAAGCCTAGCTAAATCTATTGCCATTTACATTGATTCTTTTTCTTCTATGCAATATGCTCCTTTCTAATGCGGCCTTGATGAGGTTAGGATCTGACAACCTAGGTTCTAGTATCCCACCTTTCCTCGTGGTAACTTTTGAACCTGACCCCCAACTCGAAAGTATGAATCCGGAACTTTTAAAGCAGTGTTTCTGACTGCGTCGGGTTTTTTCTATATTTGCTGAAGCTGTTTGAGAGGAAAGGATTAGCATCTACAAACCATTTCATTTTGACATTCTCCACCCGTCGCAGGGTAAATCAAGTGCGATGGGCATACGTGTTTGATGACCTTATACGAACATATAAATACACGGGGGGTGTTGTGAAGCATGGTGGTTCCGTTCTGTAATCGGACACCTGGTAATTTGTCCTCCCAGTTGATTGGGCTTAGTCCAAAAGGCCCGTCAAAATTTCAGACAAAGCTCGATTGGACCGCTCAGGGTGGAAATATTTTCGAACATTACTTGTTAACATCAACATGTTTGTGTTGTAATGGTAATGTTTGGCAAAAGAAGAATGTGCAATGGTATCTATACTTCGATCCTTACTATAGTGTTGATGGTGTTGTCAAGTAAACAGATTATGAGGATGGAGAAGTGCTAACATCTTATTTGGTAGAGGAAGGTATGTCAGAGTATGCAGCTGTTGAATACACAATTCTTTACAAAAAAAATGGAGGGGGATTTGTCAGAGAATGTTAATTGAACCAAACATGTTTAACAAAAAATAGAATATAATAAACAACGTATTGTAACATAATGTATCATATTACAAATGCCAACACGGCAGTTTTTTAACTTTCGGTTCCTCATTTCCAACTGTTCAATATACTGATTCATGTGTATAAATATCATATTGCTGTAAAAAATAAATGTGAAGGCTATTCGAACAATGACATTATTCCAAAGTAAAAGAAATAACTACAAAGACAAGTACATGTACGCGGAACGGCTAAGGTAATTAAACCCCCAAAATGCTTGTGGAAGTCAGTACAAGAAAGGGGATCAAGGGTTTACTGACTCTGACAAACGAAAAAGGTACGAGGGCATTATTGACCGACATGTCAACACAGGGATGGGGGCCTAGAAGTTATTGAACGACAAGTCAACACAGGGATGGGGGCCTAGAAGTTATTGAACGACATGTCAACACAGGGATGGGGGCCTAGAAGTTATTGAACGACATGTCAACACAGGGATGGGGGCCTAGAAGTTATTGAACGACAAGTCAACACAGGGATGGGGGCCTAGAAGTTATTGAACGACATGTCAACACAGGGATGGGGGCCTAGAAGTTATTGAACGACATGTCAACACAGGGATGGGGGCCTAGAAGTTATTGAACGACAAGTCAACACAGGGATGGGGGCCTAGAAGTTATTGAACGACATGTCAACACAGGGATGGGGGCCTAGAAGTTATTGAACGACAAGTCAACACAGGGATGGGGGCCTAGAAGTTATTGAACGACAAGTCAACACAGGGATGGGGGCCTAGAAGTTATTGAACGACAAGTCAACACAGGGATGGGGGCCTAGAAGTTATTGACCGACATGTCAACACAGGGATTGGGGCCTAGAAGTTATTGAACGACAAGTCAACACAGGGATGGGGGCCTAGAAGTTATTGACCGACATGTCAACACAGGGATGGGGGCCTAGAAGTTATTGAACGACATGTCAACACAGGGATGGGGGCCTAGAAGTTATTGAACGACATGTCAACACAGGGATGGGGGCCTAGAAGTTATTGAACGACAAGTCAACACAGGGATGGGGGCCTAGAAGTTATTGAACGACAAGTCAACACAGGGATGGGGGCCTAGAAGTTATTGAACGACAAGTCAACACAGGGATGGGGGCCTAGAAGTTATTGACCGACATGTCAACACAGGGATGGGGGCCTAGAAGTTATTGACCGACATGTCAACACAGGGATGGGGGCCTAGAAGTTATTGACCGACATGTCAACACAGGGATGGGGGCCTAGAAGTTATTGACCGACATGTCAACACAGGGATTGGGGCCTAGAAGTTATTGACCGACATGTCAACACAGGGATTGGGGCCTAGAAGTTATTGACCGACATGTCAACACAGGGATTGGGGCCTAGAAGTTATTGACCGACAAGTCAACACAGGGATGGGGGCCTAGAAGTTATTGAACGACAAGTCAACACAGGGATGGGGGCCTAGAAGTTATTGAACGACAAGTCAACACAGGGATGGGGGCCTTGAAGTTATTGAACGACAAGTCAACACAGGGATGGGGGCCTAGAAGTTATTGAACGACAAGTCAACACAGGGATGGGGGCCTAGAAGTTATTGAACGACATTTCAACACAGGGATGGGGGCCTAGAAGTTAATGCACGACAAGTCAACACGGGGATGGGGGCCTAGAAGTTATTGAACGACAAGTCAACACATGTATGGAGGCTTAGGTGATATTGACCGACAAGTCAACACATATATTGTAATCAAAACGACATCGACCGACATGTCAACACATGTATGGGGGGAAGGGTATTTTGCCGACAATATGTTTTCCCAACACACTCTTTCTGTATATTACCCGAGTTTTCAATGGCCTTTTTCTTCTGCATCTTAATAACAACGTTTCACATCATTAGTAATATGATAAAGAAGTAAAATGTAGTTTTGCAACAAGTCAAATTCTCAAATTATATGTTTTATCTTATGAACGGGTAATACGTCTCACAAGACATAAAACAAACGTACATGTAAGTTGCAAAGTTGTAAGTCACAAAGGTGAAGAAACTTCAGGACTAGGGCAAATATACATATCCTGTAGCTAAAACACAAAACAAAAATCGGTTGACCAAGAATTTGGGGTGCTCCCCTCGTGACTACCCCTCCGGTTCTGGTAGCAAAACCTTTTAATGGCATTTTAATTGTATGTAGTCTGACCACTGTGTGTCAAAGACTAGTATACTTGGAAGACATCTGAAATCGATGTTTATAAGTTCTATGGAATAAGTCATTATTTATACTTCCGAAGAAGAAAATGTACAGTATGCAATCGCTAGGTTGACACAAGAAAACGCTAAATCATTGTGCTGAATTCTAGGTTCTGAAAATACAAATAATCCGTTAATTTCGTATTAAGTTCATTGTGGATTTTTTGAAGGAGAAAAATCATTAAAAATAGTTTTATTTATTATTATCGTTTTATGTTTCCAGATAAATGCAAAAGCCAAAAGCCTAAATGGACGAAAAGTCCTAAGGGCAAAACGTACGGAATGTGCTTAACGAAGTAACTGGCGGAGCTTCAGAAATTCCACCGGCGGTCTTACGGTGGCTTAAGATGACCTCACGAATGACACGATGGTTTTACGACCAAAGCCGAAATTTTAAAATTTCCTCTATCGTGTGTCTATCTTGTGTCATTTTCGGGACAGTGTGACAGGTGTATTAAGCTCCTCCTGATTCTAAAAATCGCCTCTTTATACACTCACATGGTAAAACCATTGTCGAAATGACTCTACAGAAAATTACTCTACCGAAAATGACGCTACCGTAAATGAGCCTACCGAAAATTACTCTACCGAAAATTACTCTATCAAAAATGACTCTACCGAAAATGACCCTACCGAAAATTACTCTACCGAAAATTACTCTATCAAAAATGACGCTACCGAAAATGACTCTACCGAAAATTACTCTACCGAAAATGACCCTATCGAAAATGACTCTACCGAAAATGACATTGAAAATGAATCTACCGAAAATTACACTACCGAATATGACGCTACCGAAAATGACCCAACCGAAAATTACTCTACCGAAAATTACTCTATCAAAACTGACTCCACCGAAAATGACCCTACCGAAAAGTACTCTACCGAAAAGTACTCTATCAAAAATGACGCTACCGAAAATGACTCTACCGAAAATGACCCTACCGAAAATGATTTTGGATTACATGCAAGAGTCAATTCAAGACGAAGCCCACGCGATGTCGTTTATTTGTTATACATAATTTTCATGAACCGGCAAATCAGCACTTTTTGATATATTTACCAAATGTAACACAAACAAGCTGTAAAGTTTACGTGTAACATTCAAGATATGTTCTGTTTTGTTCTGTTCTGCGAAGAATTAGACCTTATTACCAAAAAGCACGCGCGAGATTTCGTGACACAACCAATTGAATTCCTATAATTTTACGAAGCTTCTTTGTAAAAAAATATTTTTCCGAGAAAATGAAAGAAATAAGATATTGTAATTGTTTTTAAGAAAAAAGAAGAGTTTGGAAACAAACTAATTATACATTTTGTAATATAAAAGTCTATTGAAATATAAATATACAATAGAAGCGGTATTATCATTATACGGGTGGGGAAACGAACAAACCAGGTGCGCCCCGTTTAACATTTCAAACTGAAGCACTGTCATCCAATTTAAAGACCAAATAGTAATAACAGTAACGAAAAACATAACAAAAATACCAGAAATCACTGGTTTTGACTAGTAGTATAAATCTTAAACTAATAGTAACCCTTCAAGAAGTTTTAGTATTAAACAAAAAACTGGTATGATCTTAAAATGCTAGGCCCCTAAAAACCATTGAGACTATGGAAGCGTATACGGTATATTCTGACAATGATATCATGTAGTTGTGTCGACGTGTTTAATATCAACCTGACAAGTAATATAACAACATGTTGACTTGTTTTATGTCGACCTGACAAGTTATAACAAAACATGTTGACTTGTTTTATGTCGTCCTGACAAGTTATAACACAACATGTTGACAAGTTTCATGTCGACCTGACAAGATATAACACAAAACGTTGACCAGTTTCGTGCAGACCTGACAAGTTATAACACAAGTTATAAAACAACATGTGGATTTGTTTCATGTCGACCTGACAAGTTATAAAACAACATTTGGATTTGTTTTATGTCGACCTGACAAGTTATAACACAACATGTGGATTTGTTTCATGTCGACCTGGCAAGTTATAACACAACATGTGGATTTGTTTCATGTCGACCTGAAAAGTTATAAAACAAGATGTGGATTTGTTTTATGTCGACCTGGCAAGTTATAACACAACCTGTGGATTTGTTTCATGTCGACCTGGCAAATAATAACACAAGTTATAAAACAACATGTGGATTTGTTTTATGTCGACCTGGCAAGTAATAACACAACCTGTGGATTTGTTTCATGTCGACCTGACAAGTTATAACACAAGTTATAAAACAACATGTGGATTTGTTTTATGTCGACCTGGCAAATTATAACACAACTTGTGGATTTGTTTCATGTCGACCTGACAAGTTATAACACAACATGTGGATTTGTTTCATGTCGACCTGACAAGCTATAAAACAACATGTGGATTTGTTTTATGTCGACATGACAAGTTATAACACAACATGTGGATTTGTTTCATGTCGACCTGAAAAGTTATAACACAACATGTGGATTTGTTTCATGGCGACCTGACAAGTTATAACACAACATGTGGATTTGTTTTATGTCGACCTGACAAGTTATAACACAACATGTGGATTTGTTTCATGTCGACCTGGCAAGTTATAACACAACATGTGGATTTGTTTCATGTCGACCTGAAAAGTTATAAAACAAGATGTGGATTTGTTTTATGTCGACCTGGCAAGTTATAACACAACCTGTGGATTTGTTTCATGTCGACCTGGCAAATAATAACACAAGTTATAAAACAACATGTGGATTTGTTTTATGTCGACCTGGCAAGTAATAACACAACCTGTGGATTTGTTTCATGTCGACCTGACAAGTTATAACACAAGTTATAAAACAACATGTGGATTTGTTTTATGTCGACCTGGCAAATTATAACACAACTTGTGGATTTGTTTCATGTCGACCTGACAAGTTATAACACAACATGTGGATTTGTTTCATGTCGACCTGACAAGCTATAAAACAACATGTGGATTTGTTTTATGTCGACATGACAAGTTATAACACAACATGTGGATTTGTTTCATGTCGACCTGAAAAGTTATAACACAACATGTGGATTTGTTTCATGGCGACCTGACAAGTTATAACACAACATGTGGATTTGTTTAATGTCGACCTAGCAAATTATAACACAACTTGTGGATTTGTTTCATGTCGACCTGACAAGTTATAACACAACTGTGGATTTGTTTCATGTCGACCTGACAAGTTATTAATCAACATGAGGATTTGTTTCATGTCGACCTGACAAGTTATAACACAAGTTATAAAACAAAATGTGAATTTGTTTTATGTCGACCTGGCAAATTATAACACAACTTGTGGATTTGTTTCATGTCGACCTGACAAGTTATAAAACAACCTGTGGATTTGTTTCATGTCGACCTGACAAGTTATAACACAAGTTATAAAACAACATGTGGATTTGTTTTATGTCGACCTGGCAAGTTATAACACAACCTGTGGATTTGTTTCATGTTGACCTGACAAGTTATAACACAAGTTATAAAACAACATGTGGATTTGTTTAATGTCGACCTAGCAAATTATAACACAACTTGTGGATTTGTTTCATGTCGACCTGACAAGTTATAACACAACATGTGGATTTGTTTCATGTCGACCTGACAAGTTATTAATCAACATGTGGATTTGTTTTATGTCGACCTGGCAAGTTATAACACAACATGTGGATTTGTTTCATGTCGACCTGACAAGTTATAACACAAGTTATAAAACAAAATGTGAATTTGTTTTATGTCGACCTGGCAAATTATAACACAACTTGTGGATTTGTTTCATGTCGACCTGACAAGTTATAAAACAACCTGTGGATTTGTTTCATGTCGACCTGACAAGTTATAACACAAGTTATAAAACAACATGTGGATTTGTTTTATGTCGACCTGGCAAGTTATAACACAACCTGTGGATTTGTTTCATGTCGACCTGACAAGTTATAACACAAGTTATAAAACAACATGTGAATTTGTTTTATGTTGACCTGGCAATATATAACACAACATATGGATTTGTTTTATGTCGACCTGACAAGTTATAACACAACATGTGGATTTGTTTCATGGCGACCTAACAAGTTGTAACACAACCTGTGGATTTGTTTTATGTCGACCTGGCAAATGATAACACAACTTGTGGATTTGTTTCATGTCGACCTGACAAGTTAGAACACAAGTTATAAAACATCATGTGGATTTGTTTTATGTCGACCTGGCAGGTTATAACACAAGTTATAAAACAACATGTGGATTTGTTTTATGTCGACCTGACAAGTTATAACACAAGTTATAAAACAACATGTGGATTTGTTTTATGTCGACCTGGCAAGTTATAACACAAGTTATAAAACAACATGTGGATTTGTTTTATGTCGACCTGACAAGTTATAACACAACATGTGGATTTGTTTTATGTCGACCTGACAAGTTATAACACAACCTGTGGATTTGTTTTATGTCGACCTGGCAAGTTATAACACAAGTTATAAAACAACATGTGGATTTGTTTTATGTCGACCTGACAAGTTATAACACAACATGTGGATTTGTTTTATGTGGACCTGACAAGTTATAAAACAACATGTGGATTTGTTTTATGTGGACCTGACAAGTTATAACTCAACCTGTGGAATTGTTTTATGTCGACCTGGCAAGTTATAACACAACTTGTGGATTTGTTTCATGTCGACCTGACAAGTTATAACACAAGTTATAAAACAACATGTGGATTTGTTTTATGTCGACCTGGCATGTTATAACACAAGTTATAACACAACCTGTGGATTTGTTTCATGTCGACCTGACAAGTTATAACACAAGTTATAAAACAACATGTGGATTTGTTTTATGTCGACCTGGCATGTTATAACACAAGTTATAACACAACCTGTGGATTTGCTTCATGTCGACCTGACAAGTTATAACACAAGTTATAAAACAACATGTGGATTTGTTTTATGTCGACCTGGCAAGTTATAACTCAACATGTGGATTTGTTTTATGTCGACCTGACAAGTTATAACACAAGATGTGGATTTGTTTTATGTCGACCTGACAAGTTATAACACAACATGTGGATTTGTTTTATGTCGACCTGACAAGTTATAACACAAGATGTGGATTTGTTTCATGTCGACCTGACAAGTTATAACACAACATGTGGATTTGTTTTATGTCGACCTGACAGGTTGTAAAACAACATGTGGATTTGTTTTATGTCGACCTGAAAAGTTATAACACAACATGTGGATTTGTTTCATGCCGACCTGAAAAGTTATAAAACAACATGTGGATTTGTTTTATGTCGACCTGGCAAGTTATAACACAACATGTGGATTTGTTTCATGTCGACCTGACAAGTTATAAAACAACATGTGGATTTGTTTTATGTCGACCTGGCAAAATATAACACAACATGTGGATTTGTTTCATGCCGACCTGACAAGTTATAACACAACATTTGGACTTGTTTCATGTCGACCTGGCAAGTTATAACACAACCTGTGGATTTGTTTCATGTCGACCTGACAAGTTATAACACAACATTTGGACTTGTTTCATGTCGACCTGGCAAGTTATAACACAACCTGTGGATTTGTTTCATGTCGACCTGACAAGTTATAACACAACATTTGGACTTGTTTTATGTATATTGTGTATGCTGCTAATGTAGATATGAAGTCTTGTCGACTTTTTTATGTCCACTTGACGAGGTATACAACAAATGTTGTCAAAATAATGGTGACTTGTGGACTGGAGATGTTGACAGAAGTTTGACAACAAATCGGGTTGGAGACGTTTTTTTGACTTGTACAAAAACAAGTTAACAAGTGTTAAAGTAATTTTGTAAGGAAAGGCTCCATCCATAAAATACAACATGCATATACAGCTACAGCTCTTGGAGTTCAATCCACCAAAGCTAATTTCAAATTAAAGACATACTTATCGAAATCTAGCCACATCGTTTCATTGTTCGTTAAACTTGGTCAGAAGTGTGGGCATTTTCAGAGCAGACCCACTAGTAAAAATTCATCTTAAATTCTTTTAAAACGTACATGGAGTGGATTTATCAACACAAAACAACTTCATTTATGGAGAAATTTGAAGAATCCCTCTATATATTTATCAAATGACGTCTATCATCAAATTCTTGACAATATTGACAATGTCGAATGTCATATGACAGAACATATATACAACTTTTATACAATTCAATGATATAAGATATACAAAATAACATCAGTCACTTCAATTTGGCATATAAAGTCGAACTTATGCTAGAATCAATGTGGTTTAACGACTTGTGCGTAATTTTAATTGTTGAAAACATTCAATACTTTTATATATATATTTTCAAACAAAGAGCGAGATATATAGTTATGCAAAAATGGAATAAAAAGTCGAAAGATTCTTTGAGCGCTTCTTCCTATGTATAATTTTAAAACTTTAATTTCCAGCTGAACCTAAACAATATACAGGATAACACATCACAGGAAGGCTAAATCAATGCTAACGGTATCTTCCAATAAACTAGAAATAGAAATGAAACGCTGGCATTAACCTCACATAATTCCAATAAATGAAAGAAAATGCCAACTTTGTAACACTCCAATTGCATTTTCTTTTAGAATGTGACTTTCACTGAACTTCTTTCAATATGTATTATTATTTTGCATACCGGGAATGTTTTATTCTCTATATCATCGTTTTAAATTTGTATTACTCATGGGCTGTAACCTTATTGTGAATTGGGGTTTAACGACTTTATATATGTCTGTATGTCTGTCTGTATGTCTGTCCAAAACATCAAAATATATTAGTTGTGTTTTCTATCAATTAATTAACAAATATTATTTATCTATTTGTTTTAAAATATATTTAAGGTGACATTCTAATTCAAAATCAATAAATACATATGTATAACAAATATAGATTTTGAGTGATAAACGTTAAGAACATACTAAATAATGATTTTTTTAAAAATATTAATTAATGATAACACAATTGTAACCGTGTATTTAATAGCTGAACAAAAATATTAAATGATTGATAAATGCTGAAATATTTACTGTGATCTATTTCTGTCTCATAAGGTAGAAATACCGTGTTTTCTGCACCTTTATTTCTAATTTAACACGGTATGCTTCATAAGGACCATTGTTTTTGACATTTATTCATGATTTACGGTATATTAAAACAGTTGTATTGATTGTGGTAAATCTTATTTTGGAATAAGAGTGCAACATTAACATAAACAGCAACATTGATGCTTTTATCTTCTTTTAAACATTATTTAGATTGCAGGATTTTTGAATGCATGTATACAATTGTACCATAAACATGAACGCTACCCGAGGGACGCCCTACGCAAAATTATGGCTGATAAAGTAGCTGTCAATTATCCATTTTCGGTTCGTGGGGAAAAGGTTATTAAATGTTTTATATAGTCTCTTATTCACTCGTTTTTAGTGCAGACATTTTGTGAACATTAACCAATGAGCTTTTATTAATGCATCTATGTTCCAAATAATAACAGTTAATCCATGAAAGCACTTTTAAAGTAAACAGGTCATGAGTACATGACCACATTACTATGCCATCATTTAATGAAGGAAAATTTAAAAGGTTGAGTATGTTAGCAAAACTTTTGCAGATTATTATTGTATTAAAAACATTTTTAGTTTTGGTATTTGTGTCAAGATACATGGTTATTCAACCATCCCTCACTGTCAGAGACCAGCCTGATTCGATTGAACCTGGCTGTGTTCCAGGCGTGGGTGGGGTAAACAAAGTCATCAGTTAATCTGTGAATTGATGAGTACATCTTCCGGGAAGTTCGTATTACAAAGACAAACAGTTCAAAAAGATATTTGATCAATGATAAAACATCGTAGTTGTGTTCGAGAAGTTGTTTTAGTCTGTATTTTTTGTAAGGCAGCAATTTTTCGAACATTCGGCTTCAACGTTCAAGAAAACGTTTGAAAAACAGGAATACCAATTCTCGAATAAACGGTAAAATGTATATTTCCAATTTTATCTTTATTTCAACTTAAGCAACCATTTTTAAATATCAAATTATTAATTTTTGGCAACATTTTCTGGTACGAATGTGACGTGTTTAGTTCTGGTAAAGGGGTAGTTACTACAATGGATTTTAAAAGTAGTTCTTCAAGTTAATATTTTCACTCCTTTGTTTGCAGTGAATATATCAAATTGATACTTTCACTGTTGTTATTTTACTGATAAAACTCCATAGTTTCATCGAAAAGCATGAACGATTTTTTTTTTTTGCATTAATCTTTATTGTGTCCTTTTTAGGCACACATCCTCACCCCGTTTTACATCATATCTATCAATTGTAGTATTACTAATTGACTACAATTTAATCTTAGTTATTGTTTTTGTTGTTGTTTTTTTCTTCTTTTTTTGCAAAGTAAAATGCAGTCCGTCGCCTACATGGTCTATGGGAAGCTACGCCGCTGAAAGTTAAGCACGGGGTTAAATGTGAGATTCCTGCGCAACTATATATATTCCGGGATATCAGACGTTACAAAAATGAAAGCGATTACTAGTTGGTAAAACACCAAACATACCGAAATAAACATTACACTTTTGACTTTTTCAACAGTAAAATAAACATGATAAGCTTAAGAATGGACGATAAGTTAGTTCCGTATTCCTTATTCCTTCAAAATCCCAATAAGGAACAGAATTTACGAAAAAAACCCTCAATTTTAAAGTACTTAAAATGCTCATTTTTTGAAGAAATATTATTGAACATAGATCTGATCAAATAATTTGAATGAATGCACTGACTTATTCAAAGGGATTGCGGGTTTCAATTACTGTATAACGCACAATAAGTCGAATAAGGAATAAGGTACCAGTTCCCCATTCCTTATTTAAACTCGAATAAGGAACAGAAATGGTGAATTTTCAACTTTTGAAGTAGGACATTTTTTGATCAATTAACTATGCAGATTTGGTATATATAAAAAGTTTTAAGAAATGCATTGTCTATTCAAGAGAGTTTTAATGCTTAAAGTGCTTTAAAAACGCTCCAATATCCGAATAAGGAACAGAAAGCCGTATTTAGTAAACACATTAAATTCAATATTCAATTACAATTTTAAAATATTAGTAAAATACGACCCTATGTGTCAAATAAATAGTGCACTATACCCAAGGCCAATAGCATATATATGTATATATATATATATATATATATATAACGTGTCATAACGATCGTAGTTTGCATACTTCGTTATGTCCACTCTGTGGTTTGTTTCATCCCGACATATGGTCATTTCTGTTCTGGTTCATGGCCCGTTATATCTGGTCCGTTTCGTCAACTTCGGCAGTGTTATATTCCAAAGCATAAGCCCAATTAATATCACATGTTAGCATAATTGAATATAAACAGTTGCTATCACGTGTTCATAATGGGTAAGGCTATATAAATATAGGGTCTGTCACGAGTCGTCATATAATCACATACTTTTATTCAACGAGGTCAGGAAACATGTAAGTTAAGGAGCCTGTTTTCAGTAAAAAACAAAGCAAACACGTTCCACGTCAGAATTCTTCACATTTAACTACGCTGGAAGTAGATCTCGTCGTTATTTCAATTTTTCAGTAAGCCTAAGGATTCACTCTAAGGAGTCTTTATTAATTAGGCTATGTTACTCTTCACTGGGACTCAATTTGAACTGAGAAAAACAAACTACACGTTAAAACACTATACTTAATTAACATTATAATCATTGGAATTAAGAACTACTTCTACTGATATACCGGCATACATCGGAGGTTGTTTTCGATGGAAAATGACCGAGGTGTTCTGGTTGTCGATGAATATCGTTTAAATTTAGTTGGGTGAAGCCCAATATGGCCCGTTAATGTTTAGTCCATTATAACAGTATTCCAATAAATTATTTTCAGTTAGAAAAAAACGCGTATACAAAATGAATACTGTTCTTAAATGTAATAGAATAAAGTACTACGCCGCAAAAACATGAACGAATCTTCCAAACAAGTGTTGTCTAACTCGCATTTTCTTCGCTTATGGATAAACAACTCCCATGATGCGGACGGTCTCGTGTAAAAAGCTCACCAAAGCCATGTTTTGGCCACTATTCAATCTGTATAGTAATTTTGTTACAGATAAAGGGAGATAACCTGTTTAATATTGGTCAATCGGTTACAGCTGAGTTTTCAATCTTGTCACATTGCTGTGAAACCTGCATTTAGTACATAAAATAATTTAGTACATAAAATAACTATTTGTTTTAGATGCTCTGACAAATGCTTGGACGATTGGAGAACGTGATTTGAACACTGCCTCAATTTGATAACAAATGGTATTTGCTTTTCGGAAATGTTTGTGGGCCAATAGCAATCGAGGGTTTATCTCATTTACTGAAGTCCCATGGTTATGTAGAGCAGATCCGACTGTGTCTATCTCAGCAGGCGCCGACTATATTTGATATAGTCCAAACAAAACAGTAACTAAAAGTTGGACGGCACAGAAATCCTTCATTATTCAGTACACTAACGCATGTTTATAAGGGAGTTTGAGGAAAACATATTAGCAGTTCAAAACAATTTTTTGCGCAACTATATTTTCTTGAAATAAAAACGAGGCTAGATTTCGAAATTAAGATACAAGTATTAACACTAAACTTGTAGACGAACCGAATCACGTGGACCCCATCCACCCAGCTACAAACGAAAACATGATTTGTAAATAATAATCACTTTATTATGTATATACATATAACATTTTAATTCGATTAACTTCATAAAGAGAAACCACAGGAATAACACAAACATGTTATTACTATGAATATACAGCAAATATAATGCATAATGTTAATTATAGACTGTTACATCAAGAACACAGTACATATACCATATTACTGTTCTGTTCTGGTTGTTATTTCTTTGTTGTTGCTGCTGCTGTTGTTTTTTAAAACAAGTCATTGAAAATCGGTTCATTCCGTTTATATTTTTCGTTCTTTAATCCATGTTCTCACGATAATTCAGTAAAGCATTTGAATATTATACTTATAAACCTTGCACGAGGTATCAAGTAGGTTACCATAACTATCTATTAGCGGAGTCTATATCTCAAAATAAATACAAAGAAATTTGAAATGTGCAATTTTCTCCATTAGTCTTTATTATCATAAGCCTCAGAAGGCGCCGACTATATTTGATATTGTCCAAAATGTAACTTAAACTAAGGGACCAGGTCATGAATTGAAGAATAATGTGGGTTTTTTATATTTTCCTCGTTGTACTGTAAAATGTGAGGTACATTGTGTTTAAAAAAATGTTTTCTTTTATTGATAACGAAGTCTTAAATTATAACGCCCCAGAATATTGCTTTTTATTTTTTTTTTAAATGATTTTAAATACCAACGTGTCCTCGAATAAATGACGGTTACACAGTAGTATAACAATTTCCTTTATGTTTTGCAATCTCCTACGCAGTAACTTCCCTTTGCGAGCAGCGACAAAAGGCGTTTTGAAAAACTAACATTCAGCTTAATTGTTTGTTTTGCAAATGCCATTCAAAAGATTACAAGTGTGTTCACAAAAACAAATACAATTGTTACAGTATGATCAACAATGATGTCTTTCGATCAAATGTATACTTAACATTTTATCATTGAGGTAAATAACAACTTTTTGGTGTTCTACATGCATGTTTTTCTTCTATTGTTATCGCGCCGACTTGATGCTATGCATCACTTTTTCTTGTTTTGATTGAAAACACTCTACGAGGATAACCTTCATTCATGCTTCACTGCCCACACATTGATATGTCAACAACCTTAGCGTCCACCAACAAGTATCAATATATGATGCGTTAGGAATATTGCTAATTATAGATTGTATACACAACAATAATAATCATAAGACGACTATTGACAAACAGCGTCTGCTAGCCTGTCCCAAAATTGATCCTCCAAGTCACCTCCTTCGACCGGAAGTTCCAAGTAGGTCCTTTCGCGGAACACGTCCAAAATTTCCAAGGGAATTCCAGAATATTTCCAAACAATGTCTTTTTTGTATCCCCGTTCAATTTACTCATAACAGTAAAGTGTATTCCCGAAAACAGATACGATTGTTGCAGTATGATCTACAATGATGTTTTACAGATGTTTAATTAACATTTTATCATTGAAGTAAATAACAACTTTTTGGTGATCGACATGCATGTTTTTTTGTTCTTTTATTGTTATCGCACCGACTTGATGCTATGCATCACTTTTTTTCTTGTTTTGATTGAAAACACTTTACTAGGATAACCTTCATTCATGCTTCACCGCCCACATATATGTCAACAACCTTGCCAGCTTCCACCAACAAGTATCAACAGATGGCGCGTTAGGAATATTGCTAATTATATATTGTATACACAACAATAATAATCAAAATACAACTATTGACAAACAGCGTCTGCTAGCCTGTCCCAAAATTGATCCTCCAGGTCACCTCCTTCGACTGGTAGTTCCAAGTAGGTCCTTTCGCGGAACACGTCCAAAATTTCCAAGGGAAGTCCATTCGTTTGCACATTCTCTTTGAGTACCACGCACAAAACGTCCCTTCCGGTTTTAATGGTTTCCATGCGAGCCATATTCATTTCGTACACGCACCAACTGCTGGCCAGAAAGTTTGGTGACATGATAATGAGGGTTTTTCGGCTACTGGTTATTGCGTGGATAATATTTTCATTTATCATATTTCCGGCCAAAAAATCCCTGTCGTGGACCGACAGACGTAAGCTCCGAATTGATTCTAACTCGGGAACAAGCCTCTGGCGAACAAAGACGGCATCTTTCTCGGCATAGGACACAAATGCGTCAAACTCGTAGTCACCGTATTCATGGTTAACTGGAACATAGCCCTTGAAACGGTATTTTGCCGAATAGTACATGTACCGTAAGTCCCATCTATATCTGTAAACGAAGCTGCATGTAATGATGACGAGTATGATGAAGAGCGAAATACTCGTGGAGACAATCAAGGGCAGGTAATTGGCACATTGTTTGTTTAGTGTTTTGTATATTTGGTGTGCATTAGAAAGATATCCTTTCGACCCATTATCGAATGTGCATTTGTACTGGTTCAGTTCCTGAAAAGCTGTGACCTTGGTCTCAGAGAACCATTTTACCAAATAAACATATTTGCAAGTACAACAGAAGTTGTTCTTTTTCAATGCAATAGAAAAATTGTTACCGACAATCACTTTTGTAAAAAGCGTAAGGGTGTCAGGACTTATTGTTTTGATCATATTCAAAGTTAGGTCAATAAATTTAAGATGTTGCATATGGTTGGCTTCAAATGAGACGCTTTCGAGAATGTTGTCTCGCAAAAGCAACTGTTGAAGACCCACAAGTCCAATAAACACTCCCTTTGGAAGTTGTTTGATCTTGTTTGAAGAAAGATCCAAGTACTTTAATTTTTTAAGCCTACTTAATAAGATACCCTCATTGTCATTTTTAAAAACATACCCCAAATAATTCTGAGCCATGTTCAGAATTTCTAGATTGGCCATGTTGTGAAATGCATTTTGGGCAATTTCAGAACAAGAGTTATCGTCCAAATGCAATTCTTTCAGTTTATCTAGACCTAGTATTGGTCCGTTCCAAGTATGTAAAACGTTGGTAGAAAGATTAACGGTCTGGATATTATTTGGCTGACAAAAACAGGAGCTGCGTATTGTAGTACGTACTTTAAGATCTTTTGCATCCACATGTCGCACGGCCGCCGGAAGAGGAAACCTTGGGATTGAATTTGAAACATTTAGACAATTATCGCATAGACCATTCCTGATCTGGAAATCAATAGATGAAGTAAAATCGTCCAATAGGTCGTCTTTAAAGGATTCATTCTTCAGTTTTCTAGCATTGTTATCCGTCATCGAGCGCAAATATCGTGTTCTTGAAGATCGCTTTGGGTCCGAATATAACATTGCCCTATTTGTGATGTTTGCATTGTGGGACAGTTTACGTTGAAACACGTCGTTCACTAAATAAAAATGTCTAAATCGATGGTCTTTGTGCTGATGCGAAAACCAAATTGTTTCCAAATCAGAAAATAGTTCTTTAGTAACAATATTGGCGAAAATCTGAACCACGTAATGTCCCAGAGCTAATTTGTTGTCAACCACCGATAACGTCTTCAACTGCTTTGGAATAAACCGAACTGCCTCTATTTCCATGTTGTTGATTCGATTGGAATCGAGGTACAAATGTTCGATGCTTGTTTTTGAAAGGTATTCAAGATCTGATGCCGTTAATATGGTGCAGTCACCAAAGGTTGTGTGCAAGTTTGAGATATTCAGAAAACTTATGTTGGTGGGAATCAATCCAAATGTGAAATTTGGCATCGCTGAAAACGTAAGATAAGGGTTTGAGGACAAATCAAGAAAGCGTAAATTTTTCAGATTAGAGAAACTACCATTCTCGACCCTTTGGATTTGACAATTGCGTAGCTGCAGTTTGCGGAGACTTGGTAGCTGAGTGAACATACTTGATAGAATAGTGTTTATATCACACAATGTTTCGTCTCCTCCAAGAATAAGCGATGTAAGGTGTGAAAAGCTGAGGTTCGCGGTACATGGAGATCCATCTATTGACAACTCTTGTAGATTTGTAGCCTTTTGTGTCTCTTGTTGGATTTTACATGGATAACTCGTTTTAGCTTTCCTTAAATTCCTTCTAACATCCAGTGTTTCTAAGTAATTGTGGGTTGAAAGAACGCCTTTGCCAAAATACGTGATATTGTTTTCACTTAAAAGGAGTGTTCGTAGAAACAAACTGTTCATAAAGGAACCAGTCTTTATTGTCCCAATCTTGTTCGATGATAAATCTAAGCAAGTTAGATTGGTGAAACGAGCGAACGAGCCCTTCTCAGTGGTATTTATTGAATTGTTCTGCAAAATTAATATAACAGTCTCTGTTGGTAATCCGTGCGGAACTTTTTCAAGATTCGAGCCAGAACAATCTACAGTTAATATAGATGAATAGTAACACCAGCATGGGTCACTCGTTCCGCATCTTGATTTTCTGGAAGTCTTAGGAATTTCACATGACATATTTGGCGATTCCATGTACTGACAATGACCGATGGCCAAGAACGAGCAGAGCAATATTATTAAAATTAAGTCCGACATGGCTATCTTTGATTATTTAGGTTTTTACACTCCAGATATCTTTTAATTTTCACTTCATGCAGTAAATTTTCTCGTTATAAACAATTGGTGTAAAATTGTATTGTATCCACTTTATCTTCACGCAGAGCAATGTCATGAAAATTTTAATCCGATCGTTTTGTTCTTTTTCTTGAATGTTCAGCTTTCTTGACTCCATATTAATAATAATTGTAAACTCATTTTGGTAATAACACTCGTAACAAGCGTGTGACTGCCATTGTATCCATTCCATCTGACTATATTCAAACCATCATTTGTTTCCGTGTCTATCTGCCTTGTTTAGAAGATGATAGTTTTCTTTGTTGTACGTTATCTGATAATGAGGACTTGACAAATAGTAACGAAAAGTTGCCAAGGACGCAAATTAACATCACACGCCGAGTTGCAATTACACTGCCTGGTGATACAAGGAAGTAATGCTCGAATTACGTGTATCACATACAAAAGTAGTATCTTTACTTTAATAAAACTACGACATGTACATTTGAACAAAAGTTCGTTAGAATGATTTTTTTTTCAGAAAAGGAAGTGCACACGAGGCATTCATATAAAAACATATTGCATTGTCTTATGTGATATTAGGAAAGATAGCTTTTCAAAAGATAAACAATTCCGTTTATATATTATTATATATTTGGTAGCGTTACACGTTCTACTTCCACTTCGTAGGTGTTAAATATGATCTCCAATTAAGAACTTAAAATTAATAGTTTATATATTGTCTCTTTAAATATCTAAGGTTTAAAGAGATAGAAATATACGCCATAGATTTATGCAATTGCTCAATAATCAACGCGCCGACGTAGCATTTATCCAAGAGACTCTTTTTAATGAATAAATAATTAATTCCATTGACAACGAGTTAAGTAGAGAGAATACTTGGCATAACAGTTAAACTTTGAAAATAATTTTAGCAGAAGTTGCTCAATTAATATAAGAAACTTATACATAGTAGTATAGATCATTTTTCTGATGGGGATGGGCGACACATTCCCCTAAACATGGAAATAAAAGAACATTTATACACTTAGCTTAATATATAAACCTTAGGTTATAAAATTACGTAACTCATTCTATAGTCATATCCTAATATCTATATAGTAACCGAAAAAGGCCAAGGCATACAATTGATTGGTGTTGATCATAAAGATACTTTTAACAAAAATGATAGAAAATCAAGCTCAAACAATTACGATCGTGAACAATGTCTGGTGAAACTATTTAAGACATTAATTTCGAGGAATAATTAAATGTAATATTTGGAAACTCTGTAATGAACAAAAAGAAACATTTACGTGGAGAATAAAAAGCATGAATCAGATAAAAGTAGGATATATTTTTTGCTTTTAAAGAAATAGTAACACAGGTGAATTCGACATATATCAGGCCAGCAATAGTTCAATTTACAGAGCCTACGGCTATTTTTCTTAAACATAAGTGCCGTCTTAACGTTGACCATCTTACTGAACATTTAAAAATTCTCTACTTGAAAATGCAAAATATATAACACATGTTAAAAATGTATTAAGGGGAATCATTCAATCAAATATAACAAGTCAATCAAAATGGGAAGTATGTAAGATTGAAATAAGAAAGAACGACAATTATTAATAATAACCAACAGGGTACATGAAAGGTAGAAACATTAACTCCGATATAAGATAAATAGAAGATGCAGTGGTGGATCTGACGGGGGATCACAGAGGGCCCGTGCGCCCCCAGCTGGTCGGCAAGTTATGTTTTTGGGGCACATCTTTATTGATTTTACTGTACAAATAAGTTGTTTTGTCACAATTTAAAGATTATATAAATACTTCAGCAAATATACAATTGAACCTGATTCTCGTGTTCCGTTATTTTTGGTATGCCAATTTTAAAGTATAATATAGTATACGACACGAAAAAGTCTCATGAAAATGACATCGGGGCCCGACAATTAATAATGATAAATCGGCGCCAAATTTTACACAGACATTTGATCAAAAGTAAACAAATTTGGCTGCAGTTATGCGACAGTCAATTGTAACCACGGCCAATCCATGCTCGGGGAATAGCGGGGACTTTGACTTTCGGTCCAGCCAAGCCAGGGTAAAATCCCCGCCCTGGGGGGACGAACTAATGGTAAAATCCCCGCAAAATGCCCGCACCTCAGAGACCCTCGGTAAGGCCCATTCCCCGCTATGATTGCCCGAAGACAAAACCACCGCATTCACCCGGCACTGCGGGAAGGTAAAAACACGGCCCATTTCCCCGGCTATCCCCGGTATACCCCCGGACCTGGGGGGCTGTGGTTACAATTGACTGGTGCATTACTGTTTTCAGAATATATCCTATACCAGAAATATACGTTGTTTTATACTGTTAACATGTGCACATTATATGTTCGTCATTGCTTTTAATAATGTCATTGTGTGTCAAAAAGGTATGTGTGTGCATGACGGTGGGTTTAACTAGTTTAAATTTAAAACGTTGCCGCCTTGAAACTTTCCAATTCGGCTTTTATTAACGTCTGAATCATGCTAGAAACTTTGTAAAATAATACAGAATAATTTATTTAAAACCTTTTTGGAATTTGTTGTCAAGTTATTTTTACTTCAGTTTACATACATGACATTAGAAGTACAATATCGTTAAGTGCAATCAATATACTTAAGTTACTGTACGTTTATACCGTATTTGTTTTACGTCATAAATGTGTGTCTCAGGTTGCCAAGTGGTTGACGACTTTGCTTTCAAATCCATCGACCCCGTTTCGATTGCCCAAACCGGCATGCTATTTTTGAAGGTTTATCTTATATCAGTTAATGCTATCTTTTTAATTCAATTGTTTTGCCAAACATCATTGACAGCGACGATAAATGTGAATTCCATGTCATTATATGATTAAAATAATGCATTCAAAATAGTTTTATATGTTGATAATTAGTTGTACCCCCCCCCATTAAGAAAGTGCTGGAAACGCCCCTGCGTTTGTTTCAAGATACATGGGTATTCATTCACCCCTCACTGTCAGAGACCAATCGGATTTGAATGAGGACAGGTTGCTTTCCATGTAAAGGGCCAAGACCACGCTAGGTTGTTGACAAATTTGAGGCGTGGATGGGGTACAAAAATTATCAGTTAATCTGCTAATTAGTGTGAAAATCTTCCAGGAAGTTCGTATTACAAAGACAAACAGTTCAAAAAGATATTTGATCAGTGATAAAACATCGTACTTGTGTTCGATCAGTTGTCTTGTTCTGGATATGTTTTTGAAAGCAAATATTCGAACATTCGGCTGCAAAGTTAAAGAAAACATTTGAAAAACAGGATTACCAGTTTTCTAATGAATGGTAAGTTGTATATTTCCAAATTTATCTTTATTTCAACTTAAGCAACCATTTTTAAATATCAAATTACATTGAATTAATTTTTGGCAACATTTTAATTTTTTGGTTCGAATGTGACGTCTTTAGTTTTGATCAAGGGGAAATTACTGCAATGGATTTTAAAAGTAGTTCTTAAAGTTGACATTTTCACTCCTTAGTTTGCAGTAAATATATCAAATTGATACTTTCACTGTTGTTATTTCACTGATAAAACTCCATATGTTCATCGAAAAACATGAACTTAATGGTACTCATCTGAACATCGGCAATCAAAAATAACAGAAAATATATATATTCGATCCTCTCTTAGAATCCCTAAATGTCGACCAGTTTAAATAAACACCTGTCCAGCTAGTTCAACTTTATTTCCCTACAATAATTAAGTCGCCATACCATTATTAGTAAATGATGTATTGTTATTGTAGGCTTCCTAAGTGGTTCCTGTCTGATAGCAGACTAGTTAATCTGTAGTGTTAAGTCTTAAGATTATACTCACGGAATAAATGCTCGTAAGATTGATGACAACAATTCATAGTACCACAGTCAATGTTTTTATGAGCACGTGGCCGTGTTACTAAATGGATTAATAAAAAGCGGAGTTAGGGGAGCCATCCGGTGCGAGTCTCAGTATAATTTCCCTTGCAAACAGTTTCATGTATTGTTCGTAGAACAAACTCTGCTGGAATACAGTAGAATGCACTATTTTAGACAAACGTTTACTAAATATATAGTCTCGGCGATTTTTCCTGAATCTCATAACATATTGAGGGGTGAATACGTAAAGGTTCTAAGTGACATTAAATAAAGAAGAAGATAGAACTCTTTAGCTTTCACCCCTCGATATTATACCGAAATTCATTTTATTTTTCGAGGCAAAATATAGGTTGATGCAATTTTTATTTTTTTTATGCGTTTTTATGTATAACATACATGACTGTAATGATCAAACAAAGCCAAAAGCATACGATTTAGGTACGGATAAAAACAATTAACTGGCGAAGTTGTGGCCATGTAGCTATAAAATAAAAATATAAACAAAACATGTATAAAGGCTAATATATATGTTGACAAACGTGTTGCAGACGCAATTCAGTGTGTATGTATATTGGCAAGGGAGGTTATTCATTTTTTTAGATCCAAGGAAAGTAACTTCAATTCATGAAAAAAGTAGTCCCAAAAGTTGATATTTTCACTGTTGTTATTTCACTGATAAAACTCCATATTTCATCGAAAAGCATGATTTTTTTTATTGATTTTTGCATCAGTCTTTATTGTGTTCTTTTTAGGCACACATCCTCACCCCGTTTTACATCATATCTATCATTTGTAGTATTACTAATGGACTACAATTTAATCTGAGTTTTTGGGATGTTTTGTTGTTATTTCTGTTCTTTTTTTGAAAGTAAAATGTAGTCCGTCGCCTACATGGTCTATAGGAAGCCACGCCGTTGACAGTTTAGCACGGGGTTAAATATGAGATTCCTGTGCAACTATAACATTCCGGGATATCAGACGTTACAAAAATGAAAGCGATGAGAGCCCCTTACTAGTTGGTAAAACACCAAACATACTGAAATAAACATTACTTTCGACTTTTTCAACAGAAAAATAAACATGATTAAATAGCTTAAGAAGGTGTTGTCAGACTTCTATTAAACAGATTCGAAATCATTAACTGGTAGAACCATGACACCCATTAACTATCAATAAAACAAATCTACTTCAGGAGCCGTATTTAATAAACACATTAAATTCAATATTCAATTACAGTTTATTAGTAAAATCTGAGTGTTTTAATTGGATGCAAACGTTTTTGACCAATAGATCGAATAGAATCACTGAATCATATCGAAGGATAAGGATAAGAACTACATTGAGAACGGCCCTATGTGTCAAAAATAAATAGTGCACTATACCCAAGGCAAATAGTATATAATAATGTGTCATAACGATAGTTGTGTGCATTATTCGTTATGTCCACTGTGCGGTTTGCTTCATCCCGACGTTTTGGCCCTTTCTTGCATACCTGACGTGTGTTTCCGGTGACCAGTGCTGGAAAAACCCATCTTACACCCCCCATGTAAGATGAGTCACGCGCAACGGCGCGCCACTTCTTATTTCTCTTTTTGCATGGTTTATGAAAATAATATTATGCTATTCCAATAAAGCGCAATCAAATATATATCTATGCAAGACTTTCAGTTAAAATTGAAAATGAATAATTGTAAAAAAACGCAATTTTGAGTTATTTAAAATTACTGCGCTTTATGACGTCAGTAAACAACGTCGCAAGCGCTTTTTGGTGAAATGTACAAAAGTTCGTTTTCTACGTCATTTTTTCCACAAATTGATAATTTTAGATATGCAAGAAAAAAAGTCAATCATGTTTTTCCGGTCCGGATAAAAAATTCCGACCCTCGGGCACGCTGCGTTGCCGGTAACTCGGCAAGCCTCGCTACCGGCTTACGCGCGTGCTCTCGGGTGGGATTTTTCTATCCGTACCGGAAACACATGATAGATACTTATATTCTGTTCCGGTTCATGGCCCGTTATGTCTGGTTCTTTTCAGGGGCGTAGCTAGCTGCTATTCATATGGATTCATACTTGTTCTAGGGGAGTTCGGGTGCATGTCCCCTCGGAAAATTTTGAAAACAATAGTGCAATCTGGCTTTATGACGTCAGTAAACAACGTCGCAAGCGCTTTTTGGTGAAATGTACAAAAGTTCGTTTTCTACGTCATTTTTTTCCACAAATTGATAATTTTAGATATGCAAGAAAAAAAGTCAATCATGTTTTTCCGGTCCGGATAAAAAAAATCCGACCCTCGGGCACGCTGCGTTGCCGGTAACTCGGCAAGCCTCGCTACCGGCTTACGCGCGTGCTCTCGGGTGGGATTTTTCTATCCGTACCGGAAACACATGATAGATACTTATATTCTGTTCCGGTTCATGGCCCGTTATGTCTGGTTCTTTTCAGGGGCGTAGCTAGCTGCTATTCATATGGATTCATACTTGTTCTAGGGGAGCTCGGGTGCATGTCCCCTCGGAAAATTTTGAAAACAATAGTGCAATCTGGCGTTCTTGTCGTTTTGAGGTGCTTTATGTAGTACTGGAAAATGGACAGTTTTAGGATCATGTAGTCAAGTACGCATAATGCAAGTTTGGCTCATTATTTTGTCAGAATTATGTGGATTCAGCCGCAAACTCGCATAAAGGCAACTACGCGCCTGCTTTTCGTCATTTTCGGCAAGTTAACTTTCCAAAGCATAAGGCCCTCATATCATACGTTGGCATAATTGAATACAGACAGTTCTTTTTACATATTCATAATGGGTGAGGCTATATAAATATAGGTTCTGTCTCGAGTCGTCATATAATCACATACTTGTATTCAACGAGGTCAGGAAACATGTAAGTAAATGAGCCTGTTTTCAGTAAAAACAAAGCAAACACGTTCCACGTCAGAATTCTTCACATTTAACTACGCTGGAAGTAGATCTCGTCGTTATTTCAATTTTTCAGTAAGCCTAAGGATTCACTCTAAGGAGTGTTTATTAATTAGGCTATGTAACCTTCACTGGGACTCAATTTGAACTTAGAAAAACAAACTACACGTTAGAACACAACAATTAATTAATATTATAATCATTGAAATTAAGAACTACTTCTACTGATATACCGGCATACATCGGAGGTTGTTTCCGATCGTCATATAAACACATACAAGTATTCAACGAAGTCAGGAAATATGTAAGTAAACGAGCCCTTTTCAGTAAATAAAGCAATTAACACCTTCAACGTCAGACTTTACAGTTAACTTCGCTGCAAGTAGATCGCGTCGTAATTTCAATTTAGCCTAAGGATTCACTCTAACGAGTCTTAATTATTTAGGCTCATGATGCAACACTTCACTGGGACTCAATTTGAACTTAGTAATACAAACTACACGTTAGAACACAACAATTAATTAAAATTATTATCATTGAATTAAATAACCACTTCTACAATGTTCTACTGATATACCGGCATACATCGGAGGTTGTTTTCGATCGAAAATGACCGAGGTGTTCTGGTTGTTGATGAATTGCGTTTAAATTTAGTTGAGTGAAGCCCGATAAGGCCCGTTAATGTTTAGTCCATTATGTCGGTAATTCCAATAAATTATTTTCGATTAGAAAAAAACGCGTATACAAAATAAATGTTTTTAAAAATGTTCATCTTATGTAATAAAATGTCTGAAGTACAATGTACTATGCCGCAAAATCATGAATTGTCTATATCGCATATTCTTCACTAATGGATAAACAACTCCCATGATGAATGTAGACAGTTAAGCATGTATAAAGCTCAACAAAGCAATGTTTTGGTCACTATTCAACTTGTATGGTTATTTTGGTACAGATAAAGGGAGATAGCCTGTGTAATAGTGGTCAATCAGCTACAGTTGAGTTTCCAATCATGTCACATTGCTGTGAAACCTGCATTTATTACAAAATCAAAGCGCTGAAAGCGCTGCAAGACTGTCGGTGATGTAACTGAAGCAAGCAAACACTACCGCAAAGTTCTTTCAAATGAAACGTGATCAAATGATTTCATACAAATGCTGAACACTCTTTAAGGTAGATGAAGAAGGATAAATGTGATTATAATAAGCACAAATATATTGGCCCTATTAATCATGCATGTATCAAATGGCCTACAAGATTCTTAATTCAAGTTTCCTAAGTTTGAACCGCTTTAAATTAGATAAATGCATATTCATTATGTTAAAATTGCTTTAATTTATGACGTTGCTTATAACAGTTTCAGTAAGCAATTACATTCCTTCATTTCATTAGGGTCTGTTGAAGCCAATGTCTTTAAAATGCAAATACAATACAAACTATACCCAAGATTCAAGGGACATAATAAAAATATAACTTTAAAATGATGCTCTTTCAAGCCTAAAAATGCCTCCCAGAACTTCTCTCAACAGAGTCCACATATCTACAAAATTTGTGCTCGAGTTACTTTCTTTGATATAAAAGTGAAAACAAATCTGCATGGTGCTGTGGCATCATACCATGAAATATCTTTAAAATGTGTTTTCTAGTTTGTTTTTATTATAAAAGTGTTAATAAATCTGCATGTCTTTTTCTGCACAGACAACACACTGGTGCAAGTTTCACTGCAACAACTGCAAAAAAAGTTATATTATATTCTAACTGAACTCTGCATCAATATTCAATTATTTTTATTGGATTTAGGAAATGTCTTAAAGGGTTCATATAAATTAATGCATTTCTTTTCAATTTAATGCATTATCATGCTGGACTCTTTGACATTGATGGTTAAAACAAAGAAGCCATATGATTTGTGTACAGCTTAAACATTATTAATTATATATGTGTTCTTTAATTAAAAGACAAGTGGCAACAATTTCCCCAGTTAAAAAGCTTACATTTGTATATCTGCAGATTGTCACGTAACAGAGTTACTATAGAATGTGACGTAATACGTTATATTTAAGATATAATTAAGATTTAATTAAATGGATATGTGTCTACATACTGTATGTTTAGTAATGTAGAGCATATTTGATTGTCATTTGAATATGAAGATGGTTGACAGCCGACCTGGTACAAATGTACAAAATGGTCATGTTAATTACAAAAACGTGTATTCCTGTGGTTGTAAAGCTGTCATAGGTAGACAACAAATTAGTATAAAAGAGATGATTTGGGATGTGAAAACAGAGGGCAGTTAGGCACGGCAAGGAGACCGGCCTTGGGTCCTTAATGGACGGCAGTTAGGATGTGGGATTACCTTAAATGTCATGCTGTATTATATACTGATTATTATACTTAGAAAGAACGGGGAACAATAAAGACTTAGAACACTTGAACAGTTGTTGGTTGGTTACTGAACGAACTATCACGAAAGTTGAGTGAGCGGTGGCGTTACGCGACAAGATTAATCATTTGCATTTCTTTTGCTTTAATCATTTAAGTCAAATGAGTTAGACATGATATTGCATTAAAATAAGAAAATATTTTTGGGCATCAATCTATAGAGTGCGCCTTTAATCTAGAAATAAATTTCTTCTCAACAGATGCAAAATTATAAAAAAAATATATATAAACCAAGATTTTGATTATGACAACTGCATAGTTAGTGGTCTCCATAACTGCTCAGAAATGCTCCCTATGACAATCTAAGTGCTGGTGTATGGCTTGGGAATAGTGCTGCTCTCTTCAATATGGTTTCTGTCATGGCAGTGATAGCAGTATGTAACATGCCCTTTTCTACTTTCCAGAGAATGAGTCTTCCAATCTAAATAACAAATTTAAGAACAAATATATACATATGCACATGTAATGTTGTTAAAAACAAACCATTTAGGTGCCACAAAACTATAAGATTTTAGGTGAGAATTGAGCCAAACCAAAACATTTAGTCATTTAAAGCTGCACTCTCACAGATTTACTGTTTTTAAAACGTTTGCATTTTTTGTCTTGGAATGACCTATTTTTTGCTTAAATATCTGCAAACCAGTGATATAAAACTACTGACAAAATATTAGATTGCAGAATTCCATATTTCAGGTCAAAAACTAAGGTTTTATGGCTTAAAGCGTTACTAACGGTTTAAGAAAAATGCATAAAACAGTTTGAACTTAAATATGAACATTTTCTGACTAATCTATTGTCAGCAATCTTATATGAATGGTTAACATGCATTTTCACATAAAATGGCCCGTTCCAAGACAAAAAATAAATAAAGTAGTCAAAACTTTCAATCTGTGAGAGTGCTGCACTCTCAGTCACAGATTGAAGGTTATGACAACTTCTTTTACTTTTTGACTTGGAATAAGCTAATGAAAAGCAGTATGAAAACTGATGATATAAGACTGCTGAGATAAGATCATGTTTTTTTATATTTACATTTGTAACTATTGGTTTTATGGTTAAACGCATTACTAACGCTTTACTAATAATGAGATTTTTGGCATAGAACATCATCTTTTGACCGTATTAAAATAAGAAAACAGCGTTCCAATATTTTCAGTTGTCTTTTTTGACTGAATTAATATAAGAAAGTAGCGATCCACTTTTTCCAGTTGTCTGTTATGACCAGTGTTCAGAAATTCGCATAAAATAATTCATTAAAAGACCAAGAAATAAAAAAGAGTTGGTAAAACAGACAATCTGTGAGAGTGCAGCTTAAACATTTTAAGTGATATGCATTATCAGCCAAGTCCAGACCCACTTCTGGTACAAAAAAAATGACATTGAAGTGAGCTAACCGGGTAACTGATTTTTAGGCAGCTCCCAGCTTGGCTCTACAATTGACAGGTGCATTATACATTATAGAGACAATAAATCAAACACTTGAAGCACTAGTCCAAATAATAGTAACTTGACTGATCTTTTTACAAATTTTGAAATGGCATATCCTTCACATACATTTTTTTTTGTACCAGAAGTGGGTAGCTATTCCGATTGGGATTCCGGGTCAGATAATTATATATATATATAAAATATGAGTTATGTACACAAAAAATAAAAGCTGACGAAATAGTATGAGTTTGATGAGTGTTTTTCTTCATTTCATGTCAAAACATAATGATATAAACTGTTATACATGAAGAGCACCTGCAAGGCTGCGGTGCATAGATTAACAACAATCAGAGCCTTTTGGCCATTGCCAAGTTGTTACGATTATATATACAAAAGGTGACTGGTCTATCTCAAAGTTAACCTGAGATGGTCAAGTTGTTATGCTAGGTAAAATGGTTGTGTTTAAATGCATTAAATGCTTATTTTGTGAAAAAAATCTTTGCACTTACATGGTTATAACTAAAATACGAATATGAACCTTTAATTTCTATTTCAAACATATAATACTTATCTAACTATGATTTCAATATCTTTCAACCCCCACCCTGTTTTGCACAAACCCGATTTGACGCAAGGGATTGGAAGAATCCCATATAACACGTCTATTTTTTTAGACTATTGAAGCACATATGTTCTTTTTGATGGTTGAGACGTTTCAGGTTAAACAAAAATTAAAAATGCGAAATAATTTTAGTGAATAATCAACTCTGAATTGAAAGTAACATGAAGATGTTGTAGTGAAGGATTTGCCATATATATATATTTATTTTTTAATCGTAAAAAGAGTCCGCCAACGTACAAATGTTTAGACTAAGAGATGTAGATCAGCTAGATGTACCTTCTAGTCCAAATAATTGTACGTTGACAGATTTCTTTACGATTTTTGCTACAGCAAATCCTTCACGTACAAATTGTTTTGTACGAAAAGTGGGTAGTTATTCCGATCGGGATTCCGGGTTAAAGCATATTGCATCTATAACATATCATAAAAACAAGAAATATTACCAGATAATGTTATTTTATATAAATTCCGTAACCAAAAAGGAATATCCAGCAAATAATTGTGAGTTTGATGGGTTTTTCTTCATTTCATTCTGTCAAAACATTACAATATATACATGAAGGGCACCTGCAAGGCTGCAGTTCACAATTTTACAACAATCGGAACATTTCGGCCATCAATTGTAACAACTCGCCATCTTAGGTAAGCTTCGATATAGTCAATTCCTGTTGGATACTGGCTGAGGTGTTCAGATTGTTTGGCCAAGGCTGAGTTGTTACGATTGTATTATCTCGAAGCTTGTCGGAGGTGGCCGAATTATTACGATTGGGTCAAGTTGTTCCGCTTGACATAATTGTTGTCTGTGTCAGTCAACTTTCCTTTTAATGGAAAGGTAAATAATGTGTTTTAATGCATTAAATGCTTGTGGTTTTTTTTTGCAAAATAGCTTTGCACTTCCATGGTAAAATATGTATATAAACCTTTATTATTCATTTCAACCATAAAATACTTCACTTAATACAATTTCAATATTTTTCAAACACCCCCGCTTTTTGCACAAACCCGGTTAGACGTTAGGGATTGGAAGAATCCCGTATAACACGTCTATTATTTCAGACTAATACACATGTACCTTCGTGTCCGAAATCGATCACTTCCTGGCAGCTCATTTCTGGATTTCTCCATGAATGTAATTTCAATATTGGTGTTCGGAAATGTTTGTAGGCCAATAACAATCGAGAATTTACCTGGGGCGGATCCAGGTTTCAACGTTAGAGGGGCTTAATTTAGGGGCGTACCCTTTATACTTTCGCCCCTCCCTCAGAAACGAAATTTATTTGGTTAAAATTGTTTGCAGGGGGTTTGTGTGTCGTCCCCCAGGAAAATTTTAACAATTTCTAGTCCAAATGATGCATTTAGGGCGTATTTTATTAGTTTCTTCTTCTATATTGAAATAAAAAGTCTTGGAAGATTTTAGGTGAGGGGGGCGCCGGGTGCACCCCACCCCCCTGAATACGCTAGTGTTCCAATGAATTATTTTCGATTAGAAAAAAACCCATTTCGTATACAAAATAAATGTTTTTAAAAATGTTCATCTTATGTAATGAAATGTCTGAAGTACAATGTACCACGCCGCAAAATCATGAACGAATCTTCCACGGACTGTCAGACAAGTATTGTCTATCTCGCATATTCTTCACTAATGGATAAACAACTCCCATGATGAATGTAGACAGTTAAGCATGTAACAAGCTCAACAAAGCCATGTTTTGGTCACTATCCTATTTGTATGGTAATTTTGGTAAAGATAAAGGGAGATAACCTGTGTAAGATGGCTCAATCGGTTACAGTTGAGTTTCCAATCTTGTCACATAGCTGTGAAACCTGCATTTATTACACAAAAAAAAATGTTCGTTTAAAATGCTCAGACATATACTTGGACGATTGGAGAACGTGGTTTGAACACTTTACCTCAATTTGATTACAAATGTAATTTCAATATTGGTGTTCAGAAATGTTTGTAGGCCAATAACAATCGAGGATTTACCTGGGGCGGATCCAGGTTTCAACGTTAGAGGGGCGTAATTTAGGGGCGTACCCTTTATACTTTCCCCCCTCCCTCAGAAACGAAATTTATTTGGTTAAAATTGTTGGCAGGGGGTTTGTGTGTCGTCCCCCAGGAAAATTTTAACAATTTCTAGTCCAAATGATGCATTTAGGGCGTATTTTATTAGTTTCTTCTTCTATATTGAAATAAAAAGTCTTTGACGATTTTAGGTGAGGGGGGCGCCGGGTGCACCCCACCCCCCTAAATACGTTAGTGTTCCAATAAATTATTTTCGATTAGAAAAAAACCCATTTCGTATACAAAATAAATGTTTTGAAAAATGTTCATCTTATGTAATGAAATGTCTGAAGTACAATGTACCACGCCGCAAAATCATGAACGAATCTTCCACGGACTGTCAGACAAGTATTGTCTATCTCGCATATTCTTCACTAATGGATACACAACTCCCATGATGAATGTAGACAGTTAAGCATATAAAAAGCTCAACAAAGCCATGTGTTGGTCACTATCGTATTTGTATGGTAATTTTGGTAGAGATAAAGGGAGATAACCTGTGTAAGATGGCTCAATCGGTTACAGTTGAGTTTCCAATCTTGTCACATAGCTGTGAAACCTGCATTTATTACAAAAAAACGATGTTCGTTTAAAATGCTCAGACATATACTCGGATGATTGGAGAACGTGGTTTGAACACTTTCCCTCAATTTGATTACAAATGTAATTTCTATATTGGTGTTCGGAAATGTTTGTAGGCCAATAACAATCGAGGATTTACCTGGGGCGGATCCAGGTTTCAACGTTAGAGGGGCTTAATTTAGGGGCGTACCCTTTATACTTTCGCCCCTCCCTCAGAAACGAAATTTATTTGATTAAAATTGTTTGCAGGGGGTTTGTGTGTCGTCCCCCAGGAAAATTTTGACAATTTTTAGTCCAAATGATGCATTTAGGGCGTATTTTACTAGTTTCTTCTTCTATATTGAAATAACAAGTCTTGGAAGATTTTAGGTGAGGGGGGCGTCGGGTGCACCCCACCCCCCTGAATACGCTAGTGTTCCAATAAATTATTTTCGATTAGAAAAAAACAAAAGCGTATATAAAATAAATGTTTTTAAAAATGTTCATCTTATGTAATGAAATGTCTGAAGCACAATGTACTACGCCGCAAAATCATGAACGAATCTTCCACGGACTGTCAGACAAGTATTGTCTATCTCGCATACTCTTCACTAATGGATACACAACTCCCATGATGAATGTAGACAGTTAAGCATATAAAAAGCTCAACAAAGCCATGTGTTGGTCACTATCCTATTTGTATGGTAATTTTGGTAGAGATAAAGGGAGATAACCTGTGTAAGGTGGCTCAATCGGTTACAGTTGAGTTTCCAATCGTGTCACATAGCTGTGAAACCTGCATTTATTACAACAACAAAAACGACATTCGTTTAAAATGCTCAGACATATACTCTGATGATTGGAGAACGTGGTTTGAACACTTTCCCTCAATTTGATTACAAATGTAATTTCAATATTGGTGTTCGGAAATGTTTGTAGGCCAATAACAATCGAGGATTTACCTGGGGCGGATCCAGGTTCAACGTTAGAGGGGCGTAATTTAGGGGCGTACCCTTTATACTTTCGCCCCTTCCTCAGAAACGAAATTTATTTGGTTAAAATTGTTGGCAGGGGGCGGGGGAGTTGTGTGTCGTCCCCCAGGAAATTTTTAAAAATTTCTAGTCCAACTGATGCATTTGGGCGTATTTTATTAGTTTTCTTCTTCTATATTGAAATAAAAAGTAAACTTGGACGATATTTGGTGAGGGGGCGCCGGGTGCACCCCCACCCCCCTGAATACGCTAGTGTTTACCTTATTTACTGAAGTCCCATGGTCATGTAGAGCAGGTCTGACGGTTAATACAAACATTAATTTTCGATTAAAAGTGGTCAAGGTGTTCTGATATTAACGGTCTACATGATTTGGTGCAGTCGTCTTTTTCTTCATAGGACGCTGTTCCCTCTGCTCTTGCAAGAAGAAACTTTAATTGGCAGATAGGGATGCCGTTATCTGGAGGCAGATAAATTTAACCTAGCGTCATGAACCCGAATTTAAAATGGATGTGTAATTTGCTATCAAATTGACAACTATTCAATATACATGTACATTTAAACTATTTATGTGACAATATCAAATAAAAATTAAGCATTAACGTTATATCTCCTAATTGTTGTTAAATAATATAAAATCAAGGATTCAAGCAATCCTTATTCAGTAATAAAATGTCCGTGTTTTTGTTGATATTCATTTTCATGCGAAAAACAATCAGAATATCGTAATAAGGAAATACTCACAAAGCAGCGACAATTTACCATCGCATGATACTCATTCACTGATTTAAATTAAACAATAACGCGTTGGAGATTTTCGCGCCAAAAGCACAAGTGCCGGGCGGAGCTAGTGAGTAAAGTAAAGGCGAACACCAATAACAGTGTGGACATACCACGTGGTTTGTGACGACACATTTTGTTATTACAGGAAGCAAGATACATCTCCAAACGAAAACCATTTGTAAATACTAATCACTTTATTATGTATATAACATTTTAATTCGATCAACTACATAAAGAGAAACCACATGAACAACACACACATCTTAACACTATGAATATACAGCAATTTTGATGTATAATGTTCATCGTGACTGTTACATCAAGAACGCAGTACATATACCAGATTCTTGCGTTGTTGTTGTTGTTGTTGTTGTTGTTGTTGTTATTTTGTTGTTGTTGTTGTTGTTTAAAACAAGTCATAAAAAATCGGTCCTTTCCGTTTTTATTTGAATATTGTATATAATTGAATATATAATATTTCACCTTACACGATGTATCCAGTAAGTTACCATAATTAATGATTTATTAGCGGAGTCTGTATCTCAAATTAAATACAAAGAAAATTGAAAAGTGCAATTTTCTCCATTTCGTTTAGTCTTTATTATTATAAGCCTGAGAGGGCGCCGACTATATTTGATGATGTCTAAAATGTAACTTGAACTTAATACCAGGTCATGAATGACAGAATAAGGTTTTTTGTTGTTGTTTTTTTTTATTTTTTATTTTCCTCGTTGTACTGTAAAATGTGCGGTACAGTGTGTTTAAAAAATATATTCTTTAATTGATAACGAAGTCTTCAATTATAACGCCCCAGAATTTATGTATTTAAATGATTTTAAATACGAACGTTTCCCCGAATATGTGAAGGTTACTCGGTAATTTCCTATATGTACCGCAATCTCCTAGGCAGTAATCCCCTTGGCGACCATTCAGCTTAATTGTTTGTTTTGCAAATGTCATTCAAAAGATAAATTCCAGAATATTTCCAAACAATGTCTTTTTTGTATCCCCGTTCAATTTACTCATAACAGTAAAGTGTATTCCCGAAAACAGATACGATTGTTGCAGTATGATCTACAATGATGTTTTACAGATGTTTAATTAACATTTTATCATTGAAGTAAATAACAACTTTTTGGTGATCGACATGCATGTTTTTTTGTTCTTTTATTGTTATCGCACCGACTTGATGCTATGCATCACTTTTTTTTCTTTTTTTGATTGAAAACACTTTACTAGGATAACCTTCATTCATGCTTCACCGCCCACATATATGTCAACAACCTTGCCAGCTTCCACCAACAAGTATCAACAGATGGCGCGTTAGGAATATTGCCAACTATATATTGTATACACAACAATAATAATCAAAATACAACTATTGACAAACAGCGTCTGCTAGCCTGTCCCAAAATTGATCCTCCAAGTCACCTCCTTCGACCGGTAGTTCCAAGTAGGTCCTTTCGCGGAACACGTCCAAAATTTCCAAGGGAAGGCCATTCGTTTGCACATTCTCTTTGAGTACCACGCACAAAACGTCCCTTCCGGTTTTAATGGTTTCCATGCGAGCCATGTTCATTTCGTACACGCACCAACTGCTGGCCAGGAAGTTTGGTGACATGATGATGAGCGTTTTTCGGCTACTGGTTATTGCGTGGATAATATTTTCATTTACCATATTTCCGGCCAAAAAATCTCTGTCGTGGACCAACAGACGTAAGCCTCGGTTTGATTCTAACTCGGGAGCAAGCCTTTGGTGGACAAAGACGGCATCTTTCTCGGCATAGGACACAAATGCATCAAACTCGTAGTCGCCGGATTCATGGTTGACTGAAGCATAGCCCTTGAAACGGTATTTTGCCGAATAGTATATGTACCGTAAGTCCCATCTAAATCTGTAAACGAAGCTGCATGTAATGATGACGAGTATGATGAAGAGCGAAATACTCGTGGAAACAATCAAGGGCAAATAATTGGCACATTGTTTGTTCAGTGTTTTGTATATCTGGTGTGCATTAGAAAGATATCCTTTCGATCCATTATCGAATGTGCATTTGTACTGGTTCAGTTCCTGAAAAGCTGTGACCCTGGTCTCAGAGAACCATTTTACCAAATAAACATATTTGCAAGTACAAGAGAAGCTGTTGTTTTTCAATGCAATAGAAAAATTGTTAGCGACAATCACTTTGGTAAAAAGCGTTAGGGTGTCAGGACTTATTGTTTTGATCATATTCAAAGTAAGGTCAATAAATTTAAGATGTTGCATATGGTTGGCCTCAAATGAGACGCTTTTGAGATTGTTGTCTCGCAAAAGCAACTGTTCAAGGCCCACAAGTCCAATAAACACTCCCGTTGGAAGTTGTTTGATCTTGTTTGAAGAAAGATCCAAGTACTTTAATTTTTCGAGTCTACTTAATAAGATACCCTCATTGTCATTTGTAAAAACATAACCTAAATAATTCTGAGCAATATTCAGAATTTCTAGATTGGCCATGTTGTGAAATGCATTTAGGGCAATTTCAGAACAAGAGTTGTCGTCCAAATGCAATTCTTTCAGTTTATCTAGACCTAATATTGGTCCGTTCCAAGTATGTAAAACGTTGGTAGAAAGATTTACGATCTGGATATTATTTGGCTGACAAAAACAATAGCTGCGTATTGTTGTACGTACTTTAAGATCTTTTGCATCCACATGTCGCACGGCCGCCGGAAGAGGTATCTTTTCGATTGAATTTGAAACATTTCGACAATTATCGCATAGACCATTCCTGATGTGGAAATCAATAGATGAAGTAAAATCGTCCAATAGGTCGTCTTTAAAGGATTCATTGTTCAGTTTTCTAGCATTGTTATCCGTAATCGAGCGCAAAAATCGTGTTCTTGAAGATCGCTTTGGGTCCGAATATAACATCGCCCTTTTTGTGATGTTTGCATTGTGGGACAGCTTACGTTGGAACACGTCGTTCACTAAATAAAAAAATCTAAACTGATGGTTTTTGTGTCGGTGCGAAAACCAAATTGTTTCCAAATCAGAAAATAGTTCTTTAGTTACAATATTGACGAAAATCTGAACCACGTAATGTCCTAGAGCTAATTTGTTGTCAACCAGTGATAACGTCTTCAAATGCCTTGGAATAAACCGAACTGCCTCTATTTCCATGTTGCTGATTCGATTGGAATCGAGATACAAATGTTCGATGTTTGTTTTTGAGAGGTATTCAAGATCTGATGCCGTTAATATGGTGCAGTTACCAAAGGTTGTGTGCAAGTTTGAGATATTCAGAAAACTTATGTTGGTGGGAATCAATCCAAATGTGAAATTTGGCATCGCTGAAAACGTAAGATAAGGGTTTGAGGACAAATCAAGAAAGCGTAAATTTTTCAGATTAGAGAAACTACCATTCTCGACCCTTCGGATTTGACAATTGCGTAGCTGCAGTTTGCGGAGACTTGGTAGCTGAGTGAACATACTTGATCGAATAGTGTTTATATTACACAATGTTTCGTCTCCTCCTAGAATAAGCGATGTAAGGTGTGAAAAGCTGAGGTTCGCTGTACATGGAGATCCATCTATTAACAACCCTTGAAGATTTGTAGCCTTTTGTGTCTCTTGTTGGATTTTACATGGATAACTCGTTTTAGATTTCCTTGAATTCCTTCTAACATCCAGTGTTTCTAACTTATTGTGGGTTGAAAGCACGCCTTTGCCAAAATACGTGATATTGTTTTCACTTAAAAGGAGTGTTCGTAGATATAGACTGTTGTTAAAGGAACCATCCTGTATTGTCCCAATCTTGTTCGATGACAAATCCAAGCAAGTTAGAATTGTGAAATGATCGTACGAGATGTTTTCAGTGGTATTTATTGAATTGTTCCGCAAAATGAATATGGCAATCTTTGCTGGTAATCCTTGCGGAACTTTATCAAGATTTGAGCCAGAACAATCTACAGCCAGTATAGATGAATAGAAACACCAGCATGCGTTATTCGTTCCGCATCTTGATTTTCTGGAATTTTTAGGAATTCCACATGACATATTTGGCGAATCCATGTACTGACATTGACCAATAGCCAATAACGAGCAGATCAATGTTATGAAAAATGAGTCCGACATGGCTTTCTTTGATTATTTAGCTTTTTACACACAAGATATCTGTTAATTTTCACTTCATGTAGTCAATTTTCTGGTTATAAACAATTGGTGTAAAATGTTATTGTATCCATTTTTTTTTTCACGCAGAGCAATATTATGAAAATTTAAATCCGATCGTTTTGTTCTTCTTCTTAAATGTTCAGCTTTCTTGACTCCAGCTTAATATTAATTGTAAACTCATTTTGGTATTAACACTCGTTACAAGCGTTTGAATGCCACTGTATCCATTTCATCTGGCTATATTCAAACTATCATTTGATTACGTGCCTTATAAGGTTTTTTTTGCTGTGCGCTATCTGATGAAGAGGGCTTGACAAATAGTGACGCTGAGTTGCAATTACACTGCCTGGTGTTACAAGGAAGTACAACTCAAATTGCGTGTTTCACTAGTAGTACTTTAAACTACGACATGTACGTTTGAACAAAAGTTCGTTAGAATGATTTTTTTCAGAAAAGGAAGTGCACGCGAGCCATTCATATTAAAACATATTGCATTGTCTTATGTGATATTAGGAAAGGTAGGTGTTAAGCATTATCTCAAATAAGAACTTAAGATTAATATTTTATATATTGTCTCCTCAAATGTCCAAGGTTTAAGATATAGAAATAGAGTCAACGAGTCAACGTAGCATTTATCCAAGAGACTCTTTGTAATGAATATATAATTAATTCTATTGACAACGAGTTAAGTTGTGAGAATACTTGGCATAACAGTTAAACTTTGAAAATACTTTTAGCAGAAGTTGCTCAATTTTTATTAATAAGAAACTTATTCATAGTAGTATTTTTCTGATGGGGATGGGCGACACATTCTCCTAAACATGGAAATAAAAGAACATTTATACACTTACCTTAATATATATGCACCTAACGTTATAAAATTACGTAACTCATTCTGTAATCATATCCTAATATATATATATATATATATATATATATATATATTAGGATATGATTACAGAATGAGTTACGTAATACTACAGATATTAAGGTGACCATATATATATATTAATCTAGGCATTATGGGGACCGCTGGATTAAGGCGACAAAAATTGTTCTCCTTAATATTTTCAGTCCAGATTTGATGTATCAAATGTCAATAAAAATGTCCATTGACAGTAAGTTGATAAGCTTGAATGTTTATTTACGAGATCATTTCATTGTTTTAAATATTATTCTCTTTTAATATTAAAAAAAAATATTCTTAAACTTTTGTGTTAGTATATTTGTGTATCCATAAAAATAGCTATTAAGGCGACCAGGGAAAAAATCATAATTTTGGTCAAAAATAGCTATATACTAAGCATTTTTTATTTGTTTTACTTTATTTAAAGCTTATTGTATATTATCCCGGAGTTTCATTCCATAAAAAACAGAAATGAGGAAATTCGATATTTCGTGTACCATCAGCATCCAAATTTTCAAGTATAATTACATACAGAAATTTAACTTTTCGGAACATAACGGAAATTTTCGGGTATCTCCGTCGTACCATCTCCGTGCAATTATGCAGTATGGCGTTCATCTGTTACGGAAAGAGAATGGTAACTTGGTAAGTGTTTAAAATACATATTCAACGTTTTTTCGTTTATTTTTATGACTTTTGTACAGTTGTATAAATCGTCCACCCTTTGGATGTAAAGCAAATGATTTATCCGGATTTTGTTCATCCGAAACTAAATCACTAGTATCAACATCCGGTGTAATTTTTGCTTGTATTTTGGAGAAACTCGATTGATTTCTAGCAAACTTGGTTTACCACTACATCGTCGCTTATAAATATTTGGTATGTTCCAATCTAAAAATTGATTTGCTCCCTTAACATCTCAGATTTTAATAAATAAAAGACGAAAGGATACAAATGCCTTACATTTTGTTTGTCAATGTCATGTCATTAGTCATTCTCATCACCTTTGAATAGCAGAACAGAACGAACACTATCACCATCTCGTGTTGTGGCTTTTTGCATGTGTCTTAAATTCTCATATTTGATAATAAATGCAACAATAAAATATTTCCCTTATTCTGCCACAGTTATGCACCAGTCAATTGTAACAATGGCGCCCAGGTCTTGTTTATACCGGGGATAGCAGGAGAAATTGGCCATGTTTTTACCTTCCAGGTGGACCGGCAGTGCTGAGTGAATGCGGTGTTATTGTTTTTGCGCTGATAACAGGGAATGGGCCTAACCTAGGATGTCCCCAGGGGCATTTGACGGGGATCTGGTCATTTCGTAACCTTACCATTTCGTAACTGCTGATCTTGGTTATTTCGTAACCATTCTGTTAGTCAATTCGTAACCGTCAAGTAATCAATTGCTCATATAATAACCACCATTTAACAAGGTGATAAATAGTACACTTAGCACCTCGTTAAGTGTATTGTTCGAACCTGGATGTATATGGCACAGCAACCAAGACACCAATTGGGAGACATTACTCAAATTCTCACTAGTTTGTTACTATTGAGAATGATTTATGTTACTCAATAGTTATTAGATATATATATATCATGCTAAATTAGAAATGATTTGTTATACTACCAAAATATGTTAATTATTTTCTTACATTTTGCTTACTTATAAACAATAATTAAAGACTGATCGTGATGTATTTTTGAGTAAAATTACGTTTACATAAATGATCATTCTTGACCTATTTCATTGACTATATTTGTTTGAATTGTTTAAAACGAACAAAATTTTGTTCTGTTTTTTTCTCAATTGATTCATATTCTGCATACTTTATATCAGAAACCGACAAAAAACAACCTTAAATTATTAGTTAGGCCAAATAAAAAAATAGGTCTGTTTCAGGTTACCCGACCGACCCTATTTTTTCCCGCCGACCCTAACCTATTTTTCCCTGTAAAGAATGTGATTTGGGTACGAAAAGCATTTGTTACGAAATGTATGTACGTAAAGTTGACAATATTAGAGTTGGATTTTTTGAATGTATTTACCGTACTTCACCTTAGAGTTCGGACACCTTAAAATAATTAATTTTTCGCTCTACGAATTCATAGAAAATAACCATTTTTTACATTTTATTTACATGTATGGTAAACCTGCCTTTTTTCTTCATGTCTGCATTTTACCACTTATTAATTTATCCGTAGTTATCAATGGTTATTACGCCTATAAGTCACTGTAGCTCCTTCATCAAGATAGTTAAAATCCCATTCAACACCATTTTATACATGCATTGAAATGAATAAACACCTTTTATCGGCTTCAGATCAAACAGTCCCATTGTGTGACGTCACATAACTCAGTTATACCCACGAGGATCTCATGGAGAGCATGGATATTGTTATTCAGGATTAATGTGTCTGGTGTGTTTTTTATTGTAACTTGAGTATTGCATTTATAACTTTAATTCATCACATTTAATAGTTACCTGTATCATTGAATGTGTTGACTTTATTGTTTTCATGCCAAGAAATCCTATCCAATTTTCGATTAAGAAGGAAACCCCTGTATGCCAGCATATACCTGGATTTTAGCAGCATATGCATTATGTTCTATTCAGTGGTTTTGTGCTAAGGGTTAAAGGACTGACTTGGTTCTCCATGAAATTTTTATCAGTTATCTGCTGTTACAGCTAATTCATTTCATTTAATGGCCATTACGACCAGCATGAAATTCAGGGGAGCAATAATTTTGGTCATTTTTCGGAAAAATCTTTCTATAGTGCATGGTTCTTAGATTTAACGCTTCATCTCATTGTGTTTATTACGACACTTGTCAAAAATAAAAATAAAAATTCAATAATAGTTTATTATTAAGTATTGACATGATTTTCTTAACTATAAAAAGTATAATTATTAATTAACTAAGCTAAGCATTACATCTTTGATATTGTTTATGAACAATCTCCTTGATAACAATATTTAACTATCTAAACCACACTCTTGTTATTATGTTTAATTATGTTTAAAGATTGTATAAATGTACTAACTGTATTTCTTAGTTCCCCGACAGCTAAATATTTTCCTCACGACGGCCAAATGCTAATAGCCTCTTATAGAACAATACCGTAATCAAGTCGTTTAATTTAACAACTTGAGTACGGTATTGTTCTATAAGAGGCTCTTATGATTTGGCCGGCGTGAGGAAGCTTTTGGAAACAAATAGAATCACAAACCCCAGTCGAACTTATCAACTTCCGGCTCAAAATGTTATGACTCATGTATATTTAATAAAATGATACCGGGGAGTTGTTTATCTGTGGATGTCGAAAATCTGCTTAAAGGGGCTATACTCCGTATGATAAAATAGCGGAAAAAAGAGAAAATTTTCGAAAACTGACATAAACTTGGCATCGATGTGTACAATGCATTGAAACTTACTAACTGAAGAACCCGGTCTCCGACACAGTTTTTTTTACATTTTGGTACCTTTTTTTTTACAATTATGATAAAGCGTAACACAGTCCATTAGATAATTGTCCTGAGATTCGTTACAGAAGAAAACTTTTTTGGTGCGAATCTGGTGTACAGTCCCTTTAAGGGTTCATTGTACTTTGCGCTCATTATAAATAGATAAATGAAGGGTCTTCGCATTGATGCAAAAAGCTTAGTTCCTTCATTCACAGCAACATATAAGGCCACTCCTTTTTTTTATTTTTTGGTTTACAAGAATTTTTGGTAAAAATGTCCACCGGTTGGTCGAAAAAAAAAGAAAAAAAAAAGGAAAAAAGTCACAAAACATACTCTTAAAGGGTGAAAATCAGAGAACAACATAAAACATTGAAAATTTATATCATTTACTTGACATTTTAACATGTTTACACGTATAAACTATCAAAGATGCATTGAATATCACTCAGTATGACATTTGTTTAGCTTTAAGGGTATGCTCAAGCAAAAGTGAATGCAGAACACTTAAAAACTGACCAATATAAAAAAATAAAAAAGAAGAAAAAGCGAATTTTACGTATTAAAATACACAAAAATTGCACTGTATTAAAACAATACATTACATTTTCTAAATGTTGTTTCAGTTTTTTCAATATTGGAAAATGTCAATAAAGTGAAATAATTACCAATTCTGAAAATAAGGAAATAACAGTTTATGAAGACATTTGAGTTTTAATATTATGAAAACAATTCCTGAAAAACTAAAAACCAAACTAGACCTAAATTTGAGTTTTAATAACCCTTACCATGCTTGGTACTAGTTGCATGTTACCCGATCCATGCAAAGTCCGGATATTTTCAGACAGGGATATTTACCATGGGATGTTCACCAAATCCATTTCAAATTCAAATCTTGCAGCAAATTACCACATCAGTACATTAAAATCACATAGCAAAATAATATATCTAGTATGTGACTTAACATTATGTACCAATGATAGTAAACTGACAGAGAAATCCATAATTATGTATCGGATATTTTCATCTTCTTACTCCGCCATTTTGTGTATACATGCATTCACAGGGCATCTATACTTAATGCTTGTTTATTTTTCATTTTAAAGAGTATTCCTTGGTTACAGCAACAAATTTCATTAACAGTGAACTATCAAGCTCATTACAAATTGAAATGGACTTATTCAAAATAGTTTTCCGTGTTGTTTTATCTAAATGTTCTGCACACAACTCGCAGGCATTAGTAAGTGTCATTGACACATGTGTTTAACTCTGTCATTGTTTTTACTCTTCTATCCCAAACATGAATAAACATGTAATCTAGAATAAACACAAGCTTTACATTGACTCAATGACAAGTATTTCCAAACCATTCTGTGATTTAAAATCCATAAACACCACCGACCGAACTTGTGAAACTAGGTCACCGGTGTCAACTTAGAAATTTTACTTTCGATTTCACCACTCACACTTAGTGCACTGTTATTTGATATTAACCATAACATGTTATAAAATGTTTTTCTCACACATTATTTTCAGATATTTGTGTCTACTAATTCGATGGCAGCCGCTGACACTTATGTTTTATCTATAAACAACAATATTTTCATGACCTAAATGGAGGCGGAAAAACAACAATCACGTGACAGTTATTGTTCGTGTCGGCTGTTAAATTTGCTAATGTTTATTGCTATTGTTATTTTAACAACTCCTGCATATTTAAATTAATTATTTCATACAAAGAATGACTGATATCGTCAATTATACCATTGCCAACGGCGCTGCCATAACAGTTGACTGGCACACATGCTATCACTATAAATTGGAGAATACAACAAACCAGTCGAGATCTACTGCATTCGTACTCTTATCTGTTCGTTTTTCTTTCGTTTCGCACCAAAATCAATACGGTCGGGAAAGTAATTTTGAAAAAAAAAGTGAAAATCATTTTTTTTTTTTGTACTTTTCGGAAAATTAGACCCGGTTTTGTAAACCAATTTATATAAAAGTAGTGGCCTAATTGATTAACGCAAGATTAGCAGCATCAGTAGAAGTTATATGATAGTTAGTAGAAGGAATAGTAGTAGCTGTTGTTGTAGAAGTGGCAACAACAACAATTCAGCAGGAGCGGCAGTAGTTTTAGGGGTATCATCATCATCATCATCATTATCATCATCATCATCATCATCGGTGGTGGTGGTGGTGGTTGTGGTGGTGCTGACGGTGGTGTTGTGGCGGTGGTGTTGACATTGGCAATAGCAGAAGCAGTAGTGGTAGTATCAACAACAATAGCTGCAGCATTACCACCTGTATTACTAAGACTTAAGAACACACATATTAAATGACCAACATAGTCGGTTCTGTTCGAGAACACACATATTAAATGACCAACATAGTCGGTTCTGTTCGGTGGGGTTAAATACCTATTTACAGTAACGATTGTTCTGAGTCATGTTATTATTTGGGGTGGGGGTGGGTCAATATTTTACAGAAAAGGAGTCACTCAAGGACAGCGACCATTGTTGCGAGTTTATGTCGGTCAAAACATGTTCTTTCACAGGTCACGGTATGAAGACAATGCCAGATGAACACAAATTTCTAAGCAATTTTTTAGATTGAAACATTGCAAAAACAAATCCCAATCAGTTATACGAAAATGCATTTTAACCGCCTCATGTGTTCATGATAATATGAACAAAATTGAAGTAAATTTAACATTCGGAGATTCAGTTTCGCCAATGTGATATATTTCAAGTTTCGTTTGTATTTCCCATTTTCCATGGTGTATACGTATACTTACGAACTCAATATTTTTTACAGTGAAAAAACAACAACAAAGCTTTAAAAATGAACAATAAGAGTGTGTGTTTTTGTTAAAAAATGTGAACCCAATAAATCTGACATTTTAAAATCAATATCCATACGCTTAGTAAACCATACCCTTAAATATAATTCGACCTACGAGACGGCCAGATTCATATATAATGTAATATAGGTTACATTTTCATTCCAAATAAAACGGTTGGTTAAGCATACCATTTTCATTAACTTCTGTCATATGTCTAAAACGATAATGTTACTCATTAAAAACATCATATTTTTGTTTAAGAATAAGTAAATAATAAGTTTTACTAAATTAAGTACTCTGTAATTTTAATTAATTGTAGTTAACACTTGATACTTCTTCACGTCTTTCTGGGCAAAATTAAATACATTCTTCCAAATCTTGACCCAAACTACAGCAACTCCCTAGATATGAAAACATGATTAAACACATGGTCAGATTCTCGGTCAATTAGGGGTTAATGTGTAGCTGAAATTGGCTCTTGTGTAGAAATGAAAAGTGGAAAAATTGGCTGGTATTTCTTGGCATGATTGATGTTTCAATGAGTATTACTGTACGATTATTGCTTCATAAAGTCTATATTTAAAGTGTGATACAAGTTTCAAAGTTAATTGGCGGATCGTTTTACAATTATGTCATGTCTGTGTTTTCTTAATCTCTGCATTGCCTTTGTTGTTTCTTTAATCCTCCATTGAATATATCACACATCCTTTTCACCAGGCAATAAATCGTTTAGGATGGGTAGTAACCAACTAACTTATCACAGTGATGTATACGGTTAGGTAATCTAGCCAGGCATTGTAACGATAAAGATCAATAATTTTTGTCTGTGAGACTTAGAAACTGTAAAAGTTCAGTCGATGTCCTTTGGGTGTCCGAAAATTAGGTACCTAAAATAAATTATTTTTGAAAATAATAATGGATGTCCGAATTTATAGAATGTCCGTACTCTTAAGGTGAATTACGTTTGTGCTGGTGTGGCAGGTATGTTTCAATTCTTGAACTATATTTTCTTGTCAGATACAAATGTGTCAGATACTGACTTTCGGATTGATATGTCAGACTTAAGTGTGCAATTTTGGCAATAAAACCTGCATGTCACCTGTTCTTCAAACCTGAACCCCCAGGTCCTCTTGACAGCATTGAGGTTTCCTTGGCTGATGGCTTATATGGTAAATTTGCTGTCCCACTCTTCATGTAATTATGTTTCAGGGAGGTTAGTATTCTACAGAGGGTGATTGAAAGCAAACGGGTGCATAAAGAAAAGTAAAACCGTTCCTGGAAAGTCTCAAATAATAGCAGAGTGGTGTACCATAACTTAGTTGAAATCCAACCATCATTGTCAAAAGTATTTAACCAGACAAATAAAGAATGTTTCCTTTGAAGCATGTAACATGTTTAAAAACTACTTATAAACCTGAAAATTGATGACTTTTATTTTTGTTACTTTCTGGGTCAACAGTTACTGAAATCAATAATATATAAAAAAAAAATAATAAAAAAATAAAAAAAATATTCCGACCTACCTACCCTATTTTTTTTAGCAGTGTTACCTGAAACACACCTATTTTTTATGTGGCCTTATGGTATTAATTTCCAATAACAAGATACAAAATTAAACATATCGGCACATTTTTAATACAATAAGCATATAAAAAGCGCATAATCTTATTCGGCAAACTCACTACATTTTACAATACTTCTATGCAATTTAATAAAAAAGAAATTCTAAAGTTATATGGTCTATATATTTAAAAAATATTGGCTTAAGGTCACAATTCCTCTCAAAGGTAGAACATCTATGAATTAAAAAATTATTACATTTAATATTCAGCCTGCTTATAATATTTCCTTCGCAACATAAAAAAATAGCTAGTGTGAATGTTTCTATTTGTCATAGTTTCAGAGTTTATTGGCAAATCGCACTACACTATTAGGAATAAAGAAGGAATACAACTACTAGATTTAACTTTGTTTATGTTGTTATTTTTATGTTTTATACTTACAGTAAACTTATTTTGTAAATTCAAATGGTATTAAATTAATTCCTCATAATTATAGGAGTCAACGGTTAAGATATGACCATTCGATTTCTTAACGGTTACAAATTGACTAACACAATGGTTACGAAATGACCAACAATGAGCGGTTACGAAATGATCATAATTCATTTGACAGGGCTTTTACCAGCTGTTTGTCTGTGCAGAGCGGGAATTTTACCTGGGATTGGCTGGACCGAAAGTCAAAGTCCCCGCTATTAGCAGGACCTTGGGGGCCCATGCTGCAATTGACTGTTGCATTATTTGGATTTTTTCTTAACTTTACGACACGCCCCCCTACAGTAGTCAAGTTTAGTAATATTTTTTTACAGAAATTGGATAACTTAACAAGTAACGTAAACTGTACTGAGCTTTTAAACAAACCTACATACTTATAAATCAAAATTGATATTTTAGGGTCTACACTGAATAAACCCAAAATGTTAGTTTTGATTTGCTAAATTCGAACAGTATTTAGTCAATCCACACAAAATTTACAGGATCATCAGATAACAAATTTTCTAAAAATTCTCTGTTTGCCAAATAGGGAAGACAGGTTTAAGTGGGGTTAAAAGGTTGCTATCAGAGCTGTGACCAAAAAAATACTGTTCTAAATTGTGAGTATTCATTTATCTTTCGTTCAGTAAAGAGCATGCAATGGCATAGTGGTTGGATTAGATAATCTGACAGCGGTGCTGGACGTCAGGAGTTCAAATATTGTTGTGAGTTCAATGTACCAAAAGAATACCTTTGGAATACACTACCGGGTATTATCTATAAAAATGGCAGAGCAAATTGCCCATATTGTAGTAATGTCTTAGATCCAGCTTGGATAACTTGGACACAGTAAGCGGTTCACACCCAGGGAAATTCTCAGATAAAACAGCACCTATAAACTTGAACATTACATTTTTCATTGAGACAATTAAAGAAAAAACATTATTGCTGATCTTCTGAAAACAAATCTTCTAACATTCAAATATTTAATTTGTTGGATGAACTAAGGTTTATATTGATAAGAGATTGCTTCAGTTGGATTTAAACTAATCACCAACAAAATATATGCATTTAAATCACACAATGTAAACAACTGCGCCACAGATCTTATCTGTATGTTTTGGGTTTTTAAAATTTAGCAGTTGAATATAGATTAGCATACTGGTAGGTCTGGTTGGTCTGTTGCTTTAGTTGCTAAATAAACATAATGTCAGCGATTTCATCACTATTTCTATTAAAATATCAGTTTTCTTCTTCAGGGCTTCTCACATTTGCACCATTTTTTTACCATTTGAATCATAAAAAGATAACAAACACAAGAACTTAACACTTTGTGAATATTTAAGGAATGTAAGGGGTCAGATTTCAGATTGCTCATTATTTCTGGAACACTAAATACTTTATTTGATTGTGTACACTGCACTTTCTTGTTAAGCATTCATCCAAATCATTTGGGTAAATTTTGGCGGAAAAACTGCTTTTGGATTTATACTGGTCATCAAAACCGGCACTGACAAAACATAAGACGTGTTTAATTAATGTGCGGGAAAGAGGTTTAAAGGTGTCGGCCCACAACGAAAGGCTTGCGGGTTGCAGTACCCCTTTAAGTAGTTCTTGAAAAAAATTATTCTCTGAGGTAGCATTTGATTATGTGTACATTGTATTCTTGTATGTATTTTCAAGTTAACACATGATTTATATAAGTTTTGTATAATTTTAGTTTTATTTAAGTTTTAAAATTTTGATTTTTTTTTAAGATTTGCCTGCCCCTGTTTGAACACTTAAATTCTTGGTCTTTGGACTATTGTCTGCAACTTCAAAACACACTTTTTGGAACAGGACACATTTTCCTGATATTTTATCCAGTTTGACTGCAATATAAGTTGTATTTATCAATAATTTAAGTAAAAAATGACATTTATATTTCCATAATTACCTGGTAGTTATTTGTTAATTTGTTTTAATTCAATGATAGGTTTATTGCGAGTGTCATGGAAAGCTGGAACATTTCAGTACACAACATGCAAACTGAGAATGAACTGTGTGTGCGGGCTTTGTGAACAAAAACACAAGGCGGCTATGGTAAGTTGCGTCAAGATATCCTTGGGACCCCCCCCCCCCCCCCTGGACACGCAATACAATTCGTGTTTCGCTGATCTGTTGGCTGGGATCAGATCATCCATTTAGGGATTTAGATATGTTACCCCAGCCACCAGGCTGAATGTTTAACCGTCACCAGACACTCTGCCATGAATGTGAGAGAGTTTAAAGCTATTTCTTATTTTCCTGTGTAACTATATTGATGTTTGATTAAATTTACAACGTCGTGTTACTGAGTAACAATTTGAAATTGGGCCAAAATCATCAAGCTAGAGCTTTGCATAATCTTTTTCAAACTTCTGGGAGATTTCTGCCCTTGAAAGTATTTGCTCGCAGCCCGCCTAAAAGTTACACTTCGTTCAGTATTTAAAGCTTTCGGATACACTTTTTTGTTAATTTGAGATCTTAATGACGCTACATTGTACTTCTAAGTAAATAGATGCTCAAAGTAACAAGATGCTCTGGGTGTTCACTGGGTGACAAAGGCTATCCAGTATTGGTTGTTTCTTTTTTCTGAAAAGATGTTTCTAGTGAATTGCCAAGTTGCAGTGGTTTTGACGCCACAGAACCAGCACAGCTCCATGACAGATATATATGTTTTTGTCATTGATGTCAGTACTGCTGTATTGGTGGCCTCACAATTTCTGTGTGGAAATGTCATCTGATACACTCATAACGGCGTATTTCTAGCATAGCTTTCATAAGTGCATGGCCATTCTCTGTAATTTTCAGATACACGGTGTTGTGTGTGGATAAGAAATGCAGAGTGGTACCACCAATCACCTAAGCCACCATTCCCCTAACAGACAAAAGGCTCATGGGGACAGTTCCTGCAGTTTACAGCAAATTGTAGCCCTACAAACTTCAGGTAAGTGATAAATCTGGGCTTCAAGATATCTCTGTACTCACTTCATTTGAACAAAACTTACAATTTCAGCATCCAAATCCAGGTTTAGATCCCAGACCGAACCTTGTCTCCTTTATTAAACTTCATTTCAGATGATCTATAAGCCACATACATGTTCACTATTTATGGCGGATAAGAACTTTCGCAAATTGATTATAAATGCGTTTTCCCAGATATACACCCTCCTCTTGCAGATATACTGCCAAGCTTGGGTGCACTGGGCCGGTTATCCAGCCGTGTGGAATCAACATCTCCAGCTGAACTTGGACCGGGAATTATATAAGAATCCTTAGCAGCATGGTGAGCTTTTGTGTATTTATTTCCAGGCTCGTATACCCGTCCAGACTTCTGCGTTTAAGCTTTCCTTTCGTCATTTTTTTAAATAAGGTATCTCAAGTCTTTCAATGAAATCACAACTTTGGAGGCTAGATTTAAATTAAGGAACCATTATGCGTAGAAAGCCTTTTGGGTGATTTATAATCAAATTAGTAAACAGGATTCTCATGGTTCATGGTTTATAATTGGCCTTGTGGACCTTTCATTCTTTACTTTGGTAAGAGCCGCTTAGGTATGTAAGAAGGGGGGAGGGGGGGGGGGGTACAGATGTGATAGTAAACAGTGTTTAATAAGGTATATTTGTTTTTATTTTATCACCATTTTGAAGGTAATGATTGTGTTAAATCAGGGATAAGTAACAAGTTTAACATAAACACTGTAACATGTTCTTTATTTCCAATAAAGCTATAAATTATCTCTGGAGAATTTAGTCTGATCTCCATTTCTCAGAAAATGTAGCTGTCTAAGTGCCTATTCCATCAATGAGTATCACTGTCTTTAAATTGCTGTTGTGGTACAGTTTAAATGGCAAAAGTTTTATGGCCCTGCTTGTTTGATACTCCTCATTCATTTTTGTACAGCGAGAAAAGTAAGGGAATTCTAGAGATTTACTAGAATTATGGATTGTTTTTACTAGAATTATGAATTGTTTTTCTTGAGTTACACAGTACATAAGGAGGAATTAGTGTGTACACAACTCCTCATTTTATTCCTGTTTATTATTTATATATGTAACATAGATGTGTACAAGACCTACGGTACTGTAGAAACATGACATAAAAGAGCTCACTTTGATTAATTTTCTCAAAAAAAAGATATCTTTACTGTTAAAGTAAGAACTTTTACTGCATAGTAAGTAATGTCTTCTGCTCATCTTTATGACATCATTACATGGAATGATGTCAACTTCCCAAGACACATTTCCACATGGCGCAGCTCATTTATATATATTGCTGATGGATTGTTTAGAATGGGACAGTTCTAATTGGACATAATGTTTTAATCGCCATTTTACAGAGTGCCAGCCAGTCATTGCTGTTCTTTGCATTGCTGAGGAGGACAGTCCTGCCAACATAACAGTTTGTTCAATAACAGGTAAAAAACTGGTCTCACTTTACATTTTCAACCACTGTTCGATCGTAACAATTATCAAAGAACCGGCTAGTCTCAATCATGAAGCCGCTCTAATTAGAGTCAATGAACGATATAGATCTGGATACAAGCGTCTAGATGATCGAGACTAAATTGGCAACATGAGAACATTTATTTCCCTTCCTGATTCTTGAAAATTACATGAACAAATGACAATTCTACTACCATTTAAAGTTTGATTAATTTTCGGACAAATGTGTTTGTTTTAATTTGCCTTCCGCTTAAAGTAAACGTATATATACTGGGCAAGAAGTGCTGAATTTCATCGTGAATCACAGTGATTATCCAAAGTTTGAATTTGGTTCGGACATGTTTGACGGGAATTCAAAGACATTTTTTGTCAGCCGTCTTATATCACAGGTTTCCATGCATTTTGCATACATTGGTTCATTCCAAGATAAAAATTATAACCTTTTTCAAAACGTTCAATCTGTGAGAGTGCAGCTTTAATAGACCTGTAAGGACTTGTCGATGTGAAACTTAACTCTCAATCAAACTATGGTAAAAGATCAAATGCGGGGCTCCGTGTGCGGCATAGACTGCTAATTTTTTATTTAATATGATGAAGAGCTAGTTAACTTATCTTTTTTAAAAGTCTTCATTTGAAGCAAAAAAATGTTTCAATACCCTGTATGAATTTTTTTCACGGGATATGTATTCATAAACAACATTGCTCCAGGGTGCGGAGCTACTTTTTGCTATATGGAAAAATCTTCTCCTCAGAAGTCAACTTTGTTCCCCAATGTGCAAGGCACAATCGGTGAAAATAATTTCAGTAAAAGTCACTGATTATTATTATTGTGATTATTATTAATAAACTTTTACTATTTCAGGAGACAAACAGAAACACAGAGGTGCTATACATTCCGATGGAAAAGACAACAAAAGCATCTCCCATCATTTTGGCGTGGCTCAGATCAAGAGGAGAATTTTAAGAAAGGTAATAACTGAGCAACTAAGAACATGCACGTTGCACTGGTTAGAGTGTAAGACCCATCTCGCTTCATAAGAATTGATAATCATCAATGTATTAAATCAAGAAATTGAAACGTAAGTGTCTTGTCTTTTGTAGTGTTTTTGAAATAGAATATAATTTAAAAAAAAACTAAATTATTTTTTAATATGATTGTGAATGTGTGATGTTTTCTTCCGATCATTCTCTCTCAAAAACCAGATACAAAAAAACATATTTGTAGATTTTTTTGTTTTACTTGTAAATATAGTTTTAAGTTTATATTTTAGGCAAAGCCTTTTATTCTGCTCAATACAAACTTAAATATTGTAAGAGTTATGGCCCTTTGTAATTTTTAAACAAATACATTTTTTTTCATGTTTTTGTAAGCCCATTATTTAGGGACTTTTAATATTTTCACCAGCAGCATGATAAAGTCAGACCAAAAGTGTCCAGTTAGTGTCCAAACAATAACTAAGTTAGAATCCTTTCTCAAATCAGGTGAGCGATATAGGGCCATCTCTGTGTTTGTCTGACAAAAAAACAATAATCAATCTTTGAGTTAAATTGACAAAATATTGTTGTAGAATGTTTTGTGAAGACATACAATTGGATTACTTTTGTGTCAATAGGATTAAGGTTTCTGCACATAAAAATTATTTAGAATAGCATTTGGGTCAGTCGGTTCACGTTCAATATTACTGATAGTATAAGTGGAAGCAGTGACTTAAAATTAATTACCAAACAGTTTCTGCTCAATTGCTTTGAGTTAACATACGAGTTATGAAACTTGGAATACTAGTTCTTGGTGGCATAAATGAAAGACCTTGTTTTGTCACATTGACTTGTAATCAAGCACTAACTTCCTCTAAAAAAATTTCAGGTGATGGTTGGGCACACACAAGAAGACATAGATCACATGTGTCCAGGCATATGAGTAGACAGGAGTTTCACACTCTGCCAAACTTACTTCATCAGAGGAGCAGAAAGCTTCTCAAGATCCCGCACTGCACACTTAGATATAGTCTTTGACTACAACAAGGGGATGAAAGTACAGAGAGGTCCAATTGAAATCAATTCTGTGCTGCGTCATTTCTTCATTCTGGAAGTCGATGGACATGATTTATCATGGCATCAGGTGTGCAGTTTGTCGACTATCAGCAGTCTTGTTCACCAGTTGTGCAACTTGAGCTGGTAGCTTTATTGCTTGAAGCCACAGCATAAGAGGGGGAAGGTGCAGGCTCATCAAAAAGTCTCAAAAGTTGAAACTAGGAAAAGAAGTTTGTCAAGAGTGTGAATCTATTTGCTTTGAAAACCATCGTTACGATGATTTGGTTTCCTTTGAAACTTGATACATACTATGTGTATATTGAATGAATTGAGATGCTTAAATAAAGAACCGCTATTCAAATATCAGGAAACTGCATTTTTCATACTAAAGGGTAAATGATGTCGCCATTTCCTGTATGTATTTAAATGAGATATGTTTCCACAATTAATATTTTTGGGAATTTTTCTCATCCTAATGAATGAGATTAAATTGTACAGCGTTATATGAGCTTAATATGTGTTTTCTGTTTCTTTAAAATTGGTGAAAAATTGTCAGAAGATAATTAGACCAGTATCCATTACTGCAATCATACAATCAAATATACAGGGACAAACCCACTGGGCATAAAATATAATTAAACCCTGTTTAGGGGCACGAGGCAAACAGAGTTACTTTCAAACGTTAAAGCTGCACTCTCACATTTTGGACGTTTTGACAACTTTTCTCATTGTATGTCTTGGATTGGAACCATCCAATTTTTGCGAAAAATTAAATGGCAGATTTTTCTATTTAAGTTAAAACATTGATGTTTTATGCACTTTTCTTAAACCGTTAGTAACATTAATTTTCGAACGGAAATATGAAATCTGTGATCTGATCTTTTGTCAGCAATCTTTTATCATTGGTTTGCAGATAATTACGCAAAAAATTGCTCATTCAAAAACAAAAAAGTTGTGAAAACGGTATATCTGTGGGAGTGCAGCTCTAAATGTTTAATTTCTTGATTTTACTACTGTATTAGAAATTACAGGGGTTGGGGCATATTTTTAGTGTTTTTATTGCTTTTTATGATTCATACAGTCATACTTTATTCCTCAGGGCATAACTTACAAATAGACAAAACTGGAAAATGGTCGTTTCAAAAGGTCAAAGATAATGCAAGTTGAACAATCATATCGTTCATGGCTTGTTTTTTGGTATATTTTGTTGCATATGCTATAGAAAAGTTGAAAGTTAAAAATAAATTCATAGTTGAAATGATGGCTGTGAATGGTATTGTCAGATGAGAAAAGGCACTATTAAGAAATAGGTATAATGGTACTTTATTTATTTTGATCAATTTTAGATATTGTATGAAAATTATTAGCTTATTTAGTACATGAGACCTTTTAAACAGTTATTGACAATATAACAATGTGTATATGAAGCTTTAGATCAACACTTAAAGCTGCACTCTTACAGATTGTCAGTTAAGACACAAAATTGTCTCAAAATCTGCTGATTTGGTTATCATTCCTTTAATTCAGTCATATTAGATAATTCACAATAGAACCAATCCGAAATGTTTGGTAAAACTGCCGAAAATTTAATTTACATTAAATTGTTCGTAATGCTTTTATCCATAAAACATCATTTTTTAATATAAATATGATAAACTGCAATCTGATCTTTTTTCAGCAGTCTTATATCACTTAAAATTGGGTCTAGACATTTATGCAAAAAAATACTCCATTTATAGACAAACAATAAAAGAGTACCGGTAGTCAAAACGATCAATCGGTGAGATTGCAGCTTTAAATACACCTTTTAAGACCGCTGTAAAATTCCAATGGTTTGCCTAAATCTTTAAAGCTAGCATACTGTTTAATTGACAACCATACTTATTGTTTAAAAGTGTCATGATATCTTTGTACAATGTTTTTATATAATTCATTAAAGAAGTCAAAACAAATTTGTTTATCTTGTAAATTGTTTTCTATTATTTAAATGACCCAGACAAAAATGGAAACGTCAGTGCTAGTTCTTTTACTATTAACATCCCATGAAGTTTCTATTGGTGTAGCAACAAGGAGGTGTTATATTAAGGATGCATCATTTAAACCAAATTATACATTCATATGCACAACATACAGGCGTGTAGCCGCCTATACGTGAATACGCGGCTGAATCCACATGATTCTGACAAAAAAATCAACCAAAGTTGCAGTATGCGAACTTGACTACATGAATCTAAAACTGGTTATTTTCCAGTACTAAATAATGCACATCGGAACGACCAGAATGCACTAGATTGCACCATGGTTTTCAAAATTTTCAAGTTTGCCCCGAACCCCCCAGCACATTTATGAATCCACATGAATAGAGGGGTAGCTACGCCCCTGACATAATTGAAACCACAGTGTGGCTAAACAACACTTGTATGTTTACCTACGCAGTGATCTCCTATGGAAATGCAATCGTCAAAGAATCTGAAGGGGATGTTTATATGGACTACATTTGAAATGCACCAAGTGTTTGAAAAAGTTGATTTCAGTCACGAAGAGAATCAACCATACCCCACACTTGTTGGAGTAAGATGAAATGTCCACTTTCCGCGAGAAAGAAAGTACATTAAAAATGTTCATTTGATTCAAGTGACTATTTTTTATAAATATGTTGCAATACATAAAATACGTTGTTGTTTTTTTATAATTGTTTACCCATGTTGAATTTTATTTGGCAAATTTATAAGATATTTATATACGAGGGCATAGCCAGAAGTTCGTGGAAAAGCTTGATAAAATGAAAACAATATGCAGCATATCTTTTAAACTTTCATACAATAATAATCAGGTAATTTGAAATTAAGAATGCGAGTTTCATCGTAAAGCATGTTATAACGACAACGTAGTGATCACTATGGAAACAGGTGGTCGCGCATTCCTCCGCAGTTGCTAAAATAACCCATGACAATATCTTGTTTTGTTGACCACTCACATTGAAACCAATAAAACGGCGCGAAGGTTTGCACATTTGACGTGACGTTAATAACGTGTGATGAAGTGAAGTTTTAAGTCAGTGCGTTTATTTGTTTATTTCAAAGGAAACATTTTAGCTTGAACGGTATAGTTAAATTTTGTTTAAAATGACGCCAGAAGACAGATTGATAAAACGGGCAGTGATACAGTGCTGTGTGAACCTAGGGAAAACTCCATCGCAAACACATAAACTGATGAATGAAGCATCGGGTGAAACTCAAGTGAAGCGAATGCTCGTTTACAAGTGGCACAAGCGGTTCAGTGAGGGGCGGCAAAGCATTTGTGACGACGTGAGGTCTGGGCGACCGGTTTCACAAACTACAGAGTGTAACGTCGAGGCCGTGAAAAACATCGTTGACGCTGATCGTCGAGTCACTCTTTATGAAATATGCAAGATGTTGGACATGAGTTATGGGTCGGTACGGAGGATAATGAAAGACAGTTTGAAAATGAGTCGAGTGAGTGCGCGTTGGGTTCCACGGCTGCTGACAGAAGATGAGATGAGCAAAAGAGTACGGGAATCACGCCGATTCTTAGCTCGGTACTAGAAGGAAGGAAACCGTTTTCTTGAGAAGATAGTCACTTGCGATGAAACCTGACTGTTTTATTACGACCCTGAGACAAAACAGCAAAGCAGTCAATGGAAGACTACCGGTTCCCCGCCTCCGAAGAAGGCACGACCATCCTGCTCGATAGGAAAGTATATGTTCATTGTCTTCTTTGATGTGCACGGTGTTATCCTACTCCATGCAGTTCCGCAGAGCCAATCTGTGACGGGTGCTTCCTACTCGAAGGTAAAGTGATATATAACAAAATTCATTTTTATCAATATTTAGGACTTGATAAAATCTGCATAAAACAATGTTTTAAAAAGTTTATGATTAAAATATGGGATTGAATAAGTGTTAGTTTTAATTATAATATTTGATGAAGTACGCAATACGCGACAAATGTTATAAGCCTCAGTTATGTTCTCCATTTAAGGTTTTGAGGCGTGACTTGTAGAGGGCGATGGCATTTAAGAGACCACAGGCGTTGCATGATGGGTGGATTCTTCACCAGGAAAATGCATCAGCGCATAGATCGGAGAAGGCACAGACTACCGCGACAATCCAGCTTGAAGCGGAGATCCTTCCCCACCCCCTTATTCGCCAGACCTACCACCATGCGATTTTGCCCTATTTCCAAAACTTAAATGTGAACTAAAGGTAAACGCTTCAATGACTTTCAGGCACTACAGAGTGAAGCTCAGACACGCCTGTATTCTTACAAGTCAGAGTGATTCAGTGACATTTACCGGCAGTGGGTAGCGAGACATCGACGTTGTATTGCGGCGAACGGCTCTTACTTTGATAAGTTATGACGTTGACGTCAGATTCTGACGTTTGAACTGCGCGGGCTATACTGATCTCATGTTAATGAAAAAGCTGTAGTTTCCTTTATATTTTATGTATCAGTTTGAAGTTTTATATGTGATTTACAGCTGAAATAGATTTTATAGCGAGCTGACGTTCGTTGAAAAAATATTAAAATGTGTTGATTGTATTAAGCAATTCCACGAACTTCTGGCTATACCCTCGTATTTAGAAACTCGGAAAGTATGTGAATGGTTTGGACCGGCTTCCTCAGCCGCTAAAGAGGATATGATTATGACATACTTTTTTGTTAAATCTTTCGAACATGAGTTTTTGAGTTAATATAAGCGAAGCGTTAAGGGTTTTAAAAATGCATCTTTTACTTGGATTTTATCGATTGTTATTACGAAATAAAGCATGGCGTATCAAACGAAGTGTTAAAGCTAAGCTATTGATGGCTGAAACCCTTCAATAAATGTGCTAACATATAGTCTTTGAAGTCCAATATTTGGAAATGCGTTACTAACCCGATTCAACAAAAGGCTGTTGCACAATCAGTTGATTGACATAATCACGTGATAAACCAATAACTTCCATTAAGGTTAAAATATTCAACACCTTAGTATGAGTCCCTGTGGGCGAGTGGATAAGCGATCCGTTTTTTATTCTATGTGTTATCTGCACCCCTATGTGCTTGCTCCCAACTTGAACAAGATTAATTTTTAATACTTCAATCGTTTTTTAAAAATGCAATTGAAGTATAAAAGAAAATCAACCTGGTTACTATTATTTCTGCAATTTCAGTACCAAGGAGCAAAATAAATATACATGTAAGTGTTTTCAGATGCATTACGAGAAAAAATATGTTTGGTGCCAAAACATGAGAGAGCCTCTTTAAACGGAAAAGTTTTGGCAGTTACTCAGTCAGTCAGATGGTGATAAATATAATGCATAGCATCATCGCTCTGGAGTACGAGAACGTTGTATACAGTGTATTTTTTTACTGAACATGCGTGTGTTTATGTTGATGTCATAAAAGGTTTAAACTGTTTAAAGGAACTATAACATTATGAAACAACAAATCTGATTACAGATATCAGTGGCAGATCCAGGAATTGACTTAAGAAGGGGTACGTGAAACTCATGGGCTTAATCTTTCCACATCCGTCCCTCCCTCAGAACAGAAATTGAATGGCTTAAAATGTTGGACCGGGGTGGTGGTTAGACTCCCCCAATTTATAGTCCGAAATAGTGCATTTTTATCTTAATATTGTATTTTTCCCGATATTGACTGAGAACATATTATAAACGGACGATTCAAAGGGTTGGGGGACGGCACGCGCGCTGGGACCGATCCCCCCCCCCCCCTGAATCTGCAATTGAGTACATGCATTAAAACCGTCTCCGTAGCCTTTTGGTTAAGGCGTTCTATACCCTTCATTCAATTGACTTAATACTTCACACAATTGTTCAGGACCATCAGCCAATGAGGTTACATAACTCCATATCCTTAATACAAGTTATGGCCCCTGATTGACTTAGGTTAAAGTTTTAGGCAAGTAAAATTTAAGGGGAAGTTGGAATTTAATAAAAAAAAACTTCCATGGGTCACACTGAACCCAATAAACAATGTTCTTTAATCATGAGCTAACTATTCAAGCGTTAACAGACACATTCGTATTCAGACGAAGCTTGTATTGTTTTTACAAGCACAGAACTTGTATTTAGCATTTACAGTTTCTATATAATTCAACTGAAAGTTCTATTTAACCATAATATATCAAATATTAAGTCACCTTTCACTAGCGGATTGAGAAGGGGGTGCAGTTGGCGTGCGCTCCCTCTAAAATCGTCCAAGTTTACTTTTTGTGTCAATATATGAGAAGAAAATAATAAAATATACACATAATGCATCATTTCCGACTACAAATTGTTAAAATTTTCTTGATTGAGTAACCCTCAATCCCCCTGCAAACGCCCCTAAGTAACCCCCCCCCTTCTAACAAGAATTCCTGGAACCGCCCCTGGTCATTATATATTTTGTTTATCAAACGGTACAGAGATCAAGTGACTGAATCTGACTTGCATTTAATGAATGAGATGGTCTGTAAAAGATTTCCGATGAATATCCTATGAAATTTGCAGTCCTCCCGTTTCGACTGGTCATTGTTTGTGGATTTATTATACACAATTATAAAAAATACTATAACCAAGTTGTCTCTTAAGGTTACGGGAGCCTTCACTGTCAAAAGTAAGATATATATATATTATTTGTCCCCCTAATGCCATAAAATATGGATGGTCCCCTTAATGCCTCAAAAATAATATTATATATACACTGGTCTCCATAAACCCTTCTACATATATACCTGTCCCCTTAAAACCTGCAACATACTTACAAATTATTAAGGAGACCGCAAATTACGTATATTTTTTGTTAGTTAATTTAAGAAGCCTAAATTTTGTACTCATAATAAATGATCATTTCAATACTAAATTATTAACAAAAAAGCAAAATAAAGTATAAAACAAAAAATATACAAATTGTCTCCTTAATGCGGTAAAAAATATACGGTCTCCTTAATGCCCTAAGTAGATATATACATATATATATATATATATATATATATATATATATATATATATAACGTGTCATAACGATAGTAGTGTGCATACTTCGTTATGTCCACTCTGTGGTTTGTTTCATCCCGACATATGGTCATTTCTGTTCTGGTTCATGGCCCGTTATATCTGGTCCGTTTCGTCAACTTCGGCAGTTTTATATTCCAAAGCATAAGGCCCAATTAATATCACATGTTAGCATAATTGAATATAAACAGTTGCTATCACGTGTTCATAATGGGTAAGGCTATATAAATATAGGGTCTGTCTCGAGTCGTCATATAATCACATACTTTTATTCAACGAGGTCAGGAAACATGTAAGTAAAGGAGCCTGTTTTCAGTAAAAACAAAGCAAACACGTTCCACGTCAGAATTCTTCACATTTAACTACGCTGGAAGTAGATCTCGTCGTTATTTCAATTTTTCAGTAAGCCTAAGGATTCACTCTAAGGAGTCTTTATTAATTAGGCTATGTTACTCTTCACTGGGACTCAATTTGAACTGAGAAAAACAAACTACACGTTAAAACACTATAATTAATTAATATTATAATCATTGAAATTAAGAACTACTTCTACTGATATACCGGCATACATCGGAGGTTGTTTTCGATGGAAAATGACCGAGGTGTTCTGGTTGTCGATGAATAGCGTTTAAATTTAGTTGGGTGAAGCCCAATATGACCCGTTAATGTTTAGTTCATTATATCAGTTATTCCAATAAATTATTTTCAGTTAGAAAAAAACGCGTATACAAAATAAATAATGTTCTTTAATGAAATAGAATAACGTACTACGCCGCAAAAACATGAACGAATCTTCCAAACAAGTGTTGTCTAACTCGCATTTTCTTCGCTTATGGATAAACAACTCCCATGATGCGGACGGTCTCGCGTAAAAAGCTCACCAAGCCATGTTTTGGCCACTATTCAATCTGTATGGTAATTTTGGTACAGATAAAGGGAGATGGCCTGTTTAATATTGGTCAATCGGTTACAGCTGAGTTTTAAATCTTGTCACATTGCTGTGAAACCTGCATTTAGTACATAAAATAACTATTTGTTTTAGATGCTCTGACAAATGCTTGGACGATTGGAGAACGTGATTTGAACACTCTGCCTCAATTTGATAACAAATGATATTTGCTTTTCGGAAATGTTTGTGGGCCAATAGCAATCGAGGGTTTATCTCATTTACTGAAGTCCCATGATTATGTAGAGCAGATCCGACTGTGTCTACCTCAGAAGGCGCCGACTATATTTGATATAGTCCAAACAAAACAGAAACTAAAAGTTGGACGGCACAGAAATCCTTCATTATTCAGTACAATAACGCATGTTTATAAGGGAGTTTGAGGAAAACATATTAGCAGTTCAAAACATTTTTTTGCGCAACTATATTTTCTTGAAATGAAAACGAGGCTAGATTTCGAAATTAAGATACAAGTATTAACAATAAACTTGTAGGCGAACTGAGTCACGTGGACCCCCATCCACCCAGCTACAAACGAAAACATGATTTGTAAATAATAATCACTTTATTATGTATATACATATAACATTTTAATTCGATTAACTTCATAAAGAGAAACCACAGGAATAACACAAACATGTTATTACTATGAATATACAGCAAATATAATGCATAATGTTAATTATAGACTGTTACATCAAGAACACAGTACATATACCATTTTACTGTTCTGTTCTGGTTGTTATTTCTTTGTTGTTGCTGCTGCTGTTGTTTTTTAAAACAAGTCATTGAAAATCGGTTCATTCCGTTTATATTTTTCGTTCTTTAATCCATGTTCTCACGATAATTCAGTAAAGCATTTGAATATTATACTTATAAACCTTACACGAGGTATCAAGTAGGCAACCATAACTATCTATTAGCGGAGTCTATATCTCAAAATAAATACAAAGAAATTTGAAATGTGCAATTTTCTCCATTAGTCTTTATTATTATAAGCCTCAGAAGGCGCCGACTATATTTGATATTGTCCAAAATGTAACTTAAACTAAGGGACCAGGTCATGAATTGAAGAATAATGTGGGTTTTTATTATATTTTCCTCGTTGTACTGTAAAATGTGAGGTACATTGTGTTTAAAAAAAATGTTTTCTTTTATTGATAACGAAGTCTTAAATTATAACGCCCCAGAATATTGCTTTTTATTTTTTTTTAAATGATTTTAAATACCAACGTGTCCTCGAATAAATGACGGTTACACGGTAGTATAACAATTTCCTTTATGTTTTGCAATCTCCTACGCAGTAACTTCCCTTTGCGAGCAGCGACAAAAGGTGTTTTGAAAAACTAACATTCAGCTTAATTGTTTGTTTTGCAAATGTCATTCAAAAGATTACAAGTGTGTTCACAAAAACAAATACAATTGTTACAGTATGATCAACAATGATGTCTTTCGATCAAATGTATACTTAACATTTTATCATTGAGGTAAATAACAACTTTTTGGTGTTCTACATGCATGTTTTTCTTCTATTGTTATCGCGCCGACTTGATGCTATGCATCACTTTTTCTTGTTTTGATTGAAAACACTCTACGAGGATAACCTTCATTCATGCTTCACTGCCCACACATTGATATGTCAACAACCTTAGCGTCCACCAACAAGTATCAACATATGATGCGTTAGGAATATTGCTAATTATAGATTGTATACACAACAATAATAATCATAAGACGACTATTGGCAAACAGCGTCTGCTAGCCTGTCCCAAAATTGATCCTCCAAGTCACCTTCTTCGACCGGAAGTTCCAAGTAGGTCCTTTCGCGGAACACGTCCAAAATTTCCAAGGGAAGTCCATTCGTTTGCACATTCTCTTTGAGTACCACGCACAGAACGTCCCTTCCGGTTTTAATGGTTTCCATGCGAGCCATATTCATTTCGTACACGCACCAACTGCTGGCCAGAAAGTTTGGTGACATGATAATGAGGGTTTTTCGGCTACTGGTTATTGCGTGGATAATATTTTCATTTATCATATTTCCGGCCAAAAAATCCCTGTCGTGGACCGACAGACGTAAGCTCCGAATTGATTCTAACTCGGGAACAAGCCTCTGGCGGACAAAGACGGCATCTTTCTCGGCATAGGACACAAATGCGTCAAACTCGTAGTCACCGTATTCATGGTTAACTGGAACATCGCCCTTGAAACGGTATTTTGCCGAATAGTACATGTACCGTAAGTCCCATCTATATCTGTAAACGAAGCTGCATGTAATGATGACGAGTATGATGAAGAGCGAAATACTCGTGGAGACAATCAAGGGCAGGTAATTGGCACATTGTTTGTTTAGTGTTTTGTATATTTGGTGTGCATTAGAAAGATATCCTTTCGACCCATTATCGAATGTGCATTTGTACTGGTTCAGTTCCTGAAAAGCTGTGACCTTGGTCTCAGAGAACCATTTTACCAAATAAACATATTTGCAAGTACAACAGAAGTTGTTGTTTTTCAATGCAATAGAAAAATTGTTACCGACAATCACTTTTGTAAAAAGCGTAAGGGTGTCAGGACTTATTGTTTTGATCATATTCAAAGTTAGGTCAATAAATTTAAGATGTTGCATATGGTTGGCTTCAAATGAGACGCTTTCGAGAATGTTGTCTCGCAAAAGCAACTGTTGAAGACCCACAAGTCCAATAAACACTCCCGTTGGAAGTTGTTTGATCTTGTTTGAAGAAAGATCCAAGTACTTTAATTTTTTAAGCCTACTTAATAAGATACCCTCATTGTCATTTTTAAAAACATACCCCAAATAATTCTGAGCCATGTTCAGAATTTCTAGATTGGCCATGTTGTGAAATGCATTTTGGGCAATTTCAAAACAAGAGTTATCGTCCAAATGCAATTCTTTCAGTTTATCTAGACCTAGTATTGGTCCGTTCCAAGTATGTAAAACGTTGGTAGAAAGATTAACGGTCTGGATATTATTTGGCTGACAAAAACAGGAGCTGCGTATTGTAGTACGTACTTTAAGATCTTTTGCATCCACATGTCGCACGGCCGCCGGAAGAGGTATCCTTGGGATTGAATTTGAAACATTTCGACAATTATCGCATAGACCATTCCTGATCTGGAAATCAATAGATGAAGTAAAATCGTCCAATAGGTCGTCTTTAAAGGATTCATTCTTCAGTTTTCTAGCATTGTTATCCGTCATCGAGCGCAAATATCGTGTTCTTGAAGATCGCTTTGGGTCCGAATATAACATTGCCCTATTTGTGATGTTTGCATTGTGGGACAGTTTACGTTGAAACACGTCGTTCACTAAATAAAAATGTCTAAATCGATGGTCTTTGTGCTGATGCGAAAACCAAATTGTTTCCAAATCAGAAAATAGTTCTTTAGTAACAATATTGGCGAAAATCTGAACCACGTAATGTCCCAGAGCTAATTTGTTGTCAACCACCGATAACGTCTTCAACTGCTTTGGAATAAACCGAACTGCCTCTATTTCCATGTTGTTGATTCGATTGGAATCGAGGTACAAATGTTCGATGCTTGTTTTTGAAAGGTATTCAAGATCTGATGCCGTTAATATGGTGCAGTCACCAAAGGTTGTGTGCAAGTTTGAGATATTCAGAAAACTTATGTTGGTGGGAATCAATCCAAATGTGAAATTTGGCATCGCTGAAAACGTAAGATAAGGGTTTGAGGACAAATCAAGAAAGCGTAAATTTTTCAGATTAGAGAAACTACCATTCTCGACCCTTTGGATTTGACAATTGCGTAGCTGCAGTTTGCGGAGACTTGGTAGCTGAGTGAACATACTTGATAGAATAGTGTTTATATCACACAATGTTTCGTCTCCTCCAAGAATAAGCGATGTAAGGTGTGAAAAGCTGAGGTTCGCGGTACATGGAGATCCATCTATTGACAACTCTTGTAGATTTGTAGCCTTTTGTGTCTCTTGTTGGATTTTACATGGATAACTCGTTTTAGCTTTCCTTAAATTCCTTCTAACATCCAGTGTTTCTAAGTAATTGTGGGTTGAAAGAACGCCTTTGCCAAAATACGTGATATTGTTTTCACTTAAAAGGAGTGTTCGTAGAAACAAACTGTTCATAAAGGAACCAGTCTTTATTGTCCCAATCTTGTTCGATGATAAATCTAAGCAAGTTAGATTGGTGAAACGAGCGAACGAGCCCTTCTCAGTGGTATTTATTGAATTGTTCCGCAAAATTAATATAACAGTCTCTGTTGGTAATCCGTGCGGAACTTTTTCAAGATTCGAGCCAGAACAATCTACAGTTAATATAGATGAATAGTAACACCAGCATGGGTCACTCGTTCCGCATCTTGATTTTCTGGAAGTCTTAGGAATTTCACATGACATATTTGGCGATTCCATGTACTGACAATGACCGATGGCCAAGAACGAGCAGAGCAATATTATTAAAATTAAGTCCGACATGGCTATCTTTGATTATTTAGGTTTTTACACTCCAGATATCTGTTAATTTTCACTTCATGCAGTAAATTTTCTCGTTATAAACAATTGGTGTAAATTTTTTATTGTATCCACTTTATCTTCACGCAGAGCAATGTCATGAAAATTTTAATCCGATCGTTTTGTTCTTTTTCTTGAATGTTCAGCTTTCTTGACTCCATATTAATAATAATTGTAAACTCATTTTGGTAATAACACTCGTTACAAGCGTGTGACTGCCATTGTATCCATTCCATATGACTATATTCAAACCATCATTTGTTTCCGTGTCTATCTGCCTTGTTTAGAAGATGATAGTTTTCTTTGTTGTACGTTATCTGATAATGAGGACTTGACAAATAGTAACGGAAAGTTGCCAAGGACGCAAATTAACATCACACGCTGAGTTGCAATTACACTGCCTGGTGATACAAGGAAGTAATGCTCGAATTACGTGTATCACATTCAAAAGTAGTATCTTTACTTTAATAAAACTACGACATGTACATTTGAACAAAAGTGGGACACGAGGCATTCATATAAAAACATATTGCATTGTCTTATGTGATATTAGGAAAGATAGCTTTTCAAAAGATAAACAATTCCGTTTATATATTAATATATATTTGGTAGCGTTACACGTTCTACTTCCACTTCGTAGGTGTTAAATATGATCTCTAAATAAGAACTTAAAATTAATAGTTTATATATTGTCTCTTTAAATATCCCAGGTTTAAAGAGATAGAAATATACGCCATAGATTTATGCAATTGCTCAATAATCAACGCGCCGACGTAGCATTTATCCAAGAGACTCTTTTTAATGAATATATAATTAATTCCATTGACAACGAGTTAAGTAGAGAGAATACTTGGCATAACAGTTAAACTTTGAAAATAATTTTAGCAGAAGTTGCTCAATTAATATAAGAAACTTATACATAGTAGTATAGATCATTTTTCTGATGGGGATGAGCGACACATTCCCCTAAACATGGAAATAAAAGAACATTTATACACTTACCTTAATATATATGCACCTAACGTTATAAAATTACGTTACTCATTCTATAGTCATATCCTAATATCTATATAGTAACCGAAAAAGGCCAAGGCATACAATTGATTGGTGTTGATCATAAAGATACTTTTAACAAAAATGATAGAAAATCAAGCTCAAACAATTACGATCGTGAACAATGTCTGGTGAAACTATTTAAGACATTAATTTCGAGGAATAATTAAATGTAATATTTGGAAACTCTGTAATGAACAAAAAAAAACATTTACGTGGAGAATAAAAAGCATGAATCAGATAAAAGTAGGATATATTTTTTGCTTTAAAATTAAAGAAATAGTAACACAGGTGAATTCGACATATATCAGGCCAGCAATAGTTCAATTTACAGAGCCTACGGCTATTTTTCTTAAACATAAGTGCCGTCTTAACGTTGACCATCTTACTGAACATTTAAAAATTCTCTACTTGAAAATGCAAAATATATAACACATGTTAAAAATGTATTAAGGGGAATCATTCAATCAAATATAACAAGTCAATCAAAATGGGAAGTATGTAAGATTGAAATAAGAAAGAACGACAATTATTAATAATAACCAACAGGGTACATGAAAGGTAGAAACATTAACTCCGATATAAGATAAATAGAAGATGCAGTGGTGGATCTGACGGGGGATCACAGAGGGCCCGTGCGCCCCCAGCTGGTCGGCAAGTTATGTTTTTGGGGCACATCTTTATTGATTTAACTGTACAAATAAGTTGTTTTGTCACAATTTAAAGATTATATAAATACTTCAGCAAATATACAATTGAACCTGATTCTCGTGTTCCGTTATTTTTGGTATGCCAATTTTAAAGTATAATATAGTATACGACACGAAAAAGTCTCATGAAAATGACATCGGGGCCCGACAATTAATAATGATAAATCGGCGCCAAATTTTACACAGACATTTGATCAAAAGTAAACAAATTTGGCTGCAGTTATGCGACAGTCAATTGTAACCACGGCCAATCCATGCCCGGGGAATAGCGGGGACTTTGACTTTCGGTCCAGCCAAGCCAGGGTAAAATCCCCGCCCTGGGGGACGAACTAATGGTAAAATCCCCGAAAAATGCCCCCGCACCTCAGAGACCCTCGGTAAGGCCCATTCCCCGCTATGATTGCCCGAAGACAAAACCACCGCATTCACCCGGCACTGCGGGAAGGTAAAAACACGGCCCATTTCCCCGGCTATCCCCGGTATACCCCCGGACCTGGGGGGGCTGTGGTTACAATTGACTGGTGCATTACTGTTTTCAGAATATATCCTATACCAGAAATATACGTTGTTTTATACTGTTAACATGTGCACATTATATGTTCGTCATTGCTTTTAATAATGTCATTGTGTGTCAAAAAGGTATGTGTGTGCATGACGGTGGGTTTAACTAGTTTAAATCTAAAACGTTGCCGCCTTGAAACTTTCCAATTCGGCTTTTATTAACGTCTGAATCATGCTAGAAACTTTGTAAAATAATACAGAATAATTTATTTAAAACCTTTTTGGAATTTGTTGTCAAGTTATTTTTACTTCAGTTTACATACATGACATTAGAAGTACAATATCGTTAAGTGCAATCAATATACTTAAGTTACTGTAGGTTTATACCGTATTTGTTTTACGTCATAAATGTGTGTCTCAGGTTGCCAAGTGGTTGACGACTTTGCTTTCAATCCATCGACCCCGTTTCGATTGCCCAAACCGGCATGCTATTTTTGAAGGTTTATCTTATATCAGTTAATGCTATCTTTTTAATTCAATTGTTTTGCCAAACATCATTGACAGCGACGACAAATGTGAATACCATGTCATTATATGATTAAAATAATGCATTCAAAATAGTTTAATATGTTGATAATTAGTTGTACCCCCCCCCCCCCATTAAGAAAGTGCTGGAAACGCCCCTGCGTTTGTTTCAAGATACATGGGTATTCATTCACCCCTCACTGTCAGAGACCAATCGGATTTGAATGAGAATAGAATAGGTTGTTGACAAATTTGAGGCGTGGATGGGGTAAAAAAAATATCAGTTAATCTGTTAATTAGTGTGAAAATCTTCCAGGAAGTTCGTATTACAAAGACAAACAGTTCAAAAAGATATTTGATCAGTGATAAAACATCGTACTTGTGTTCGATCAGTTGTCTTGTTCTGGATATGTTTTTGAAAGCAAATATTCGAACATTCGGCTGCAAAGTTAAAGAAAACATTTGAAAAACAGGATTACCAGTTTTCTAATGAATGGTAAGTTGTATATTTCCAAATTTATCTTTATTTCAACTTAAGCAACCATTTTTAAATATCAAATTACATTGAATTAATTTTTGGCAACATTTTAATTTTTTGGTTCGAATGTGACGTCTTTAGTTTTGATCAAGGGGAAATTACTGCAATGGATTTTAAAAGTAGTTCTTAAAGTTGACATTTTCACTCCTTGGTTTGCAGTAAATATATCAAATTGATACTTTCACTGTTGTTATTTCACTGATAAAACTCCATATGTTCATCGAAAAACATGAACTTAATGGTACTCATCTGAACATCGGCAATCAAAAATAACAGAAAATATATATATTCGATCCTCTCTTAGAATCCCTAAATGTCGACCAGTTTAAATAAACACCTGTCCAGCTAGTTCAACTTTATTTCCCTACAATAATTAAGTCGTCATACCATTATTAGTAAATGATGTATTGTTATTGTAGGCCTCCTAAGTGGTTCCTGTCTGATAGCAGACTAGTTAATCTGTAGTGTTAAGTCTTAAGATTATACTCACGGAATAAATGCTCGTAAGATTGATGACAACAATTCATAGTACCACAGTCAATGTTTTTATGAGCACATGGCCGTGTTACTAAATGGATTAATAAAAAGCGGAGTTAGGGGAGCCATCCGGTGCGAGTCTCAGTATAATTTCCCTTGCAAACAGTTTCATGTATTGTTCGTAGAACAAACTCTGCTGGAATACAGTAGAATGCACTATTTTAGACAAACGTTTACTAAATATATAGTCTCGGCGATTTTTCCTGAATCTCATAACATATTGAGGGGTGAATACGTAAAGGTTCTAAGTGACATTAAATAAAGAAGAAGATAGAACTCTTTAGCTTTCACCCCTCGATATTAGACCGAAATTCATTTTATTTTTCGAGGCAAAATATAGGTTGATGCAATTTTTATTTTTTTTTATGCGTTTTTATGTATAACATACATGACTGTAATGATCAAACAAAGCCAAAAGCATACGATTTAGGTACGGATAAAAACAATTAACTGGCGAAGTTGTGGCCATGTAGCTATAAAATAAAAATATAAACAAAACATGTATAAAGGCTAATATATATGTTGACAAACGTGTTGCAGACGCAATTCAGTGTGTATGTATATTGGCAAGGGAGGTTATTCATTTTTTTAGATCCAAGGAAAGTAACTTTAATTCATGAAAAAAGTAGTCCCAAAAGTTGATATTTTCACTGTTGTTATTTCACTGAAAAAACTCCATATTTCATCGAAAAGCATGATTTTTTTTTATTGATTTTTTGCATCAGTCTTTATTGTGTTCTTTTTAGGCACACATCCTCACCCCGTTTTACATCATATCTATCATTTGTAGTATTACTAATGGACTACAATTTAATCGGAGTTTTTGTTTTGTTTTGTTGTTATTTCTTTTCTTTTTTTGAAAGTAAAATGTAGTCCGTCGCCTACATGGTCTATAGGAAGCTACGCCGTTGACAGTTTAGCACGGGGTTAAATATGAGATTCCTGTGCAACTATAACATTCCGGGATATCAGACGTTACAAAAATGAAAGCGATGAGAGCCCCTTACTAGTTGGTAAAACACCAAACATACTGAAATAAACATTACTTTCGACTTTTTCAACAGAAAAATAAACATGATTAAATAGCTTAAGAAGGTGTTGTCAGACTTCTATTAAACAGATTCGAAATCATTAACTGGTAGAACCATGACACCCATTAACTATCAATAAAACAAATCTACTTCAGGAGCCGTATTTAATAAACACATTAAATTCAATATTCAATTACAGTTTATTAGTAAAATCTGAGTGTTTTAATTGGATGCAAACGTTTTTGACCAATAGATCGAATAGAATCACTGAATCATATCGAAGGATAAGGATAAGAACTACATTGAGAACGGCCCTATGTGTCAAAAATAAATAGTGCACTATACCCAAGGCAAATAGTATATAATAACGTGTCATAACGATAGTTGTGTGCATTATTCGTTATGTCCACTGTGCGGTTTGCTTCATCCCGACGTTTTGGCCCTTTCTTGCATACCTGACGCGTGTTTCCGGTGACCAGTGCTGGAAAACCCCATCTTACACCCCCCCCATAATATTATGCTATTTCAATAAAGCGCAATCAAATATATATCTATGCAAGACTTTCAGTTAAAATTGAAAATGAATAATTGTAAAAAACGCAATTTTGAGTTATTTAAAATTACTGCGCTTTATGACGTCAGTAAACAACGTCGCAAGCGCTTTTTGGTGAAATGTACAAAAGTTCGTTTTCTACGTCATTTTTTCCACAAATTGATAATTTTAGATATGCAAGAAAAAAAGTAAATCATGTTTTTCCGGTCCGGATAAAAAAATCCGACCCTCGGGCACGCTGCGTTGCCGGTAACTCGGCAAGCCTCGCTACCGGCTTACGCGCGTGCTCTCGGGTGGGATTTTTCTATCCGTACCGGAAACACATGATAGATACTTATATTCTGTTCCGGTTCATGGCCCGTTATGTCTGGTTCTTTTCAGGGGCGTAGCTAGCTGCTATTCATATGGATTCATACTTGTTCTAGGGGAGTCCGGGTGCATGTCCCCTCGGAAAATTTTGAATACAATAGTGCAATCTGGCGTTCTTGTCGTTTTGAGGTGCTTTATGTAGTACTGGAAAATGGACAGTTTTAGGATCATGTAGTCAAGTACGCATAATGCAAGTTTAGCTCATTATTTTGTCAGAATTATGTGGATTCAGCCGCAAACTCGCATAAAGGCAACTACGCGCCTGCTTTTCGTCATTTTCGGCAAGTTAACTTTCCAAAGCATAAGGCCCTCATATCATACGTTGGCATAATTGAATACAGACAGTTCTTTTTACATATTCATAATGGGTGAGGCTATATAAATATAGGTTCTGTCTCGAGTCGTCATATAATCACATACTTGTATTCAACGAGGTCAGGAAACATGTAAGTAAATGAGCCTATTTTCAGTAAAAACAAAGCAAACACGTTCCACGTCAGAATTCTTCACATTTAACTACGCTGGAAGTAGATCTCGTCGTTATTTCAATTTTTCAGTAAGCCTAAGGATTCACTCTAAGGAGTGTTTATTAATTAGGCTATGTAACCCTTCACTGGGACTCAATTTGAACTTAGAAAAACAAACTACACGTTAGAACACAACAATTAATTAATATCATAATCATTGAAATTAAGAACTACTTCTACTGATATACCGGCATACATCGGAGGTTGTTTCCGATCGTCATATAAACACATACAAGTATTCAACGAAGTCAGGAAATATGTAAGTAAACGAGCCCTTTTCAGTAAATAAAGCAATTAACACCTTCAACGTCAGACTTTACAGTTAACTTCGCTGCAAGTAGATCGCGTCGTAATTTCAATTTAGCCTAAGGATTCACTCTAACGAGTCTTAATTATTTAGGCTCATGATGCAACACTTCACTGGGACTCAATTTGAACTTAGTAATACAAACTACACGTTAGAACACAACAATTAATTAAAATTATTATCATTGAATTAAATAACCACTTCTACAATGTTCTACTGATATACCGGCATACATCGGAGGTTGTTTTCGATCGAAAATGACCGAGGTGTTCTGGTTGTTGATGAATTGCGTTTAAATTTAGTTGAGTGAAGCCCGATATGGCCCGTTAATGTTTAGTCCATTATGTCGGTAATTCCAATAAATTATTTTCGATTAGAAAAAAACGCGTATACAAAATAAATGTTTTTAAAAATGTTCATCTTATGTAATAAAATGTCTGAAGTACAATGTACTATGCCGCAAAATCATGAATTGTCTATATCGCATATTCTTCACTAATGGATAAACAACTCCCATGATGAATGTAGACAGTTAAGCATGTATAAAGCTCAACAAAGCCATGTTTTGGTCACTATTCAACTTGTATGGTTATTTTGGTACAGATAAAGGGAGATAGCCTGTGTAATAGTGGTCAATCAGCTACAGTTGAGTTTCCAATCATGTCACATTGCTGTGAAACCTGCATTTATTACAGAATCAAAGCGCTGAAAGCGCTGCAAGACTGTCGGTGATGTAACTGAAGCAAGCAAACACTACCGCAAAGTTCTTTCAAATGAAACGTGATCAAATGATTTCATACAAATGCTGAACACTCTTTAAGGTAGATGAAGAAGGATAAATGTGATTATAATAAGCACAAATATATTGGCCCTATTAATCATGCATGTATCAAATGGCCTACAAGATTCTTAATTCAAGTTTCCTAAGTTTGAACCGCTTTAAATTAGATAAATGCATATTCATTATGTTAAAGTAGCTTTAATTTATGACGTTGCTTATAACAGTTTCAGTAAGCAATTACATTCCTTCATTTCATTAGGGTCTGTTGAAGCCAATGTCTTTAAAATGCAAATACAATACAAACTATACCCAAGATTCAAGGGACATAATAAAAATATAACTTTAAAATGATGCTCTTTCAAGCCTAAAAATGCCTCCCAGAACTTCTCTCAACAGAGTCCACATATCTACAAAATTTGTGCTCGAGTTACTTTCTTTGATATAAAAGTGAAAACAAATCTGCATGGTGCTGTGGCATCATACCATGAAATATCTTTAAAATGTGTTTTCTAGTTTGTTTTTATTATGAAAGTGTTAATAAATCTGCATGTCTTTTTCTGCACAGACAACACACTGGTGCAAGTTTCACTGCAACAACTGCAAAAAAAAGTTATATTATATTCTAACTGAACTCTGCATCAATATTCAATTATTTTTATTGGATTTAGGAAATGTCTTAAAGGGTTCATATAAATTAATGCATTTCTTTTCAATTTAATGCATTATCATGCTGGACTCTTTGACATTGATGGTTAAAACAAAGAAGCCATATGATTTGTGTACAGCTTAAACATTATTAATTATATATGTGTTCTTTAATTAAAAGACAAGTGGCAACAATTTCCCCAGTTAAAAAGCTTACATTTGTATATATGCAGATTGTCACGTAACAGAGTTACTATAGAATGTGACGTAATACGTTATATTTAAGATATAATTAAGATTTAATTAAATGGATATGTGTCTACATACTGTATGTTTAGTAATGTAGAGCATATTTGATTGTCATTTGAATATGAAGATGGTTGACAGCCGACCTGGTACAAATGTACAAAATGGTCATGTTAATTACAAAAACGTGTATTCCTGTGGTTGTAAAGCTGTCATAGGTAGACAACAAATTAGTATAAAAGAGATGATTTGGGATGTGAAAACAGAGGGCAGTTAGGCACGGCAAGGAGACCGGCCTTGGGTCCTTAATGGACGGCAGTTAGGATGTGGGATTACCTTAAATGTCATGCTGTATTATATACTGATTATTATACTTAGAAAGAACGGGGAACAATAAAGACTTAGAACACTTGAACAGTTGTTGGTTGGTTACTGAACGAACTATCACGAAAGTTGAGTGAGCGGTGGCGTTACGCGACAAGATTAATCATTTGCATTTCTTTTGCTTTAATCATTTAAGTCAAATGAGTTAGACATGATATTGCATTAAAATAAGAAAATATTTTTGGGCATCAATCTATAGAGTGCGCCTTTAATCTAGAAATAAATTTCTTCTCAACAGATGCAAAATTATAAAAAAAATATATATAAACCAAGATTTTGATTATGACAACTGCATAGTTAGTGGTCTCCATAACTGCTCAGAAATGCTCCCTGTGACAAACTAAGTGCTGGTGTATGGCTTGGGAATAGTGCTGCTCTCTTCAATATGGTTTCTGTCATGGCAGTGATAGCAGTATGTAACATGCCCTTTTCTACTTTCCAGAGAATGAGTCTTCCAATCTAAATAACAAATTTAAGAACAAATATATACATATGCACATGTAATGTTGTTAAAAACAAACCATTTAGGTGCCACAAAACTATAAGATTTTAGGTGAGAATTGAGCCAAACCAAAACATTTAGTCATTTAAAGCTGCACTCTCACAGATTTACTGTTTTTAAAACGTTTGCATTTTTTGTCTTGGAATGACCTATTTTTTGCTTAAATATCTGCAAACCAGTGATATAAAACTACTGACAAAATATTAGATTGCAGAATTCCATATTTCAGGTCAAAAACTAAGGTTTTATGGCTTAAAGCGTTACTAACGGTTTAAGAAAAATGCATAAAACAGTTTGAACTTAAATATGAACATTTTCTGACTAATCTATTGTCAGCAATCTTATATGAATGGTTAACATGCATTTTCACATAAAATGGCCCGTTCCAAGACAAAAAATAAATAAAGTAGTCAAAACTTTCAATCTGTGAGAGTGCTGCACTCTCAGTCACAGATTGAAGGTTATGACAACTTCTTTTACTTTTTGACTTGGAATAAGCTAATGAAAAGCAGTATGAAAACTGATGATATAAGACTGCTGAGATAAGATCATGTTTTTTTATATTTACATTTGTAACTATTGGTTTTATGGTTAAACGCATTACTAACGCTTTACTAATAATGAGATTTTTGGCATAGAACATCATCTTTTGACCGTATTAAAATAAGAAAACAGCGTTCCAATATTTTCAGTTGTCTTTTTTGACTGAATTAATATAAGAAAGTAGCGATCCACTTTTTCCAGTTGTCTGTTATGACCAGTGTTCAGAAATTCGCATAAAATAATTCATTAAAAGACCAAGAAATAAAAAAGAGTTGGTAAAACAGACAATCTGTGAGAGTGCAGCTTAAACATTTTAAGTGATATGCATTATCAGCCAAGTCCAGACCCACTTCTGGTACAAAAAAAATGACATTGAAGTGAGCTAACCGGGTAACTGATTTTTAGGCAGCTCCCAGCTTGGCTCTACAATTGACAGGTGCATTATACATTATAGAGACAATAAATCAAACACTTGAAGCACTAGTCCAAATAATAGTAACTTGACTGATCTTTTTACAAATTTTGAAATGGCATATCCTTCACATACATTTTTTTTGTACCAGAAGTGGGTAGCTATTCCGATTGGGATTCCGGGTCAGATAATTATATATATATATAAAATATGAGTTATGTACACAAAAAATAAAAGCTGACGAAATAGTATGAGTTTGATGAGTGTTTTTCTTCATTTCATGTCAAAACATAATGATATAAACTGTTATACATGAAGAGCACCTGCAAGGCTGCGGTGCATAGATTAACAACAATCAGAGCCTTTTGGCCATTGCCAAGTTGTTACGATTATATATACAAAAGGTGACTGGTCTATCTCAAAGTTAACCTGAGATGGTCAAGTTGTTATGCTAGGTAAAATGGTTGTGTTTAAATGCATTAAATGCTTATTTTGTGAAAAAAATCTTTGCACTTACATGGTTATAACTAAAATACGAATATGAACCTTTAATTTCTATTTCAAACATATAATACTTATCTAACTATGATTTCAATATCTTTCAACCCCCACCCTGTTTTGCACAAACCCGATTTGACGCAAGGGATTGGAAGAATCCCATATAACACGTCTATTTTTTTAGACTATTGAAGCACATATGTTCTTTTTGATGGTTGAGACGTTTCAGGTTAAACAAAAATTAAAAATGCGAAATAATTTTAGTGAATAATCAACTCTGAATTGAAAGTAACATGAAGATGTTGTAGTGAAGGATTTGCCATATATATATATTTATTTTTTAATCGTAAAAAGAGTCCGCCAACGTACAAATGTTTAGACTAAGAGATGTAGATCAGCTAGATGTACCTTCTAGTCCAAATAATTGTACGTTGACAGATTTCTTTACGATTTTTGCTACAGCAAATCCTTCACGTACAAATTGTTTTGTACGAAAAGTGGGTAGTTATTCCGATCGGGATTCCGGGTTAAAGCATATTGCATCTATAACATATCATAAAAACAAGAAATATTACCAGATAATGTTATTTTATATAAATTCCGTAACCAAAAAGGAATATCCAGCAAATAATTGTGAGTTTGATGGGTTTTTCTTCATTTCATTCTGTCAAAACATTACAATATATACATGAAGGGCACCTGCAAGGCTGCAGTTCACAATTTTACAACAATCGGAACATTTCGGCCATCAATTGTAACAACTCGCCATCTTAGGTAAGCTTCGATATAGTCAATTCCTGTTGGATACTGGCTGAGGTGTTCAGATTGTTTGGCCAAGGCTGAGTTGTTACGATTGTATTATCTCGAAGCTTGTCGGAGGTGGCCGAATTATTACGATTGGGTCAAGTTGTTCCGCTTGACATAATTGTTGTCTGTGTCAGTCAACTTTCCTTTTAATGGAAAGGTAAATAATGTGTTTTAATGCATTAAATGCTTGTGTTTTTTTTTGCAAAATAGCTTTGCACTTCCATGGTAAAATATGTATATAAACCTTTATTATTCATTTCAACCATAAAATACTTCACTTAATACAATTTCAATATTTTTCAAACACCCCCGCTTTTTGCACAAACCCGGTTAGACGTTAGGGATTGGAAGAATCCCGTATAACACGTCTATTATTTCAGACTAATACACATGTACCTTCGTGTCCGAAATCGATCACTTCCTGGCAGCTCATTTCTGGATTTCTCCATGAATGTAATTTCAATATTGGTGTTCGGAAATGTTTGTAGGCCAATAACAATCGAGAATTTACCTGGGGCGGATCCAGGTTTCAACGTTAGAGGGGCTTAATTTAGGGGCGTACCCTTTATACTTTCGCCCCTCCCTCAGAAACGAAATTTATTTGGTTAAAATTGTTTGCAGGGGGTTTGTGTGTCGTCCCCCAGGAAAATTTTAACAATTTCTAGTCCAAATGATGCATTTAGGGCGTATTTTATTAGTTTCTTCTTCTATATTGAAATAAAAAGTCTTGGAAGATTTTAGGTGAGGGGGGCGCCGGGTGCACCCCACCCCCCTGAATACGCTAGTGTTCCAATGAATTATTTTCGATTAGAAAAAAAAACCATTTCGTATACAAAATAAATGTTTTTAAAAATGTTCATCTTATGTAATGAAATGTCTGAAGTACAATGTACCACGCCGCAAAATCATGAACGAATCTTCCACGGACTGTCAGACAAGTATTGTCTATCTCGCATATTCTTCACTAATGGATAAACAACTCCCATGACGAATGTAGACAGTTAAGCATGTAACAAGCTCAACAAAGCCATGTTTTGGTCACTATCCTATTTGTATGGTAATTTTGGTAAAGATAAAGGGAGATAACCTGTGTAAGATGGCTCAATCGGTTACAGTTGAGTTTCCAATCTTGTCACATAGCTGTGAAACCTGCATTTATTACAAAAAAAAATGTTCGTTTAAAATGCTCAGACATATACTTGGACGATTGGAGAACGTGGTTTGAACACTTTCCCTCAATTTGATTACAAATGTAATTTCAATATTGGTGTTCAGAAATGTTTGTAGGCCAATAACAATCGAGGATTTACCTGGGGCGGATCCAGGTTTCAACGTTAGAGGGGCGTAATTTAGGGGCGTACCCTTTATACTTTCGCCCCTCCCTCAGAAACGAAATTTATTTGGTTAAAATTGTTGACAGGGGGTTTGTGTGTCGTCCCCCAGGAAAATTTTAACAATTTCTAGTCCAAATGATGCATTTAGGGCGTATTTTATTAGTTTCTTCTTCTATATTGAAATAAAAAGTCTTTGACGATTTTAGGTGAGGGGGGCGCCGGGTGCACCCCACCCCCCTAAATACGTTAGTGTTCCAATAAATTATTTTCGATTAGAAAAAAAACCATTTCGTATACAAAATAAATGTTTTTAAAAATGTTCATCTTATGTAATGAAATGTCTGAAGTACAATGTACCACGCCGCAAAATCATGAACGAATCTTCCACGGACTGTCAGACAAGTATTGTCTATCTCGCATATTCTTCACTAATGGATACACAACTCCCATGATGAATGTAGACAGTTAAGCATATAAAAAGCTCAACTAAGCCATGTGTTGGTCACTATCGTATTTGTATGGTAATTTTGGTAGAGATAAAGGGAGATAACCTGTGTAAGATGGCTCAATCGGTTACAGTTGAGTTTCCAATCTTGTCACATAGCTGTGAAACCTGCATTTATTACAAAAAAACGATGTTCGTTTAAAATGCTCAGACATATACTCGGATGATTGGAGAACGTGGTTTGAACACTTTCCCTCAATTTGATTACAAATGTAATTTCTATATTGGTGCTCGGAAATGTTTGTAGGCCAATAACAATCGAGGATTTACCTGGGGCGGATCCAGGTTTCAACGTTAGAGGGGCTTAATTTAGGGGCGTACCCTTTATACTTTCGCCCCTCCCTCAGAAACGAAATTTATTTGGTTAAAATTGTTGGCAGGGGGTTTGTGTGTCGTCCCCCAGGAAAATTTTAACAATTTTTAGTCCAAATGATGCATTTAGGCCGTATTTTACTAGTTTCTTCTTCTATATTGAAATAAAAAGTCTTGGAAGATTTTAGGTGAGGGGGGCGTCGGGTGCACCCCACCCCCCTGAATACGCTAGTGTTCCAATAAATTATTTTCGATTAGAAAAAAAACAAAAGCGTATATAAAATAAATGTTTTTAAAAATGTTCATCTTATGTAATGAAATGTCTGAAGTACAATGTACTACGCCGCAAAATCATGAACGAATCTTCCACGGACTGTCAGACAAGTATTGTCTATCTCGCATACTCTTCACTAATGGATACACAACTCCCATGATGAATGTAGACAGTTAAGCATATAAAAAGCTCAACAAAGCCATGTGTTGGTCACTATCCTATTTGTATGGTAATTTTGGTAGAGATAAAGGGAGATAACCTGTGTAAGGTGGCTCAATCGGTTACAGTTGAGTTTCCAATCGTGTCACATAGCTGTGAAACCTGCATTTATTACAACAACAAAAACGACATTCGTTTAAAATGCTCAGACATATACTCTGATGATTGGAGAACGTGGTTTGAACACTTTCCCTCAAATTGATTACAAATGTAATTTCAATATTGGTGTTCGGAAATGTTTGTAGGCCAATAACAATCGAGGATTTACCTTGGGCGGATCCAGGTTCAACGTTAGAGGGGCGTAATTTAGGGGCGTACCCTTTATACTTTCGCCCCTTCCTCAGAAACGAAATTTATTTGGTTAAAATTGTTGGCAGGGGGCGGGGGAGTTGTGTGTCGTCCCCCAGGAAATTTTTAAAAATTTCTAGTCCAACTGATGCATTTGGGCGTATTTTATTAGTTTTCTTCTTCTATATTGAAATAAAAAGTAAACTTGGACGATTTTTGGTGAGGGGGCGCCGGGTGCACCCCCACCCCCCTGAATACGCTAGTGTTTACCTTATTTACTGAAGTCCCATGGTCATGTAGAGCAGGTCTGACGGTTAATACAAACATTAATTTTCGATTAAAAGTGGTCAAGGTGTTCTGATATTCACGGTCTACATGATTTGGTGCAGTCGTCTTTTTCTTCATAGGACGCTGTTCCCTCTGCTCTTGCGAGAAGAAACTTTAATTGGCAGATAGGGATGCCGTTATCTGGAGGCAGATAAATTTAACCTAGCGTCATGAACCCGAATTTAAAATGGATGTGTAATTTGCTATCAAATTGACAACTATTCAATATACATGTACATTTAAACTATTTATGTGACAATATCAAATAAAAATTAAGCATTAACGTTATATCTCCTAATTGTTGTTAAATAATATAAAATCAAGGATTCAAGCAATCCTTATTCAGTAATAAAATGTCCGTGTTTTTGTTGATATTCATTTTCATGCGAAAAACAATCAGAATATCGTAATAAGGAAATACTCACAAAGCAGCGACAATTTACCATCGCATGATACTCATTCACTGATTTAAATTAAACAATAACGCGTTGGAGATTTTCGCGCCAAAAGCACAAGTGCCGGGCGGAGCTAGTGAGTAAAGTAAAGGCGAACACCAATAACAGTGTGGACATACCACGTGGTTTGTGACGACACATTTTGTTATTACAGGAAGCAAGATACATCTCCAAACGAAAACCATTTGTAAATACTAATCACTTTATTATGTATATAACATTTTAATTCGATCAACTACATAAAGAGAAACCACATGAACAACACACACATCTTAACACTATGAATATACAGCAATTTTGATGTATAATGTTCATCGTGACTGTTACATCAAGAACGCAGTACATATACCAGATTCTTGCGTTGTTGTTGTTGTTGTTATTTTGTTGTTGTTGTTGTTGTTGTTGTTTAAAACAAGTCATAAAAAATCGGTCCTTTCCGTTTTTATTTTTCATTCTTTAATCAATGTGCTCACGATAATTCAGTAAAGCATTTGAATATTGTATATAATTGAATATATAATATTTCACCCTACACGATGTATCCAGTAGGTTACCATAATTAATGATTTATTAGCGGAGTCTGTATCTCAAATTAAATACAAAGAAAATTGAAAAGTGCAATTTTCTCCATTTCGTTTAGTCCTTATTATTATAAGCCTGAGAGGGCGCCGACTATATTTGATGTTGTCTAAAATGTAACTTGAACTTAATACCAGGTCATGAATGACAGAATAAGGTTTTTTGTTGTTGTTTTTTTATTTTTTATTTTCCTCGTTGTACTGTAAAATGTGCGGTACAGTGTGTTTAAAAAATATATTCTTTAATTGATAACGAAGTCTTCAATTATAACGCCCCAGAATTTATGTATTTAAATGATTTTAAATACGAACGTTTCCCCGAATATGTGAAGGTTACTCGGTAATTTCCTATATGTACCGCAATCTCCTAGGCAGTAATCCCCTTGGCGACCATTCAGCTTAATTGTTTGTTTTGCAAATGTCATTCAAAAGATAAATTCCAGAATATTTCCAAACAATGTCTTTTTTGTATCCCCGTTCAATTTACTCATAACAGTAAAGTGTATTCCCGAAAACAGATACGATTGTTGCAGTATGATCTACAATGATGTTTTACCGATGTTTAATTAACATTTTATCATTGAAGTAAATAACAACTTTTTGGTGATCGACATGCATGTTTTTTTGTTCTTTTATTGTTATCGCACCGACTTGATGCTATGCATCACTTTTTTTTCTTTTTTTGATTGAAAACACTTTACTAGGATAACCTTCATTCATGCTTCACCGCCCACATATATGTCAACAACCTTGCCAGCTTCCACCAACAAGTATCAACAGATGGCGCGTTAGGAATATTGCCAATTATATATTGTATACACAACAATAATAATCAAAATACAACTATTGACAAACAGTGTCTGCTAGCCTGTCCCAAAATTGATCCTCCAAGTCACCTCCTTCGACCGGTAGTTCCAAGTAGGTCCTTTCGCGGAACACGTCCAAAATTTCCAAGGGAAGGCCATTCGTTTGCACATTCTCTTTGAGTACCACGCACAAAACGTCCCTTCCGGTTTTAATGGTTTCCATGCGAGCCATGTTCATTTCGTACACGCACCAACTGCTGGCCAGGAAGTTTGGTGACATGATGATGAGCGTTTTTCGGCTACTGGTTATTGCGTGGATAATATTTTCATTTACCATATTTCCGGCCAAAAAATCTCTGTCGTGGACCAACAGACGTAAGCCTCGGTTTGATTCTAACTCGGGAGCAAGCCTTTGGTGGACAAAGACGGCATCTTTCTCGGCATAGGACACAAATGCATCAAACTCGTAGTCGCCGGATTCATGGTTGACTGAAGCATAGCCCTTGAAACGGTATTTTGCCGAATAGTACATGTACCGTAAGTCCCATCTAAATCTGTAAACGAAGCTGCATGTAATGATGACGAGTATGATGAAGAGCGAAATACTCGTGGAAACAATCAAGGGCAAATAATTGGCACATTGTTTGTTCAGTGTTTTGTATATCTGGTGTGCATTAGAAAGATATCCTTTCGATCCATTATCGAATGTGCATTTGTACTGGTCCAGTTCCTGAAAAGCTGTGACCCTGGTCTCAGAGAACCATTTCACCAAATAAACATATTTGCAAGTACAAGAGAAGCTGTTGTTTTTCAATGCAATAGAAAAATTGTTACCGACAATCACTTTGGTAAAAAGCGTTAGGGTGTCAGGACTTATTGTTTTGATCATATTCAAAGTAAGGTCAATAAATTTAAGATGTTGCATATGGTTGGCCTCAAATGAGACGCTTTTGAGAATGTTGTCTCGCAAAAGCAACTGTTCAAGGCCCACAAGTCCAATAAACACTCCCGTTGGAAGTTGTTTGATCTTGTTTGAAGAAAGATCCAAGTACTTTAATTTTTCGAGTCTACTTAATAAGATACCCTCATTGTCATTTTTAAAAACATAACCTAAATAATTCTGAGCCATATTCAGAATTTCTAGATTGGCCATGTTGTGAAATGCATTTAGGGCAATTTCAGAACAAGAGTTGTCGTCCAAATGCAATTCTTTCAGTTTATCTAGACCTAATATTGGTCCGTTCCAAGTATGTAAAACGTTGGTAGAAAGATTTACGATCTGGATATTATTTGGCTGACAAAAACAATAGCTGCGTATTGTTGTACGTACTTTAAGATCTTTTGCATCCACATGTCGCACGGCCGCCGGAAGAGGTATCTTTTCGATTGAATTTGAAACATTTCGACAATTATCGCATAGACCATTCCTGATGTGGAAATCAATAGATGAAGTAAAATCGTCCAATAGGTCGTCTTTAAAGGATTCATTGTTCAGTTTTCTAGCATTGTTATCCGTAATCGAGCGCAAAAATCGTGTTCTTGAAGATCGCTTTGGGTCCGAATATAACATCGCCCTTTTTGTGATGTTTGCATTGTGGGACAGTTTACGTTGGAACACGTCGTTCACTAAATAAAAATATCTAAACCGATGGTCTTTGTGTCGATGCGAAAACCAAATTGTTTCCAAATCAGAAAATAGTTCTTTAGTAACAATATTGACGAAAATCTGAACCACGTAATGTCCTAGAGCTAATCTGTTGTCAACCACCGATAACGTCTTCAAATGCCTAGGAATAAACCGAACTGCCTCTATTTCCATGTTGCTGATTCGATTGGAATCGAGATACAAATGTTCGATGTTTGTTTTTGAGAGGTATTCAAAATCTGATGCCGTTAATATGGTGCAGTTACCAAAGGTTGTGTGCAAGTTTGAGATATTCAGAAAACTTATGTTGGTGGGAATCAATCCAAATGTGAAATTTGGCATCGCTGAAAACGTAAGATAAGGGTTTGAGGACAAATCAAGAAAGCGTAAATTTTTCAGATTAGAGAAACTACCATTCTCGACCCTTCGGATTTGACAATTGCGTAGCTGCAGTTTGCGGAGACTTGGTAGCTGAGTGAACATACTTGATCGAATAGTGTTTATATCACACAATGTTTCGTCTCCTCCTAGAATAAGCGATGTAAGGTGTGAAAAGCTGAGGTTCGCGGTACATGGAGATCCATCTATTAACAACCCTTGAAGATTTGTAGCCTTTTGTGTCTCTTGTTGGATTTTACATGGATAACTCGTTTTAGCTTTCCTTGAATTCCTTCTAACATCCAGTGTTTCTAAAGAATTATTGGTTGAAAGCACGCCTTTGCCAAAATACGTGATATTGTTTTCACTTAAAAGGAGTGTTCGTAGATATAGACTGTTGTTAAAGGAACCATCCTTTATTGTCCCAATCTTGTTCGATGACAAATCTAAGCAAGTTAGATTTGTGAAATGATCGAACGAGATGTTTTCAGTGGTATTTATTGAATTGTTCCGCAAAATGAATATGACAATCTCTGCTGGTAATCCTTGCGGAACTTTTTCAAGATTTGAGCCAGAACAATCTACAGCCAGTATAGATGAATAGAAACACCAGCATGCGTTATTCGTTCCGCATCTTGATTTTCTAGAATTTTTAGGAATTCCACATGACATATTTGGCGAATCCATGTACTGACATTGACCAATAACTAATAACGAGCAGATCAATGTTATGAAAAATGAGTCCGACATGGCTTTCTTTGATTATTTAGCTTTTTACACACAAGATAACTGTTAATTTTCACTTCATGTTGTCAATTTTCAGGTTATAAACAATTGGTGTAAAATGTTATTGTATTCAATTTTCCTCACGCAGAGCAATGTTATGAAAATTTAAATCCGATCGTTTTGTTCTTCTTCTTAAATGTTCAGCTTTCTTGACTCCACCTTAATATTAATTGTAAACTCATTTTGGTATTAACACTCGTTACAAGCCTGTGAATGCCACTGTATCCATTTCATCTGGCTATATTCAAACCATCATTTGTTTACGTGCCTTATAAGGTTTTCTTTGCTGTGCGCTATCTGATGAAGAGGGCTTGACAAATAGTGACGCTGAGTTGCAATTACACTGCCTGGTGTTACAAGGAAGTACAACTCAAATTGCGTGTTTCACAAGTAGTACTTTAAACTACGACATGTACGTTTGAACAAAAGTTCGTTAGAATGATTTTCTTTTCAGAAAAGGAAGTGCACGCGAGCCATTCATATCAAAACATATTGCATTGTCTTATGTGATATTAGGAAAGATTGCTTTTCAAAAGATAAACAATGATGTTTGTATTATATATTTGGTATTGTTACAGGTTCTATTTCCATTTCATAGGTGTTAAACATTATCTCAAATAAGAACTTAAAATTAATATTTCATATATTGTCTCCTCAAATGTCCAAGGTTTAAGAGATAGAATTTATCCAAGAGACTCTTTGTAATGAATATATAATTAATTCTATTGACAACGAGTTAAGTTGTGAGAATACTTGGCATAACAGTTAAACTTTGAAAATAATTTTAGCAGAAGTTGCTCAATTTTTATTAATAAGAAACTTATTCATAGTAGTATTTTTCTGATGGGGATGGGCGACACATTCTCCTAAACATGGAAATAAAAGAACATTTATACACTTACCTTAATATATATGCACCTAACGTTATAAAATTACGTAACTCATTCTATAGTCATATCCTAATATATATATATAGTAACCGAAAAATGCCAAGGCATAAAATAAATTGGTGGTGATCATAAAGATACTTTTAACAAAAATGATAGAAAATCAAGCTCAAACAATTACGATCGCGAACATTGTCCGGTGAATCATTTTAAGACATTAATTTCGAGGAATAATTAAATGTAATATTTGGAAACTCTATAATGAACAAAAAACACATTTATATGAAGAATAAAAAAATTCAATCGGATAAAAGTAGAATATAATTTTTGCTTATAAAAAATTAGAAACTCAGGTGTATTCGACATATATCAGGCCAGCAATTATTCAATTTACAGAGCACACGGCTATTTCTCTTAAACTTAAAGCGCCGTCTTAACGTGGACCATTTTACTGAACATTTAAAAATTCTCTTCTTGAACAAATCAAACTATATAACACATACATGTATTAAAATGCATCAAGAGAAATCATTCAATCAAATATAACAAGTCAATCAAAATGGGAAGTATGTTAGATTGAAATACTGAAGAAATTACTTACGACAACTATTAATAATGACCAACAGGGTACATGAAAGTTAGAAACATTTACTCTGATATCAGACAAATAGATATGTCATTGATTTCGCTGCTCTCTATCAAATGCAATGAACCGTCTTGTTTTTAGATTTTTATAAGGCGTTTCATGTTTGACATTCTTTTTAAGTTTGTTTTCAAAAATTCTGTTTTGCAATGGGTAAAACATTATACACTAATATTCCTTCTAGAATTTCTAATAATGGTTAGATAACTGATGGCTTTAGTATGATGCAAGGAGTTCGTCAAGGATATCCCTTGTCCGATATTATTTTTATTTATTACACTTGTAAAAGTCCTTACACTTGAAAGAAGAACATGTCAGTGAAACGATTAAACGTATTAAATGTAAAACACATCAATTTTAAAATCACTCAACTTGTAGACGATGAAACTTTTTTTTTTAAATTCACTCTGAAATCCCAATAGCACTTGAGATTATTCATACACTCGACATGTTTTCCGATCTGAGGCTCAACAGACTTAAAACACAAGGTTTATTGTACTTCACAAGATAATGACATATATAAATTTAAATGTATGATATCAATTTCACGTCAATGCATATAAAATCCTAAGGTGTTTATTTTGGACACAACGAAAATCAAGGCATTAATTTAAACTGGGAGCAAAAATTAAAATTGAACAATATGAACTTACAAATCTAGCGCAACATATTTCGACTCCCAAACATGTAATTTAAACGGTTCACTCTTTAATATTTAATTTCATTTGGAATGACAAAAAAGATAAAATTAAGGGTACAAATATAATAGAAATAAACTAGTAGGTAGTCTCTCAATACTTTTCCAGTACTATGAAAATATAGAAAAGAAACTGACATCAATGTACTTTACTGTAGATCTATGAAAAATGTAATCAAATATTGCTCAAAGCTTTTTAAAACGGCAGTTTTCATCAAACGCAGCCACAGGGGACAGCACTGTGTTTGTTTGCTATCCTTCAAACACTTGTATGGTAGTGTAGAAAAAACCCAAGGACGTTTTGGCTAAATCATAGATTATCTCCCCTATTGAATCTTTCGTTTGTTTACAAAACATGGCGGCGATACTGTGGAGTTTTCTGATGGTCCTTATTTATTTACACTCATGTGCCTACGGTAGGTTTTCAACTGCAGAGTCGAAGACTTGTTTTAGGCTTATTATATTTTGAGATTCCCCCACTTGTTTTTAAATTCATAAATTCATCTCAGTCACAGGAATCACAGTTGTTTGACGGAAATGAATGACCTGGTCAAATTTAGTGACATTAAACCTTAAGAACTTTTTTTCAGATTTATCAAACTGCTCACACCTTCCAGTGATCTAGTATAAAATAACTAGGAATTACTGCAGTTTAAGAATCTTAAAAATGTCAGAAAATCTCGACAGGCCTAAATAACCTTTAAAAGAGACTCACTTATAAGTTTCAACCAAAAATTAGTTTTCCCTTTAATGCATATGAAAACACTTATTTTATCATTATTTTACTCTACAATACTGAAATTGCGAAAAAAGCAACAACAATTGTATAAACAAAATATTTTGGTTTTAGTGGAGTGCAAACCCACACTGTAGTCTAAAATAATAGACGTGTTATACGGGATTCTTCCAATCCCTAACGTCTAAACGGGAATGTGCAAAAAACAGGGGTGTTTTAAAAATATTGAAATTGTTTTAAATGAAGTATTTTATGGTTAAAATTGATCATAAAGAGTTATATTCATATTTTACCATGTAAATGAAATGTTATTTTGCACTAAACAAGCATTTAATGCAATAAAACAAGTTGTTTACCTTTCCAATAAAACGAAAGTTGACTGACACAGACAACAATTATGGGAAGGGGAACAACTCGATACAATTGTAATAGCTTGGCCTCCTCCGACAAAACTTTGAGATAGACCTCATTATACAATCATAACAACTCGGCCATGGCCGAAATGTTCCGAGCGATTTAAAACTGTGCCCTAAAGCCTTGCAGGTGCCCTTCATGTATATATCATTATGTTTTGACAGAATGAAATGAAGAAAAGCCGTCAAACTCGTAATTATAAGTTGGATATTTATTTATTTTTGTACGGAACTAATATAAAATAACATTATCTGGTAATATTTCTTGTTTTTATGAAATTTTATAGACACTATATGCTTTAACCCGGAATCCTGATCGGAACAACTACACAATTTTGATACTAAACAATTCGTACGTGAAGGATTTGCCATGTTAAAAATCTAAAAAAAAAACGTCAACGTACAATTATTTGGACAAACCCACACTGGTATACAGTTGTTTGGGGTATTCCGGATCTTGGTTAGTTCCGGATCAAAGCAGGTGAAAACAATCAATTATGAAAATTATAATAAAAATTGTCCTAAACAGTTAGTTGATATAGGAAGAGTTAACCTTTTTAAAGAATTCAAACGATTATTTGTTTACAAATTGCGACTTTTATGACCAATTTTTTGGTGTCAGACAATCGGACATGTGCACTCACTCTTTAAAAAGTACGGGAAAATTATGGCGTTTCAATGAAAACATCGGAGTCTTACCAGTAAGTATTGTTTAAATGCATCATATTTATACATGAAAATGTTCACAAATATGTCCTTTATGACCAAAAATAAGCCAATATTATATCGGCCGCCTGTGTAAATTGCCACATGTTATGATATGAGATTGATCGTTCTGGTAGTTACGGATCACATGACACCCGAATTGATACTCAATGGGGGATTTTCTCAAATGTATTTTGAGCTGTCAAACAGCTTTTATGTGTTGTATTTTTCAAAAGAAATAGAATATTTATGCTTATATTCATTTTAATGTTCAAGTGAATTATTTGAATGATCATTTTGACATATACAGGATACTGTGAAATCATTAATGTTCGTGGGGCATTAATGTTCGTGGTTTTCGTGGGGAGGGTGATCCACGAATTTAAGAGCCCACGAAATATAGACCCTTTATTCACTTTTTCAACTGCCATGTTATGTACGTACTAGTTTATTCATTACAGAAGTCGCAGTATACAGCGTTTATACCTGTCTCACTGTATATTTTACTATCTTTGTTTTATTAATATATTATATCTGCCTTTAACAAAAAATAAACCAAATCAATTAAATGTGTTTTTATGAACCAAATGACAGAAGTACGTGTTTAAACGTGTGCTGTTTATGAAAATCTCCAGGTTTACAAGATGTGCGTGATGAGTGTCGGTACTCGATTTTTTTATTTAATGAAACAATTAATTGATTACATTGGAGGTTACTGAGCACCCAACGTGACAAAGTACAAAACAACGCATTCAATATGCTTATTAAACAAAAACATGTGAATAAATATTGAAATGATCTTGTTTACTCAAATATACGCACCTTTTCGGTGTTTTCACAGTTTGCAAAATTCTTAATTGGTATTCGATGGCTTCCCCTATCTGTATTTATTATCAGGGTGCATCTTCTTTTATGACCTTAATTCCCAATTAAATCGATAATTGACATGGGTATATGCACTAATTGGCATCTCGTACCACTTTAGCGAGTGTCATAAACGGCAGGGTTCGAATTTTACTTTGAGGAGCACTCGCAAAATTTTGCGAGTGCTTTTTGAAGCAACTCGCAAAATGAAAAATCAACTTGCAATTTTATTATTTGCTTAATTCCCTTATAGTATTGTTTAATTACAGTAGAAATTTACACCTTATACATAAAAAGTATATTAAAAAGTATCAATATTGAGTGACTCGACTCCTAGAACTTTAAGATATGGCTTATTCTTTTTGGGGGAGTATGGGAAGACTCATCAGATGCTGGCCGCGTTTTGATAACAAAGCTGTCCAATAATTTGACATTGTTCACTTTGTATATTTACCCTCGCCATCGGGAAATACCCCTTCGGCAAGCACGCTTCAGATTATATAAGTCTATAAGTATTAAAAACAATAACATTATTAATTTAAAAGAAATAAAAGCAACAGTAAATGTAGCGTGGATGCTTTGGACCATGAAATATATCGATCAACAAAATCTATTCACTTTGACAGTTGGGCGGAAATATATTCAAAGGTTGATGGGGTTTACATATAGTGCGCTAAATTTAGCCAATGATTGAGCTAGGTGATTACGTCATTTGTAATCACTATGTATAATGCACGCCTCGGAGCATCCTGGAAAGATTCAAGATAAAACTCGACCTATTCCGTATTTGTTCTATTTTTGAAAACTTAATAGAGCGTGACTCCGTATTGTCTTCTTTATATGTAAACATGCCACTTATAGGCTGTTTACACTCGACTGTGTAGCGGAGTTACGTTCATGTTTATTCTACTTTCCATTTAACATTTTGTGGTCTGGAAGAAGCCACTCGCAGAATTTTGCGAGCTTGAATAAAAGTCACTCGCAATTTGCAAATGTCGGTCGCATTTTGCAAGTATGCGAGTCTAAATTCGAACCATGAAATGTGTGACGTAGATCCCGGGAATCACGAGCGCGTGGAGATTATGCAGACGATCTAGGTCGATCGCATATTCGATTTTTTTTTTCAAAAATGAAAAACCACGAATTTAAGTACCCACGAAATTGTATTTTTTCGGCACACCACGAAATTTCATGCCAACGAATATAAATGATTTCACAGTATATCTATGATAGTTTTGTTTAATGGAACTTTGGATTGAAAATTTTAAGCTTTAAAAAACAACTTATTTACTTGAACTAAGTATTGTTTCTTGAAATACATGTAATTTTATAATAGTTGTTAGTTGAATTGTTATTTTCAGAAATGGGTAAACCAAAACATCAAAGCCCAGCTGTGAAGAAAGCTAAATGTATTAAAAAGAATTACCAAAGCGGATCCGCCGGGAAAGCCCTGAGATGTAGGTGAGCCATTATTGCAATCGAAAAAAAAAAGGTAAAGTCTATAAGAAAGCTTCAGAACTTTATGGTGTATCCTATGGTTATTTACACAGGCGGCTTTCTGGAGAAGTTGATTTAGTTGATGTTTCTAATAATTACCAGTACATCTTGCACATTAATATTTTGGTCATCTGTAACTGCCTTGAAATTGATATACATGTACATTTGTAAATATAGTGAATCTTAAAAACAAATACACTTATCCTGTTTTGTGATATTCAAATTCAATTTCCTACTAAAAAAAATAAAATTTAGTGAATATACCTAATTTAATATTGATCAATTAAATACTTTCTGTTTCAGGTGAAAACCAGTGAGCCAGTTCCTGGTCCTTCAGGCACAAGTGATGCTACTTTGTTGAACACCATTGTGTTGGAGAAAAGTGTTATTGAGGGATACCATGTCTACAAGATCAAGCCACCTATTACGGATCCGCCTACTTAACTTAGGGTGGACTGTGAATACACTAACATTGTAGACAAAGAGGCATGTCTTTTGTGGCTGCCAGACCTTGAGACATTTAATGAACATACTCATGACATGGTTACAGACCAAAGTAGACAATTGAAATTATCCGACATTGCCGGCCTTCCCATTGGTCATGTACCAAGAACATTAGCAGGGTTTTTCAGAAGTGTTCTTGACAAGGAGGGAAGTATTTACGCCATTACAACTGGTGAACCGTGCCCAAGCTTTCCTCACTGGCCAGCACTTAACGAGAAAGGAGGGGGTGCTGTTATCCCATGCTCCTATTTCATCTTGTGTCCATCAAGAAGATTTGAAATGTCTGTCTCCCTGTTGCGTTCAGCATTGGAAACAATGCAAGAAGGTTCAGCTATGAACGTGTCATTTATTTAATGAAAAGAACAGTTGTTTAATTGATGCTTAATGATACAGGGTAAAATCTTCCAAGTGAGTAATCATGTTTTTTTTAAATGTGATTTTTTATTTAAGTCTAGTCAAACTTTGATTCTGTTTTGTACACCTGGTATGTGAGGTTATAAGTGTGAGTATTTGTTAATTGATGCTTGATGATACAGGGTAAAATCTTCAAGTGTGTAATCATGTTTTAAAAATGTGATTTTATAAGTCTAGTCAAACTTTGATTGTTGTGTATACCTGGTTTGTGATGTTATGAGTGTAAGTATTTGTTTTGTATACCTGGTTTGTGATGTTATAAGTGTAAGTATTTGTTTTGTATACCTGGTTTGTGATGTTATGAGTGTGAGTATTTGTTTATTCCTGTCTTATAACTGGAATCTTAATAAATGAATGTTCTAAAGTTGTGTTAGTCTGTTATTTAATGCTAGCATGTATGTTTAAAAAACAATCTAGTTAAATCATTGTTCTCTTTTAAAATGCCCCCTTTGTTAAATTTGAATATGGCATGTCCACAAGGCATATATAGGAATACGTTGATTAACTCAGGTCCAAATGTATGCCACAACTTCTTAATTCAATGTGAAACACATTATATACTTCTAATTTAGTGAAGTGTAACCCTTTGACAAAGTTTTATAACTACTTTGAGAACACCCATACTTTGATCTGAAACTGCCCAAGGTGAACCGGAAGTAACCAAATTGGTAAGGTTATTCAAGCGCGTCAATAAAAGCCATTTTGTTAACTAACAAGTTTGGTTCAACTTAGGAATAGGTTGTCTTTCATGTTTTATAAAAAATATAATTCATACCAATGGGTTTGAACTAAAAATATGCGAAAAGGTTGTTACTGATCAGGAATACCCCAAACTACTGTAGGAAGAAAAAAATAGAAAACCTTCAAAACACCTTAACCCTTAGGCCACAAGGACTTGTACAACAGTTATGGATAATTTGACCTTAGAACAGTACATTGATAACATCACATGATAATGTCAATCAACGGTTTCAACCATTCACGCAACAATAAAATCGCTGAAAACTGTTAATATTACGCTATTGAAAATTGTGGTCTTCAAAGACGATATTGGAGCAAATATCAACATTTGCTGAAGGCTCCAGCTGTCAGTATCTTAGTTTAAACACTCCTAAAGATTTGCCACCCTACTTTAGTAATTAAAAAAAGGGTGCATTTTACAAACCATGAGCAAGTCACTTAAACTTTTAAAAGTCGATCAACTCAGTTGTTAGGTGAAAAATTGATGGTACAATACACATGAAATTGAATACATAAACGAACAGATGCAACAAAAAGCTGCAGCGAACATGAAAATAACAATAACACAACATACAATAATCTGCAAAGAGTTGAACCTGCGATTTGATGCTCAATGGTAGTCCATTTATATGGCAGAGAAACATCAACCATCCTAGGACTGTTCCTTGTGGAGTCTATATGTATGTGAATATCATTACATCTTAGTGCATGTATGAATCTGTCTGTGTTTTATCGTTTTCAGGTTACAGTTCTGTTTACCCGGACATGCCAACTCACGTTTTACAGCGGCATATTAAAGTTTCAAGGCATCAACCTATATGTGTGATATTTAGACACTCAGGTACAGCTTTGAATCTTGCATCAACATCAACATGTGTTTAGTCAGGCTGTCCCTGGGGTTAGCCTCTAGGCTAATTCTACCCCTACTGTCTATTTTGAATTGTTATTTGTCCTGTCCATGTAATGATAAATCTTTATGTATGTATGATGTATTTTTGGTGTGATTTCTCACATAATTAACTTACAAAACCATTGATTTACAAAAGCCTAATATATATAAGGTCCTTCTCATGCCCATTATAGTAAGTGCCCATTATAGTCAGCTAGGTTAAACAGCATACAGCATAACCAAACAAACGCTCAAATTCAAGGAAGATCTAGCAGACTTTTTATCATTTCATGAATAGGACAAGGTTCAAAGCTGGAAAAACTGACATCAGAATTCTGGAAGAAAAGAGATCAAGCGGGAAACTTCACGAAATGGCAGGTTGGAGCATTCAGTTCAGATGTGAATCAACTTCCTCCAAATAACCAGGAACCAAACCATATACCTGCTGTCAGGTGTTACCTTGGTGAAACTTCAACGTACCAGTATGGGGGAAAACTTGGAAAATCTCCTTTATTGGACTGGTTCAATGCATTGGTAAAGAAGTTCAGCATGATACGGTTTTATGTAGATTGTAAGATTGAAATATTTTTAGCATCCTACAATGATTGTGTGTTATTTGAAGTTTGTGGCTGTGTGATACCTATATATAAATTTAAATATACAAAAATCAAAGGCTTGCAGTCCTTTTTTTAAGTCAATCATTGATTGGTAAGTGCTTCCCTGTCATTTGATTATAATGGAACATACAACATGTATTTGATAGACCATTATTGACCACCACAATTACTTTAACAATTGTACAAATTGCCAGGGCTAATGTCAAAACTACCTGGTTTTCTGAACAAAATCACCTGAGAAATTCTCAAGAAATATGGCATATATGTAAAAGTCTATATCATGTTCTTTAACTTCAATTGTAAGGACAGGTGGAAGCTAACATTCAGGTTGATAGTAACCAGTTAGGGTGTGAATATTTTAGGTCAATAGAGAAATAACCCCTGGTAGACCTTGAACGGAAAACCACTTCATCAAAAGGCAGATACCAATCCACTCAAATCTAAAAATTATGTAAATTTATCATACATGCCAAATGCTTGTGAGGCCTCATGTGATTTTGTGCAGAAAACCAGGGCATCTTTGGGCATCTTGCCAACAATTAGAGGCATATCGTTATTAATCGCTCTAGCGTAGGTATTTTTTTTGCGTTTCTGCTTTTAAAAGTATTTTTAATTGAATTAGCCTTTCTTTTTAACTGAAAAGCGCTGTATGGAGTAAGTTTATATGTTGTTTGAAAGTGTATTGTACAAATTTTAGTTTCGGAGGACTTTCAGCCCAGCCAGGAGACCTCCACCATGGGGTATGGCATGAATACTATAAAAGGGTAAAATTAATTACATTTTTTACAGTGGCAAGTATATTCAGAACAGAGTGAGGATGTGACATCAGCTCGTATTACTGAAGCACAGATGACCCACAACATTGTGCTCCTGGCATTTCCAGATGGCCCTCGCCATCACGAGGTGGAGGATATGGTGCATGGAGTAAGTAGATATGATGCATGAAGTAAGAAGATATGGTGCATAGAGAAAGTAGATATAGTTTACAGAGTAACTTAAGTAAATATGGTACACGGAAAAATTTGATATGGTGCACAGAGTAAGTAGATGATGTAAAAACATCGAGTTCCAAATTATGCTTATAGCAACTAAATGAAAAATATATACATATATATATTTAAGTAAGCCTTCTGTTACCATTAAAACACATCTGTTTAAGCAATGAACATTTCAGAAGTATTTTCTGATTTTAATTAGAATTTTCAGAGGGGGAGAATGGCCATTGATAGCCTCTGCTTTAAAATCTAAAGCAAATATATGCAAACTGTTATGTTACAGTTACTTGAGAGTTATCATCCTTTCATTATGGAAACTAACTCAAATCCGGTTTGTCCAATCAAAATTTTTAGAAGCCTTTGTCCAATAATCACTGAATTTGGTCAGAAAATGGATGGGTGTCATATCTTGGACAAAGTTGTTCACCAGCTTTTTCATTTAAGTAACTACAATTATTGCCCTCTAATTAAAGAAATAACCTAAAATCGGTCTTATCCAATTGATAACTTTAGAAGTCTTTACCCAATGGTCTGAAATTTTGGTCAGAAAGCAAACTATTATGTGACAGTATTTCTTTTGTTTTGATATTGTTTTGAATGCTATTATGTCAATCATAACATGGTAGTCAAGGTTTACCGACATCATTTTGTTTTTTGATACACTTTAACTCAAATAACACATTTGTTTGCAAGCTAATGCTGTCTATTTAATTGTATATGGAATGTTTTTATCACAGAGCAGTCATTGGCATTAATGTTAAATGTTTTACACTTGGTGGCTCCATATAATTTAATATAATTTGAAAGGGTATTGCTTAACGTATGAATTACCAAAAAAAAGATTATAAACAAATCAATTGCAGTTTATTTTTGTGCTTTATTTCTATTGAAAAAGTGTTATACTTTTTTAATTTTAATATTTACATATTCTTACTCTACTCATAAAGTCCTTTCAAATGATGCCAATATCATATGGAGTCACCTGACATCTGAAAGTCGCATAATTGTACAGAGCATACCTTAAATTCTGCTTAAAGCAAACTCATTACCCATAATCCTTCAATAGATGTACAATATCCTTTATGTCTAGGTTATCTCCCTTGGACCACTGTGTGATCATTTTCCAGCCCTAGATCATTGCAAATTATAGTGAAGAGTATAGTGGGGCTTTTTTTTACTTCAGCTTGCCAGAGAGTATGAATCCTGCAAAGCAATGGCTATTCATTTGACCTCTAAGGAAGTGACGTAAGTTGCTTTACACATATATAATTTGCTATAATTTGGCTTAATAGTTCAGACAAAGAATTCTGATATGAATTATTCTTGAATTAATTTCCTGAGTAAAAAGCAGTATTTTTTTGTTGAGAGGCAAAGAGAGAGTGCCCCCAATGGGAATAAAACCCATGAAAATTGGGGTGAGTGTTAGACACTTTCACCAGATGATGGCAAATATCTAATATTTATTACTCCCAATTCAGTTTCCTGTGTAAAAAACAGTACTATGTCATTTTTGAGAAACCCCATTATGGGGATTGTACCAATGACCAGATGAATAAGAGACCAACACCTTTACCACAAGATTCACTCTCCATTCTCAAGTAGGGTGTAAAATTGCAAAAATAAACAAGTAAACAAATGTTGAAACTTAAAGGGAAAAGTTGATGAAATTTGTAACATTACTTACGCCTATTTTTCTTGTAGAAAATATTCTGAGATTTGGTTAAAACCGATTTAGAGACCTAATAGACACAGAATAAGTAAAACATAACATCAGAATACAACCAGTACAGATAACATAGACATTTAAATATCTTTATTGATATTAAAACATTATTTATCATCATGCATGTTACCGTACTATTAAAATGTTTTCTTCCAGAGGACTGCGACAGAAGTACGGGGTTAACAGATATCCCTCAGTCGTCATCATCCATAATACAGGTACAAAATGTTGTTTATTTTCCAGTCTTAACATAATGGGCTTCTGTAACTATTAACATGTTATGAATGTGAGCCTTGCTCCAACTCTTCGCTTGTCAAAGGTTCTATGTCACAGGTAGGTGGTCAAGGTAATTTGTTTGAGTGATGTGATATTATTCATTGATAAAATATACTCCCAGTCTTTGCCAATTGGCTGAATTTCTAAATGTCACGTCTCCTTTAGTTATGCTTCAAGTGTTAAGGAAACAATAAGAAGGAACAAAATATTTCTTAGTCGAGTAACGTGCTTATCCTCTCAACCAGCAAAACTAATCAAAATCACAGCGTCAAAGGGAACAGCCTCAAGTCTGAGTTTAGACTCAAGTGGCAAAACTGCAAATCTGCATAAGCCTGTAACTTTATTTCCAGTGGAATTTGGATGATGAAATTTGCTGAATTTATTACTCTTCGGAATTGAATGCTGAATTTTGTTAAAAAAAATGAAATACTGATGTTTTTTTTAGTTTAATAAATTGAAGTGTTTTTCTGAGCATGAGTCTCAACTTTCATTTGAGACCTATTGTGGGTAATCACAGGTCATTGAACTTTTAAACTCATAAAGATATTTAAATGAGATTTGGTACACATTTAACTAGAGAAACTTGGCAATCTTGTGTTGCAAGAGGCATAACTCTAGTTTGAAGAATTGTAATGCTTCTGTTTTGGCATTTGTTCTTTAGTGCTCTACTTATTTGGTTATCATATTAGGTTCTTCAGATGTCATTGGTTAGAGGTATATGATAAAGCAAATATTTTAAATGTGGACCATAATATGCTGATGGATGAAAACATTACTTTTTTGAGGTGAGGAAGTCATTATTCATGTGCGAGTATTAATTACAAAGACAAACCTTCAAAATAATAGAGAGAATAATTACAATTCCATGTGAATCCATGAATTCCTGTGCCAAAGTTTCCTATTTTGGTTTTTATGGCTGCTGCAGGTCAGTTCTGCCATGTGTTCTGGGAGCAAGAAGTATATAAACAAGGGGAGGTTATTATTCACGTGCATGTATTATTTTTAAGACAAATCCTAAAAATAAACCGAGATGCTAATTAGAATTCCATGTGAATGCATGAAATCCTGTGCGGAAGTTTCCTGTTTTTGGTCACAAGTTTTCTTTTCACTAGACTTTAACCACGTGTTCGGGTAGCAAGAAGTTTATAAACAAGAGGAAGTTATTATTCACGTGCATATATTTTCATAAAGACAAACCATCGAAATAAACTAAGATAATAATAAGAATTCCATATGAATCCTTGAAACTTTGTGCCGAAGTTTCCTGTTTTTGGTCTTTATGTTGCTGCAGGAGTTCTGTTACGTGTTCTGGGAGCAAGAATTTTATAAACAAGAGGAAGTTATTATTTATCTGCATGTATTTTCATAAAGACGAACAAAATAATCCAAAATGATAATTAGAATTCAACTTGAATCCGTGAAACCATATGCGAAAGTTTCCAGATTTTGGTCATAAATTTTCTATTTACTAAATTTATTAAACACGTGTTCTGGTGGCAAGAAGTATATAAATAAGAGGAAGTTACTGTTCACATGCATATGTTTTTATAAAGACAAACCATCGAAATAAACTGAGAACGTGAATCCTAATATATTCTTGTGCAAAAGTTTCCTCTTCCAGGTCAAAATGGTTGATGTAGGAGTTCTACCGCATGTTCTAGGAGCAAGCGGTAAAAAACAGGAGGAAGTTATTATTCACGTGCCTGTATTGTTTGTGAAACAAACATTCCAAATAAACAGAGATGATAATAAGAATTCCATGTGAATCCTTGAAACTTTTTGCGGAAGCTTCCTGTTTTTGGTCAAAATGGTTGCTGCACGAGGCCTACCTCGTGTTCTGGGCGGAAGCAGTTAAAACTGAGAGGAAGTTATTATTCACGTGCGCATATTGTTTTTCAGACAAATTATAAAAATAAACTGAGATGATAATTAGAATTCAACGTGAGTCCTTGAAACCTTCTGTGGAAGTTTCCTGTTTTTGGTGATGACGATTGCTACACATGGACTACCTCGTGTTCTGGGAGCAAGTAGTTAAAAACAAGAGGAAGTTATTATTCACGTGCAAGTTTTGTTTGTAAGACAAACCTTCAATGTATCCAGAGTGATAATTCCAATCCAACGTGAATATTCTTGTTTCAGGTGATAATGGTTCACTGCACGAGGACTTTCGCGTGTTCTGGGGGCAGGAAGTTAATAGACACGTTTTGCGAGTGTACATCGAAGCCAGAAGTGTCCCTGTTCCTTATCTTGACTTTGTAAGTAGTCTTGTAATTCTTCTGATGTTTGCTTCACAAATATAATTACTGTGATATTTTTCAATTATTCTCATCTGAAACTGTGAACTTCTTCTTGTAGACCTGTGTTGTTTATACATGAGTCAATTATCTGTATTTATTTAATACAGAATAAAACCTTTCTGTGAATTTAGATGATTCCAATACAAAATGAAGGATAGGCAAATTTAGTAGTCATCAATACACCTTTGAATAATGACTTTAATGAATTTAAAAGTTATCGATCATAAGGAGATTCTATGTGATGCGATGTAACTCTGTCACAAAATCATCATTCTATTTATAACCAAATATCGAGTGTTTATCTAAATGTTTTTGAAGTCAGAGAGAATCATTTTTTAGATTCTCCTACAGATATAAATTAATACAAAGAAGCTTTAATTTCTTAATAAAAAGCTTGTTTGATGCCTTTTATCAGCCACTTTCCAAACAGGTTAAGTTTATGTCAAATAGCAAAGATTGGAGTGGGAAGTTAGGACAAGCCTGGGTTTGGATGAGCATCTATAAAAACAAACTTCATTTCTTTTTTTACAGACTGGAATGGAGAGTATGCTAGCTGACGATCCTGAACACGAGTTTTCCCCTGTTCTTGTGTGTTTCTACGCTCACTGGGCCCACGATGTACACGGATATCTGAATGTTTTCAATGACTCCGTGAAAGCTTTTAGAGACGAGGGCATCCGTCTCAGATTTGGTGTTATAGACCTGGTTAAAGACTCTTCCAAAAAAGGTTCAAATATGAAATACTGTGAATTTATTATTAATTTTACAATGATATATTTTTGCGATTGGTTGATATTGGTCTAGTTTACCTTGATGAAGATTATAATAACTTACTCTTAAGTTAACCACAACTTTGGTTTAAATCATAGAAAAACGCACTGGAAGGTAATCTTCAACTGTTACAATAGTATTCTGCTTTAAGGTTACTTACAAATTAAAAATTGCAGAAATAATCTGCTCTAAGGTAAACTACAACTATGATAAAGATTGCAGAAATATCCTGCTTCAAGGATTACTCACAACTGTGTATACAAATAATTTCTGACCCAAAAATAATTTAACCTTTATTGTTTATCTTTGTATACCAACAACTAAAAAGTTTTGCAGTTTGTTTGCTTGTATGCAAGAACTTGTCAATGAGTGTATTGCAATAATTAGTACAAACAGAGGGATAATCATGATGTTTTTCCATTTGGAATGATTGAATGATTGAAGATATAGAATATGACATTAGATATAATATGCAAAGCTGTACGAGAAGTTATGTACTTTCCAGTGTCAAATCAAATCAAAAAGGTCATTTAGTTTATTCCGGTTTTCATCACCTATTCTTTGTAACCTTTACAGTAAGATGTTACAATGTATAGTTCAGACAAAAACATCGAAACCAATCCTATGAAGGGAAACACATTTCTCAGATTCATGTTTTTATGTTTCAGTGTCGATACGCTACCTGAAGTCCGGCTACATGAAGTTTGTGCCATTCCTTGTTTTGTTTTCTAAAGGTTAGTAGGACAGTGCACTGTGTAACGTTTGTGCTTCTTAAAATGTCATTCAGGTACACAGATCTCACTTAATACAGTTATACCCATATTTTAAGCTATGTTAGATAGAGCAAGACGTCGTTGCGCATATGTCAAAAGTCCTAGTGTTCAATTGTGCAAAAAGACTATTATTCAGTTTTGAAATTAACAAATCTGTTTTCTCTTTTTTTTATTAAATGAACAAGTTTTGAAATGGGTCATTTTGGATCGAAAACAAGGTAACTATGTTAAATCTTAGAAATACCTTGTTTGCATAGTAGATGCTGATATCATCATCCAATCTTAGCGAAATTCAATCACGATGAAAGTCTTGAATTTCTTATGACAATGTCCAACTTTAACATTAAACAGATATATAAGTGGTGTTGCTTTATCTGTATATACTTAGTGGATTTAGTCACTAGTTTGGCAGAATTATGTGCATGTTTACACTTTAATGACTAAGACAGTTACATGCAACCCAACGTTATGGTAGAATTTTATTATAAAAAAAGCTTCAAAACACCTAGAAGTCAATGCATTTAGTCTGTTTTTCTTGCAGTTTCTTTAAAAGTATGCCTATTTGTAAATTTATGTTATCACAAAATATGAGAAGCCATACAAAAGTTCAGAAGTCTGTGTAGTTTTTAATGGCCCTCTTATATTGAGGTAAGTGTGGGTAGTTTAAAATGGCCCACATATATTGAGGTAAGTGTGGGTAGTTTAAAATGGCCCACATATGTTGAGGTAAGTGTGGGTAGTTTTAAATGACCCTCTTATATTGAGGTAAGTGTGGGTAGTTTAAAATGGCCCTCTTATATTGAGGTAAGTGTGGGTAGTTTTTAATGGCCCTCTTATATTAAGGTAAGTGTGGGTAGTTTAAAATGGCCCTCTTATATTGAGGTAAGTGTGGGTAGTTTTAAATGGCCCTCTTATATTGAGGTAAGTGTGGGTAGTTTAAAATGGCCCTCTTATATTGAGGTAAGTGTGGGTAGTTTAAAATGGCCCTCTTATATTGAGGTAAGTGTGGGTAGTTTTAAATGGCCCTCTTATATTGAGGTAAGTGTGGGTAGTTTAAAATGGCCCTCTTATATTGAGGTAAGTGTGGGTAGTTTAAAATGGCCCTCTTATATTGAGGTAAGTGTGGGTAGTTTAAAATGGCCCTCTTATATTGAGGTAAGTGTGGGTAGTTTAAAATGGCCCTCTTATATTGAGGTAAGTGTGGGTAGTTTTAAATGGCCGTCTTATATTGAGGTAAGTGTGGGTAGTTTAAAATGGCCCTCATATATTGAGGTAAGTGTGGGTAGTTTTAAATGGCCCTCTTATATTGAGGTAAGTGTGGGTAGTTTAAAATGGCCCTCTTATATTGAGGTAAGTGTGGGTAGTTTAAAATGGCCCTCTTATATTGAGGTAAGTGTGGGTAGTTTTAAATGGCCGTCTTATATTGAGGTAAGTGTGGGTAGTTTTAAATGGCCGTCTTATATTGAGGTAAGTGTGGGTAGTTTAAAATGGCCCTCATATATTGAGGTAAGTGTGGGTAGTTTTAAATGGCCCTCATATATTGAGGTAAGTGTGGGTAGTTTTAAATGGCCGTCTTATATTGAGGTAAGTGTGGGTAGTTTTAAATGGCCGTCTTATATTGAGGTAAGTGTGGGTAGTTTTAAATGGCCGTCTTATATTGAGGTAAGTGTGGGTAGTTTTAAATGGCCCTCATATATTGAGGTAAGTGTGGGTAGTTTTAAATGGCCGTCTTATATTGAGGTAAGTGTGGGTAGTTTAAAATGGCCCTCATATATTGAGGTAAGTGTGGGTAGTTTAAAATGGCCCTCTTATATTGAGGTAAGTGTGGGTAGTTTAAAATGGCCCTCTTATATTGAGGTAAGTGTGGGTAGTTTAAAATGGCCCTCTTATATTGAGGTAAGTGTGGGTAGTTTTTAATGGCCCTCTTATATTGAGGTAAGTGTGGGTAGTTTAAAATGGCCCTCTTATATTGAGGTAAGTGTGGGTAGTTTAAAATGGCCCTCTTATATTGAGGTAAGTGTGGGTAGTTTAAAATGGCCCTCATATATTGAGGTAAGTGTGGGTAGTTTAAAATGGCCCTCTTATATTGAGGTAAGTGTGGGTAGTTTAAAATGGCCCTCTTATATTGAGGTAAGTGTGGGTAGTTTAAAATGGCCCTCTTATATTGAGGTAAGTGTGGGTAGTTTAAAATGGCCCTCTTATATTGAGGTAAGTGTGGGTAGTTTAAAATGGCCCTCTTATATTGAGGTAAGTGTGGGTAGTTTAAAATGGCCCTCATATATTGAGGTAAGTGTGGGTAGTTTTAAATGGCCCTCGTATATTGAGGTAAGTGTGGGTAGTTTTGAATGGCCCTCTTATATTGAGGTAAGTGTGGGTAGGTTAAAATGGCCCTCTTATATTGAGGTAAGTATGAGTAGTTAAAAATGGCCCTCGTATATTGAGGTAAGTGAGGGTAGTTTTGAATGGCCGTCTTATATTGAGGTAAGTGTGGGTAGTTTAAAATGGCCCTCATATATTGAGGTAAGTGTGGGTAGTTTTAAAGGCCCTCTTATATTAAGGTAAGTGTGGGTAGTTTTGAATGGCCCTCGTATATTGAGGTAAGTGTGGGTTGTTTAAAATGGCCCAAGCTCGTACATTGAGGTAAGTTTGGGTAGTTTAAAGATGCACTCTTACTCCTAAATAAGATTTACCACAATTAACAATATTGTATTGATATTCCAAAAAGGATGAATAAATGTCGAAAACAATGGTTCTTATAAAGGAAACCATGTTAAAGTTGAAAGAAATGAGTATAAAACACGGTATTTCTACCTTTTGAGACTATTGTAGATCACAGTAAATCTTTTAGCATTCACCAATCATTTATTTTTTTGGCGCTATCTGCTACTAAATACACAGTTAAAATCTTGTAAATAAACAAGTAATTAATATTTTCCACTAAGGCCAAAAAAAAATAATTGTTTGTTTAGGGTAACCTTCCCAAAATTTCTAGGTAGGGTAGGTTGGGATTATTATTTTTTTTTTTTCAAAATCTGTCGTAAGTTCAGAGTGTTTTCTTGCACATGGCAGTCTTTCCTACATTACTGTCATTGCCTGACTTTGTTTTATCATATAAACAATAATTCTGATTAAAATCTGCATTTATCCGCCCTTTGTAACTCTCTATTCGCTAACGAATATTTTTTTTGCTCAGAAACGCAAAAAAAAAGTTAGGGTTGGCGCATTTTTATAGGTAGGGTCGGGTTACCCGAAACAGACTTTTTTTTTTAGGCCTAATGCATTATTCAGTAAGTAGTTTAAGGGTGATCACCCAAAACTTATGTTTGTCACACATGAGTTTGTCTTGATTTTGAATAAGAGAGTCACTTTTAAAGTAGTTAACCTGGTATATTGTGGTAAGTGTGGGTAGTTCACCTCATATATTAAGGTAAGTGTGGGTAGTTCACCCCATATATTGAGGTAAGTGTGGGTAGTTCACCTCATATATTGAGGTAAGTGTGGGTAGTTCACCTGGTATATTGAGGTTAGTGTGAGTAGTTCACCTCATATATTGAGGTAAGTGTGAGTAGTTCACCTCATATATTGAGGTAAGCGTGAGTAGTTCACCTCATATATTGAGGTAAGTGTGGGTAGTTCACCTGGTATATTGAGGTAAGTGTGGGTAAGTTCATCTCATAAATTGAGGTAAGTGTGAGTAGTTCACCTGGTATATTGAGGTTAGTGTGAGTAGTTCACCTCATATATTGAGGTAAGTGTGAGTAGTTCACCTCATATATTGAGGTAAGTGTGGGTAGTTCACCTGGTATATTGAGGTAAGTGTGGGTAGTTCACCCCATCTATTGAGGTAAGTGTGAGTAGTTCACCTGGTATATTGAGGTAAGTGTGGGTAGTTCGCCCCATATATTGAGGTAAGTGTGAGTAGTTCACCTCATATATTGAGGTAAGTGTGGGTAGTTAACCTGGTATATTGAGGTAAGTGTGGGTAGTTCACCCCATATATTGAGGTAAGTGTGAGTAGTTCACCTCATATATTGAGGTAAGTGTGGGTAGTTCACCTGGTATATTGAGGTTAGTGTGAGTAGTTCACCTCATATATTGAGGTAAGTGTGGTTAGTTCGCCTCATATATTGAGGTAAGTGTGGGTAGTTCACCTGGTATATTGAGGTAAGTGTGGGTAGTTCACCTTATATATTGAGGTAAGTGTGGGTAGTTCACCTTATATATTGAGGTAAGTGTGGGTAGTTTTGAATGGTCCTTGTATATTAAGGTAAGTATGGGTAGGTTTGACTGGCCCTCGTATATTAAGGTAAGTTTGGGTAGTTTTGAATGGCCCACGTATATTAAGGTAAGTGTGGGTAGTTCTAAATGGCCCTCCTTTATTGAGGTAAGTGTTGGTAGTTCACCTAATTTATTGAGGTAAGTGTGAGTAGTTCATCTCATAAATTGAGGTAAGTGTGAGTAGTTCACCTGGTATATTGAGGTAAGTGTGGGTAGTTCTTCTCATATATTGAGGTAAATGTGAGTAGTTCACCTGGTATATTGAGGTAAGTGTGGGTAGTTCACCTTATATACATGGGTGAAAGTTTTCCGGCATATGCCGGATTTTCCGTTTTTTCCTGATCCAGAGGGGTCGTTTTTCCAAATCGTGTAAATCCGTTGAGATTTTCAGAGGGGGGTTAGTGGGTATGACCCCACTCCTCTTCCGAATTTCGATCATATTTTGCAGAGGTCAACAATAAGTCCGATTTCACAACCTCCATTTTTGCAATCCAGCAGGTGCCGGCTTGAACAAGTGCGCGTTTTTATTTCATTTACGGAGATAGCCGATCGTTTTGTTCGATTACGGCCAAACAGACTCGGTGTGCGATCCTCTTTCATCGGGAATCGTCGAATCGTAATTCCGACAAACGAGGTTGAGGAAAACCCTATACGTCATTCGTGTGAAAGGATACTTTTGATTGACTTACTCGATTTTGCCCTCCAATGAAATAGCGTGTCTTTTATCACTTCAGGACTGCACATAAAGATGGCCGACATTGTTATTATTAGCAACTGTCATTCGATGCAGACGATTGTTTATCAAACAAAATAGTTCTGAAAATTAAGTTTTTGCTAGCGGGTTATAGTACAAAGGACAGTTAAAAAAAGTGGAGGTGGGAATGTTTGTCTGAGGTTGACAAAAACGGTGATAGATGGGGAAATCACTCTGCGGAGCGTAATCATTTGGCGATGAAATGATGTGTAAAAACCAATCATTTGGGAATCTTCCCTGCAGCTTCTCAAAACTGAAAAAGCAAAAAGGGTTGCAAAATTACACGGACTGGCCAAACAGACGGTGCTTAAAAGGAAATGAAAAAATGAAAATGGTAGCAACAGTCAGAATAAATGGAAAAGAATCAAACTTGGTTGATTAATGGTTGTTAAAAGAGTGTTGACAAAAGCATCAGTTTGAAATATTATAAGTTTTTTACTTTTTTTGGTCCAAATCTTAATTATAATAAATAAATGAAGAAATTCTACCTTATACATTTTTGTGACTGTTGATACATTTCCTACCAAACGAATCAGTTTAGGCATAAAATTCATTAATGGTATCATTTTCTTATATTAATATTTTTTCTTTTTAATAGTGTAGAAAATATTATTTAGCCATACATTAAAGTAATTTAAGTCAGGCTTCAATTTCATTTCATAGTCAATTTATACTCTGGAATGGCATTTTATTCCCTTAAAATTCTTAAATCTCAGGAGCTTCCGGGGGCCTCCGGCCCCCTGGACACCTGCCAGGGCTTTGCCCTGGACCCAGCGGGGACCCGGCGGCCCCCAGGCCCCCAGCAAAATATTTCAGGTTTATCAAAATTTCCAACTTTCACCCATGTATATATTAAGATAAGTGTGGGTAGTTTTCAAAGGCCCTCGTATATTAAGGTAAGTGTGGGTAGTTTTGAATGGCCCACGTATATAGAGGTAGGTGTGGGTAGTTTTGAATGGCCTTTGTATATTAAGGTAAGTGTGAGTTTGAATGGCCCACATATATTGAGGTAAGTGTGGGTAGGTTTGAATGGCCCAAGTATATTGAGGTAAGTGTGGGTAGGTTTGAATGGCCCACGTATATTGAGGTAAGTGTGTGTAGGTTTGAATGGCCCACGAATATTGAGGTAAGTGTGTGTAGGTTTGAAAGGCCCACGTATATTGAGGAAAGTGTGGGTAGGTTTGAATGGCCCACGTATATTGAGGTAAGTGTGGGTAGGTTTGAATGGCCCACGAATATTGAGGTATAAGTAGGTAGGTTTGAAAGGCCCACGTATATTGAGGTAAGTGTGGGTAGGTTTGAATGGCCCACGTATATTAAGGTAAGTGTGGGTAGGTTGGAATGGCCCTCCTTTATTTATGTAAGTGTGGGTAGGTTGGAGTGGCCCTGCTTTATTTAGGTAAGTGTGTGTAGGTTTGAATGGCCCTCCTTTATCACGGTAAGAGTTGGTAGGTTAGAATGGCCCTGCTTTATTTAGGTAAGTGTGGGTAGGTTGGAATGGCACTCCTTTATTTAGGTTAAGTGTGGGTAGGTTGGAATGGCCCTTTTTTATTTAGGTAAGTGTGGGTAGGTTTGAATTGCCCTTTTTGTGTCGCCTGAAAAGACGACATATAGGGGTTACTTTTGTCGGCGGCGGTGGCGGTGGCGGCGGCGTCGTCGGTGGCGGCGGCGGCGTCCGCGTCCCATTTTCGCTTGTCTGGGGCATATCTCGTAAACTATTAGTGGTATCAACTTGAAATTTCATATGTAGATAGATCTAATTGAGGGCAAGTGCAGTGCATAAAAACCGTAACTCTTGCATCTATATGTTTAGAGTTATTGCCCTTTTTTAATTTTCATGCTTAAAGTTTTGTCCGGGGCATATCTTGTAGAATATAAGAGTTATCAACTTGAAACTTCATATGTAGATAGATCTCATGGAGGGCAAGTGCAGTGCACAATAACAGTAACTCTTGCTTTCTTAGTTTAAAGTTATTGCCCTTTGTTAATTTTCATTCTTAAAGTCTTGTCCGGGGCATATCTTGAAGAATATTAGAGGTATCAACTTGAAACTTCATATGTAGATAGATCTCATGGAGGGCAAGTGCAGTGCACAATAACAGTAACTCTTGCTTTCTTAGTTTTAAAGTAATTGCCCTTTGTTAATTTTCTTGCTTACGTTTTGTCCGTGGCATATCTCGTAAACAATAGGAGGTATCAACCTGAAACTTATTCCGTAGGTATATCTGATTGAGGGAAAGTGCAGTGCACAATAACAGTAACTCTTGCATCTATATGTTTAGAGTTATTGCCCTTTGTTAATTTTCATGCTTAAAGTTTTGTCCGGGGCATATCTTGAAGAATATAAGAGGTATCAACTTGAAACTTCATAGCTAGATAGATCTCATTGAGGGCAAGTGCAGTGCACAAGAACCGTAACTCTTGCTGCCATATTTTTAGAGTTATTGCCCTTTGTTAATTTTCATGCTTAGGTTTTGTCCGTGGCATATCTCGTAAACTATAGAAGGTATCAACCTGAAACTTATTCCGTAGGTATATCTGATTGAGGGAAAGTGCAGTGCACAAAAACCGTAACTCTTGCATCTATATGTTTAGGGTTATTGCCCTTTGTTAATTTTCAAACTTAAATTTTGTCCAGGGCATTTCTCAACTAAAAGAGTTATCAACTTGAAACTTTATAGATAGATCTTATTGAAGGGGATCGCAGTTGACTTCAGTATTTATTGTGCTCTTTTTTGCTTATAAAACCAATTGCTTGCTCCTGGCTTAACGTTGTTACCTTCAGTTCAAATGCCACCTACACTTGAAAGTTAAATGGCAACAAATAAATGAATAAAATGCCAATCTAACAGCTATAATGTCGACAGTAAATAATTCGTCAGGCAACACATCCGACTCAGAGTTCTAGTTTATCTAGGTAAGTGTGGGTAGGTTGGAATGGCCCTCCTTTATTTAGGAAAGTGTGGGTAGGTTTGAATGGCCCTTTTTTATTTAAGTAAGTGTTGGTAGGTTGGAATGGCCCTCCTTTATTTAGGTAACTGTGGGTAGGTTTGAATGGCCCTTTTTTATTTAAGTAAGTGTTGGTAGGTTGGAATGGCCCTCCTTTATTGAGGTAAGTGTGGGTAGGTTGGAATGGCCCTCCTTTATTTAGGAAAGTGTGGGTAGGTTTGAATGGCCCTCCTTTATTTAGGAAAGTGTGGGTAGGTTTGAATGGCCCTTTTTTATTTAAGTAAGTGTTGGTAGGTTGGAATGGCCCTCCTTTATTTAGGAAAGTGTGGGTAGGTTGGAATGGCCCTCCTTTATTTAAGTAAGTGTTGGTAGGTTGGAATGGCCCTCCTTTATTTAGGTAAGTGTGGGTAGGTTTGAATGGCCCTCCTTTATTTAGGTAAGTGTGGGTAGGTTTGAATGGCCCTTTTTTATTTAAGTAAGTGAAGGTAGGTTGGAATGGCCCGGATCCTTTATTTTATAAGTGTGGATAGATCATTGAATGTTGAAAGTTAAAAGAGTCCATCTGCTTTTTAATGTAAAGTCACAAAGTTAGAACATTTCAACCTTCTATGATTGACTGTCCAATAACGAGAAAAGCTGTTTATCGGTTAGTGCAAACTGTTAAAGCTGCATACGTCAAATGATATTGTAATTGGATATTTCAATTCTGTAGAACTTATTCCTGTAGATTTGATAATAGTGGTGCTAAATGCTAATTAACAACATAGAACAAGTTAAGTTACTATAACAGTTGAATACCGCTAATCCGAACACCGTTTATCCGAAATTATCGCTATTTCGAAATTTATTTTTCGGTCCCGATTATACTCCTTCTTTGTTTAACTAAATTTTTAGTCTTTAATCCAAAATCGCTAGTCCGAAATAATCGCTATTCCGAAGTAAAAATTACAGTCCCGATTTGGTATCTCACACGTATTTATCAATTCTTATTTTGAACTCGATCATGTTATAGTTTTTCATCATACTGCGAATGCACTCAGGCATCGGCTTGAGGTGACATTGGAGCACAATTAGCGCTTGTTAAAGAATAACATTGAGCACGCGTATGTTACAAATATCGATGTCAGAAAATGAGCGATTCATTTGGGTGATGTAGTGTGTATATAATTGCTACCGAAGATCCCATATACAACCACAAGTGACATCCTTCATCACCAGAATGAGACGATATTTGGAGCAGCAGACAGATGGAAGCAAATTCTACGACTTCATTAACAAACTGGACGGATACGTGACTAAGAAACACATCAAACGAAATCAACAGAGTACAGCGAGACATCACATTATTCTTTAAAAAATAAACCGAACGATACTGAGTAAACAACATGTAATTTCAGTGCTATTTAAACATGGTTTTTATACAGTTTTACAGTTTATTTCCAAATACATCTAGACAAAAATGCCCATGCGTATACATGATATAATTACGAAACATGTTTCTAAACATAATCAAGGTCCAATACATTCATATAAGCAACTGATCAAAATTATAAATACATCAAATCATGCGACCAAATGATATATCATCAATAAAGTTACATTTAAGCGTGAAGTAGTTAATGTTAACAAATAAAATTACCCGTAATACAATAAATATCTTTCTCTTAATTCCATTGCCTTATACACATAAATGGCAAGGTTTCTGTTTACAGTTACATTTTGCGATTTAAATAATGCAATAAATTTAGGTATATTCGGTGCAGTATAATAATATGTTTTCAAGTATTGCCTTCTTAGTTCTTTATACAGTTGACATTCTAGGATAAAATGAAATTCTTCTTCAAGTAAATTACATGCAAGACATTTTCTATCACAGTGTGGTATTGCTACTGGTTTGTGCCATCTACCGGTTTCTATTTCTAATCTATGTGCAGATACTCTTATTCTCGTTAAAGCAGTCCTATATTTTGCTATAATAACATTTGTCAAATAAGATTGAAGTTTAAAATCTGCAAACAATATGTATGATCTAGCTCGAGTAGAATTATTTAACTCGGATATCCACGCTTGTATAAATATATCAGTTATTTGTTGTTTGACTGCAGACATAAATAAGTTAACATCTCCAACACCTTGGTACATCCAAACATGATTAAAGTCTAAGGTTTGGAGTAAATGCCTCACCAAAAAAGCCCATGATTTAGAATTTGGATTATCATCTAAATCACAATACATTTGAGCATACACTATCCTAACGTATCTAATAGTCTCCATTTGAATAATTTTCATCCAATATCGTATTACACTTGTAGAACGTTTAGCTAACAATGTTGTTCAACCAAGCTCTCCATATACAACATTGTTTTCAGTCTGTGTTCTAACACATAATAAATCCTTAAAAAATTCAAGTGGACTCTTTCTAATTGTATACTATTTTGTAGTCCCCATACTTCCGCACCATAGCTTAATATTCGAAACAGTTTCAGGAATATGAGTGTAACCAGGTGTTAGTGATCCTACCATCACTATCTGGAACTTCAGATTCAAACTTTCTCTCATCTTTGACATTTTTTTGTTCTTTGAACAATAAAAAAATAAAGGCACATAGAATGATTGTGGTTACATGTATTCATATGCAATATGGTATTGGTGACAGTGGCTTGATTATATTTTGGCAATTGCCCATTTCACAGTAGTTCTATAAAACTTAGAAAACATTTGGTTTTCAAATTAAGTCACATGACATGTTCTCCAATCAAACGCTGGTAGAATGCAAGTAAACAAACATGTTAATTTTTGATTTTTGAAAATAACATACCAGGGGTTCTTTAATATTTGTTCAAGTCATGTGGTGGAAAATCACATGACTCTGTTTGCCAATTAAATGCTGGTAGAATTTCTGCTAGTTTACAAACATGTTAATTTATGAAAACAACATCACCATCAGTTTAAATCAGGAAATTGTATTTAGATATTATGAATTACAACCTAACAGTTCATGCACACGTCCACATAAAATTCTAATGAATAAGTGAGCAAAGCGCAAATGCATTGTAATAAGGGAATGACCCAATTTGAGGATGAACAACAAACATTCTTCCTCTGGCTCGCTTGAATTTCGCACATCGTAAAAACAAACCAGGGATATTAAGTGTAGGAATAAGCCGTGTAGTTGAAGTCCTTTCTCACAAAATATGGAGAACATCCTCGAAATTGTTTCAACAGATCAATGTCACAATTTGTGCTTTTTCTGACAATACAGCACATATCAACCATTCTTTGGGAGGGTGTAATTATCTTCACACTGAAGGCAATGAAATTTCAACTCTAATCCTGCTTGAAATCAATTTTTACAACCCCTAAGTATGCAATTTGTGGGCATAATGACACTCGTTCAAACCCCCATTACACAACTTTGTTTACAGTTGTTAAGGTCTATTTTGGGCATTCTATATATTATTTTCTACGAGCATTTGATTGGCCAGGCAACATTATGCTCAGATACCTCTTCGTGACAGGCTGGTAAAATTCAGAGTGAAGTGGACTATTACCATATCAATTGCGAAGTCATTAATCAATGAGCCTATTGCTAAGGCAACCATCACACAAAGCTTTGGGGAAGAAGCTATAAAGACCATTAACAACTGTTAAATGTTATGACAGACATTGAACTTGAAATCTTCTAGAAGTTTTTGTCCATTATCACTGCTTCACAAACTGAGATGACCCTCCTGGGGATGTTATTTATCAAATACGTTAAGAATTTCCTATATGTTTCCTATATTGGGATTGTTATTTACCCTCAGTGATACTTCGGTCAATGTCAAGGTTATTTTTCCTAGCAAGATATCAGCTTCTTCCTGAGAAGTTCATTGTGCGCTACTAATTTTGCTGTTGCTGCTACTGCAGCTACTGCTGCTGATGATGATGATTAAAATTTGAAATAATTTGCAGATTTTTACTTCAATTGGTATCTTAAAATATTTGGTTCATTTGATAGAGAAGGGGTGCAAGGGGGGATTGTCTTTTTCCATTTTTACTTTTTCGTGTTAAAAAACAACAAAACAATTATATAGCTGCTATGATAATTAGTACAGTTTCTGGAGTATGAGTGTAACCCATTTAAGTGACCCTCCCTCCACATTGACACTGACTATTACATTCTTAAATGCAAATTTCCACTCATCATTGACACGTTTTGTTCTTTGAAAAATTCAAATTATAGGCGCATTGAGTGTTTGTGTTTACATGTATTTATTTAACATGTTGACAACCAGTATGGTATTGGTCAGATGCTTGATTTTGAAATCTACTGGTTGGAAATAACCATAACAATTGTTAAGTCATCATTCATTGGGCCTATATTGCCAAGGCAACCACCACAAAAAGCTTTTGGGAAGGAACTATAAGGATCAACAACTGTTAAGTGTTATGACAGATATTGCACTAGATATCTGATATAAGTTCTATTCTTATTATCACAAACTTAGCAAGCCGTGAGTGTTTTACATCATATATGTTTAGACCTAAAAAAAAATTATTTCTGTTTCCTGTAACCCGACCGACCGTAATTTTTTACCGCTGACCGCAATTTTTTTATGCCCCAAAATTCGCAAAGTCAGATTTTTAGCGATCTCTGGCCTATGATAACAACGCTAATTTAAATAATTTAGTCGTGTCCAGACTCGTTGCATAGTTACAAACGTTTCCGGTTTGACAAGTTGAAACAATGGCAAAAAGCTTATTGGCTGTGACATCAAACTGCAGGGCTTTCAATTGACCCGAGCTCCCGGGTTTTGACGCACACAAATCGTAATTGATCCGAATTTGACGTATCATACATTTGTAGTATGCACCAGTTTTGATCCGGGATATTTCGGTCTGAGAGTCGGTATCATCTTAAAGGAGCCTCAATGCATGAACTGAATGTTTGTTTAACCCGCAAGAGCAATTAACACCCGAAGTGACAAGTGATTATCGGTCTGGAATCTGATCGGTAACCGTGTCAATTTAAGCAGCACTCAAACTCAATGACGTAATATTAACTCCGCCCATTATGCAAATTAACGGTTACCTTCCACTTTTTCGCTAAGTGCGAGGGTTTTGAAAAACAACAATGCTAAGATATATTTTGTTCATTTATTTTAAGTTGTGTTATTGTATCTCCGGTTAATTAAAAAAATATAAGTTGTTAATGAGTTAACAGAAAAATAAACATTTTTCGTAGCACATGGTCTAAAAAGCGCGGGAAACAGGTGCATGCTAACTTCATGTCAATTTTAATGAAAGTGAAAGGAGAACTGCGTATATCGTTCTATAACAAAACAGTATTGTATAACAGTTATGGTTATGCCATTTATGAAAATTACAATGTTGCAATATTGGCAATAGGAACGTTGAATGTTTTTGTTTACTTCCGGAAAAAAAGATAAACGTGAAACTGAAAGTTAAAGTAAGAAAGATGTTGCTGCAACTAAACAATCGCTGGTGCTTATTGGAATTTGACAAGGATGCATTGGGTTACATAACGAACATGCATTAACTAAATGATACGTTCGTCAGAGTCAGAACATAGTTTTCCAAGTTTTGACTCTGGGAATTTTTTAACAACCTAAGTCCAGTCAAGTCCAGAAAAGGAAATAAGACAAGGTATTCTATTAAAAGTTATATTTATTATTTTTCATCGTGCTTGAGATTTTTACAGAATGAACAGTGGATTTAAAACAGCAGATCTTTTTAAAACACTGGGAATTGTTATTTTTTAAGTTGTGGAAATATTTAATGAAGGTACTGTATGTGTACTAGTTTTGCTGTTTTACTGTTTAAAAAAGAAAATGGTATTAATTTTTTATCAGTCTTTTGATACTGATTCTAGTCTATTTAAACCTATTCCAGTCCAATCTATCATTTTATAAAGTATTGATTTATATTATTACCCTTAAAGCGTGAAGCAGGACTATATCAGGCCTTTGTGACCAGTGTAGACCAATCAGGGTCTACACTGTTCGCTGCCGACTCAGTAGGTAAGGTTTAAGTGTCCAAGCAGTGAACAGCGTAGACCATTGGTCTACACTGGTCCCAAAGACCTGTACAATTCTGACAGTGCTGTAAGAGTTAAATGGTTTAGTCATTGATTCTAGTCATTTATCATTCAAAGTATTGATTTATATATGTTTATTTATATATGTTTTGTGGAGATTCTTGCCAGTTCATGTTGTAACAGCAGTTTGATGCTAGTCAGATTTTATAGTCTAGTTATGATTCTTACCATGTCTAGCCAACTGTTTATTTTATAATAGTTGCCATGTACATTTAATTGTAATACAACTTGATATTATTGCACAGTCTATTTTAAAATAGTTTGTGCAAGAATATCATGTTTTATTACTACAAAATGTATGCATTTTGAAAGTTTTGTTTAAAAGATTTGCCAAAAATAAATTGTCTAAATGTTATTTGATTCACTTTATCACTGGGTTAAATTTGCAAAGTGTAAAGATAAACTGTTTCCCTGGTGAACATACTGACAATGCTCAAAGTTGCCACGGCTGGGAGTTGAGCCCAGGTCTTGCCCTTCAAAAGGATGCATTCTACAACTGAAATACATGTACAATGGCTGTCAAGCTAGCAGTTTTAGCTTATTTAAGACAGGAAGTTTGAATCATACCACTGAAGGTCAATGACAGTATATCACACTGAATTCTTTTTAAAATAATTCACCTGAAATAAACATGAATATTGGATTATTCTGACATTTTAAAAAAAATCCCTACCTACCGACCCATCTTGTTTTTCAGCATGTTACAGGAAACAGACATTTTTTTTTTTAGGCCTTAGCACTTCCTACATGTTTTCTATGATGTGATTGTCATTGACCTTCAGTGGTAAAATACGTGACTTCTGTCAATGTCAAGGATATTTTTCTAGCAATGAGTTCTGAGACTGCTCTGCTTCTACTGCTTATGATGATGATGATGATGATGATGATGATGATGATGATGATGATGATGGCATGTTCACTTGGCATTTCAGAAACTGTTCTCTATGACTTTTTCCATTTAGAAGAAAGGCTTTGGGGGAAAAACTCAGATCAGCAACTGTTATGTGCTTTAATTTTAACTTTTTTATTTTACAATGATTGTGAAGAAAATAATATTAACTAATTCTAGATCACTCTTGTTAGCACAATTTTGCCTGATAGTCTAGTCTTTTGTTGTGGGAACAACCAGAGAAAAAAACTTGTCCGGCTTGGTGACCACCGACCAAACTCACATGCTCCAAGAATCAAACTTGGGTCGCCTTGACTAGAAGTGAGTGCACTTACCACTGCGCTAACCGGATAACCATGTTATGTGTTTTGACTGAAATTGAACTTGAAATGTTATGTTAATAAGTGATTATCACAAACTTTACAAGCTGTGAGGCTTCCATAGGATGTGTTTCATCATATATGGATAGCACTTCCTACATGTTTCCTATGTTGTGATTGTGGTACTTATGTCAATGTCAAGGGTATTTTCCTATTTTCCTGATAATGATGGTGATGGTGTTGATGATGATGATGATGATGATGATGGTGATGGTGATGGTGTTAATGATGATGATGTTGATGACAATGACGACGATGATGATGATGATGATGATGATGATGATGATGATGATGATGATGATGAATGATGAATGATGATGATGATGATGATGATGATGATGATGATGATGATGATGATGATGATGATGGTGTTAATGATGATGATGTTAATGATGATGATGTTGATGATGGTGATGATGATGATGATGATGATGATGATGATGATGATGATGATGATGATGATGATGATGATGATGATGATGATAACGACGATGATGATGATGATGATGATGATGATGATGATGATGATGATGATGATGACATGTTTCCTATGTTGTGATTGTCATTGATCTTCAGTGGTACTAATGTCAATGTCAAGGGTATTTTCCTAATGATGATGATGATGATGATTCATGCATATTTCAGTAAAGTGTTCACATAGATGCATGTTCATTCCAACAATATCCTTTACAAGTGCAACACAAACAAAATAACATCCACGCCATCTTGCAGTGACTTTATCACTTTGGTGATCATTCCTTTGCTCTTTAAAAATGTTAGCAATCAAAATTTCTGAACTTAATGCACGGGAAGGTCCCTATGACAATATGACAGATACATAGAAGGCTGTCTGTTCATTGTAGGCCTAAATCCTAATGGATACCTGTACAGACAGGCTTTTTAGAGGCATTTTGTCACCTTCCTATAACAAAACTTGTTATTTTTGTAATTTTGATTGAAATTGTTGTTTTTGGATGCCAATACTTTAATTATTTTCTTTGTTATTCAGCACCTCTATATATTAGCTGTATGGTTAGGTTCTGTCACGATTTGTCATGGCCTGCACACAATTTTATACAAGTTGGTATCATTTAGAAAAATGATGATTGAGCTTTCAAAGTTTGTGTAAGAAGCTACTGGCTCTTTTACTAGTCAACGTGTACATTTCCAAATATCAAGATAGTTTAATAGAACCCAGATACATGTGATCAAAAAGACCAATACATCATTTGATGTCTGTTTAAAAGTGCTTAGAATAACATTCCTTCCCATTTTTATTCCCTTGAAACTGCTTGATATCTGCATGGAAAAATCAACACTTTCTTCCTACATTTTGCCATGGACACTGCGTGTTTTCAGTGTGGAACATGGAAAAGCATGTGACAGATGGACAAAACAACAAAGAATAGCACACAATTAACACTATTCCTTGGTCAAGTCAACATCCACATATAGCATCCGTGATCATGCAGACATTGCATGATGGAAACCCTATTCTATGACTGTTCCTGTAAAATTGCAAAAATATGTGAATGTACCTTTGGTTTGGCTAAAAACTCAAGATCCGCAAATGGTCAAAATTAAGATGTTCATGTAGACCCACATGCAACTTGACCATGCAGTCATATTTGAATTACTGTCATATGGAGAAAGAGCCTTGATTTGAATTGTATATATATATAATTTTCCCGTTATTTTCAGACACCAACTCCAACATTGAAACTCAAGTTTTCCACATTGGGCGCCCCTACCCCTGGGATATGTTGGAGTCGCTGTCAGCCAGTGGGGTGATCATTCAAGGCCTTGACACAGCCGGGCCTTTCCGAAAGCCTTGGGGACATGTTGGACCTGACCAGGTGTGCCTGCAGTTTATTCTTAAAATTTGAATGTATTTATTGCAAAAATGGGAAACCTTTCAACTGGAAGCAACATTTTTTTCCAAGTCGCCTTAAGGATCAGCTCTGATTTAGGGGTTGAGGTAATTTTCAGCGGTCATGTGGTAAAAAAGGTAGATTTAACAAGACTCAAGATATTAAAGAAATACTGAAGATGAGGCTGTCCATTCATGCAGAAATTAATGTCATCTTTTTTTTTCACGGAAGAGTACTGGGCTATATAAATAGTTTTATGTGCGTAACAGATTCTAAAACTCGCATCAGGATTTTGCAAAGTTTTGTAGGAAATTTTGAAATATATCTATTGAATCACATCAAACTGGTTTGACTGGATTATTGAACCTTGATGAGTTTGGTTGAAATATTTGAAAATGATAATAATGATAGCAAAATTATAAAATTTGAAAGCATTTTGATACTCTTAAAGAGGAATATAACTCCAGCAAATGCCTTGAAAATCCAGAATTGACATAACTAAAGGGTTAAAAAAGATGCACTAACTTGACCAATTTTACATTTTCCTCCCCACCCTACCCTTTCTCATGTTTTGATGAATATGTTGATTGTTTTTAGTTATTTCCTAAATAAACAATTTTATTTCAGTAAAAATTTGACCATTTTATATTTAAACCTTTCTACAATAGTGATATCCTGATATAGGGCTGGCCCCAGTTTCTCGCGTAATATCAACTTCTATAAGAGTTATTGGACTTTAATTAGGAATTACTGTTATGGTTATCACAATAAACCATATTGTATTTACCAAAATTTTAGGATGTATTTTGGCTTATTGAAATAAGCTACTTAAGCCTGTTAAGCTTAAGAAGTTTCGAGAAATTGGGGCCAGCTTGGTACAGATTCATGATTCCCCAAAAAAAAGAAATAGAAAAAAAAATGTTATTCCTAATATATTCTATTTCTTTTGAAGATGTTTGTGGAAACAAACAATTTTATGGGAGGGGACCTTAAGGATCTAACCATCAACAAATATCTGGGGGGTTATTTTTATGCCCCCGAAGGTGGGCATATTAAAATCGCACCGTCCGTCCGTCCGTCCGTCCGTCCGTCCGTCCGTCCGTCCGTCCGGCTCTGTAACTTTCCCTTGTATGGACAGATTTTAAAATAACTTGCCACATGTGTATCACATACCAAGACGACGTGTGGCGTGCAAGACCCGTGTCCCTACCTCAAAGGTCAAGGTCACACTTAGTGTTTATTCACAATAGAGTGCTGCATATAAGGACATAAGAGTATAGGTTGTCGTGTCCGGGCTGTAACTTTCTCTTGTATTGACAGATTTTAAAATAACTTGCCACATGTGTACCACATACCAAGACGACGTGTCGCGTGCAAGACCCGTGTCCCTACCTCAAAGGTCAAGGTCACACTTAGTGTTTATTCACCATAGAGTGCTGCATATAAGGACATAGAGTATAGATTGTCGTGTCCGGGCTGTAACTTTCCCTTGTATGGACAGATTTTAAAATAATTTGCCGCATGTGTACCACATACCAAGGCGACGTGTCGCGTGCAAGAACCGTGTCCCTACCTCAAAGGTCAAGGTCACACTTAGTGTTTATTCACCATAGAGTGCTGCATATAAGCATAGAGTATAGGTTGTCGTGTCCGGGCTGTAACTTTCTCTTGTATTGACAGATTTTAAAATAACTTGCCACATGTGTACCACATACCAAGACAACGTGTCGCGTGCAAGACCCGTGTCCCTACCTCAAAGGTCAAGGTCACACTTAGTGTTTATTCACCATAGAGTGCTGCATATAAGGACATAGAGTATAGATTGTCGTGTCCGGGCTGTAACTTTCCCTTGTATGGACAGATTTTAAAATAACTTGCCACATGTGTACCACATACCAAGACGACGTGTCGCGTGCAAGACCCGTGTCCCTACCTCAAAGGTCAAGGTCACACTTAGTGTTTATTCACCATAGAGTGCTGCATATAGGCATAGAGTATAGGTTGTCGTGTCCGGGCTGTAACTTTCCCTTGTATGGACAGATTTTAAAATAATTTGCCGCATGTGTACCACATACCAAGGCGACGTGTCGCGTGCAAGAACCGTGTCCCTACCTCAAAGGTCAAGGTCACACTTAGTGTTTATTCACCATAGAGTGCTGCATATAAGCATAGAGTATAGGTTGTCGTGTCCGGGCTGTAACTTTCCCTTGTATGGACAGATTTTAAAATAATTTGCCACATGTGTTCCACATACCAAGACGACGTGTCGCGTGCAAGAACCGTGTCCCTACCTTAAAGGTCAAGGTCACACATAGTGTTTATTCGCAATGGAATGCTGCATATAAGGACATAGAGCATAGGTTGTCGTGTCTGGGCTGTAACTTTCTCTTGAATGGTCAGATTTTAAAATAACTTGCCACATGTGTTCCACATACCAAGACGACGTGTCGCGTGCAAGACCCGTGTCCCTACCTCAAAGGTCAAGGTCACACTTAGTGTTTATTCATAATGGAGTGCTGCATATAAGGACATAGAGTAAAGGCTGTCTTGTCCGGGCTGTAACTTTCCCTTGTATGGACAGATTTTAAAATAACTTGCCAAATGTGTTCCACATAACAAGACGACGTGTCGCGTGCAAGACCCGTGTCCCTACCTCAAAGGTCAAGGTCACACATAGTGTTTATTCACAATGGAGTGCTGCATATAAGGACATAGAGTATAGGTTGTCGTGTCCGGGCTGTAACTTTCCCTTGTATGGACAGATTTTAAAATAACTTGCCACATGTGTTCCACATACCAAGACGACGTGTCGCGTGCAAGACCCGTGTCCCTACCTCAAAGGTCAAGGTCACACTTAGAGTTTATTCACAATGGAGTGCTGCATACAAGGACATAGGGTATAGGTTGTCGTGTCTGGGCTGTAACTTTCCCTTGTAAGGACAGATTTTAAAATAACTTGCTACATGTGTTCCACATACGAAGACGACGTGTCCTGTGCAAGACCCATGTCCCTACCTCTAAGGTGAAAGATACACTAAGTGTTTATTCACAAGGGAATTCTGAATATAAGGACATAACAGTGTAGGTTGTGAAGTATGGGTGGTATATTATATGTTCAGAGGCAATTTAAAATAACTTGCCATATGTATTTGACACATAAAGGCAAGATCAACTTTTCATGTACTGACCTTGTTGGTAGGTCAATGTCACATTTGGGGGCATTCGTCACATACTGTGACAGCTCTTGTTACCTTTGTTTTCATATCTTTAATTAGTGTGTGAGTGAGTATTTTCACTCTGCCCTTGGGCATTGGAATTTTCAGGCATTGTACATGTACGTTGTAGAAATGGTCAGTATCATTACCTATCCTGAGTACTCATTGCGATGTTTGTAATATACAGATCTGGGAAACTGTTTAAATCATAATCTACATTAACAACCATGATATCGCCTATCGTTATGTAATGCCTTCAATAAGTACCGTCCTCTGAATCTTAAAGATTTGCCGTTTTGAATGAAGTCTGATACTGACGTCATAATTTGGTTCTTGGCATGCAAATCACTTGTGATACTCTACAGATGAGTCAGTAAGAACACATATTGTCAAACCTGAATGACAAATTAGTAAGATTTTACACAATGTGTTCAAAATATAATACTTACAATAGTGAATTAATTGTATGAATTTTATAGTGTACCTAAATAGGTGAATAGGTATCGGACACTATTGGATTTTTGTCGTAACCTGTAATATTAACTTCAGCGTATCTCCTGTTTAGATAATGCAAAATTACTTTTGCATTGTTTTTCTTTGGTTCCAAATGATGCATACAAAAGAGGACAACTTCTGGTGTGACAACAGTATTTCTTAAACACATCCTAAAATAAACTACAAAACTTGAAATACTGTTGTTTACGTTACACATTTTTATCTGTGCTCAAGTTAAAATATTTAAACCAGAAATGGATGTTTTTAAGCATTCATTTGCTATTAAAATAATGTTTTATAAGCAGAGCGTACAAATATACTTCATACATGTTATAAGAGGTCGTAACCACTGTCCGTTGTAGCTGGGGATATACCTTGTTCAGCTGACAAGTATAAGAAGCAGGGGGAGTAACATATGCATATGTTGAACAAGGTGTATTGTAGAAGTTTCTTCCCTTTAATAAAAGACGTAGCATAAATTCCAAGCAGACATAAAAATGTTTTTGAAAACAGAGATTAATTTTTTATGCTCCTGAAGGTTGGCATATTAAAATCATACCTTCAGGTCGTCGTCGGTTTTTCCATGTTTGGGCTGTAACTTTGTCCCTTCCTCTTGGAGGATTTTAAAATTACTAGGCACATATGTTTTACATAAACGTGACATGTTGTGAGGAAGACTCATGTCCATTAGTAGTCTTAACCGTCAAGGTCAAACTTACAGGTCTGTCATTATGGAATGGTTGTGTGTGTACGGGATGTAACTTTGTCTTTCCCAAAGGGATTTTCTAATAATTTGGCATATATGTGTAACATTCCGCTGTAGACAGAAGTGCGTTCTTAGTTCGTTGATTATGTGCAAATTTCTCCAGGTCTCTGTGTGGATGGAGAATTTATGTACCGTATATAAAAGAGCAGTTGACCCCTTCAGGGTTGAGCATGCTTTTTCTCTGAAGGGAACTGTTGGTGTTCTTGGGGTCGCTTGTTACATATGTTTGGTACAGCTACATAGCAACAAGGTGTCACATTCAAGACCAACGACGCTAACTCTAAGGTCAACGTCAAAACTTATTAAGATAGAGCATTTCCCCATTCCCCTGACATTTTTCGAAAATTGGTTTTTGTCTGGGCCATACATTTAGTTATCATTCCAAGAACTGGTATTTTTCCATAATGGGTGCTTGGTAAGGCCATATTTTGGATTCAATTGAAACTTGATGTATAGCTAGATGACAGGACGTGCAGTGCACAAGAATCATAAACCTGCCCACCATATGTTTTAAGTCAACCCGCCTTAAACTGATATATTTCGAATGGTAGTTTGTCTGTACCATATCTTGAAAAGTATAAAAAGGATTGAAATCAAACTTCAAAATAGATGGATGGCAATGAGAGAAAGTGCAGTGCACAAGAACCAAAATTCTGTCCTCAATGCTTGCTTAATTATCTCCTTTTTATCTGATATTTGAGGCTGTAGGTTGACGGTCAGTCGGGACTATTACGGCATTTGTATAAGTCTTATAATATGCGTAAATGTTCTCAAAATGTCAAGACATATATCATTGTTGTGTACGTACGCTAAATTACCAAAATACGACAATAATTATCGAAATACACAAGACAGTTACCAAAATATGCCTTATATACAATTTTTTGTTTGTTTTTTACTTCAATATATATGTTATAAAAACTTGATCAACCTCAATTTTTCGGCTCCGATTTTGACATTTTTCCGCTGCGTCCTATCTTATATATTAAGGGTTTTTACCCGTTTTCTCAACTATTTTTTTGCCTGCGTCCTATCTATGCTAGCGTCCTATACATGATATAATACGGTAATATAAATAATTATGCAGAAAATAACTGAAAATAGAAATGTGTTGACCTAAAGACCCTGTCTTACTTTGCCAACTACAAATAGTCAAAGCATCCTAGATAATTAATATAGGCCCAGTTTCATTTTATTAACTTCGCACTAGCATTGAACTTAAATGCGAGATGAAAGCATTGTACATATATGCTAGTATATAAATAGGTTTATCAATTACTAATAGGAAACTATCTAATTATATTAAAAATTCATCAATTTACATTATTTCATTTTATTTTTCGGTTTCATTTTATTAACTTGGCACTAGCATTGAACTTAAATGCGAGATGAAAGCATTGTACATATATGCTAGTATATAAATAGGTTTATCAATTACTAATAGGAAACTATCTAATTATATTAAAAATTCATCAATTTAAATTTCCTATTCTTAGGGAAGTGACAGGCATTTATTGGTTACAGTTTTGGGGCAAATCAAAATTATTTTTATCAATTTATTGCCTGTAAACAGGAGTTTAAAAAAAATAAAACCAGGCTTGTCACACTTATAGTCTTTCAATGCTTTCAGCACTGTCATTTGAAAATGGGTGCTTGTCCAGGCCATATGTTGGAAAATTCTGAAGGGATTGAAATGACACCGGAAATATGGATAGGTGGCAATAAAAGGAAGTTCAGCCTGGGCCTTTTCTTGGAAAGTTCTTAAGAGATTGAAATGAAACTTGAAATAGTTAAAATAACAGCCTTACCCTCCATATTTATTCATGTAGTGTTAGGGTGAGCTTTTCCCATTGCCCACCATCCTTTCAATTTCTTCTCCTTATCTGCCTTGCCAATTTAGATGAAACTTCACTGGGATGTTCCTTGGATGGTGCCCTTTTGTAACCTATTCTGAAATTTGACTTTCTTTCTATTCTTTAAAGCTAAAGGGAAACAAATGGACTAGGTGGACAGTTTTGGAAACAAAGCCTGTTCCTGTGACTTCTGTCAGAAGACCCCTTTATATTATGAATCTCTTTTCAGTACTTCAGTCAAAGTATTAATGGTTATCAATATTTTGGATCATTCCAAGTCATATCAAAATTATAGTTTTCAATATAAACAAGTTTATAAAATAAAATAAATAATTACAGTTTACTTAATTTAATCAAGGAATATAAGACATGAAATAAGGAAGTGATGCCTAATCCAATACTTTTTAGGTATCTTACATTATTATTATAATTATACAGACAAGTGACTTTTAAAAGAAGGGGCCTACTGGCAGATGTTCAAGGCATAAGATTGTCAAATCATTAAAAACTGAGGATTTACTTTAATTCAGGCCCCAGATTAAAACGAATAAAGTAGAAAACCAAAGTAATTAAGACTAAATCCGATGACAGGTCCCTCAGGTGGGGCTCTTTAGGAAAGGGGCGGACAATCCTGTACCACTTGTCAATTCTTACACCCAATACCAGCTAATGTTTGCAAATAAATTTGACAAAAGGCGCCTGTCAGTAAAGCAAACACATTAACATTACAATTTTGTACCAAACTAGAACAGTCAGACTCATATTTTCAAACAGTTTAATTTGATTTCAACACACAGCATTAACATTCATACATTGAATAAGTGGGATCCAGACAGAATACCCCCCACAGGCAAAAACACCCCCCTGACAGAACAACCCCCAGACAAAACACCCCCCGACAGAACAACCCCCAGACAAAACACCGCCATGACAGAACAACCCCCAGACAAAACACCTCCTTGGCAGAACAACCCCCAGACAAAACACCTCCCTGACAGAACTACCCCAGACAAAACACCTCCCTAGCAGAACAACCCCCAGACAAAACACCTCCCTGACAGAACTACCCCCAGACAAAACATGTACCTGACAGAACACCCCCCTCCCCAGGCAGAAAACCTCCCTGACAGAACAACCCCCAGACAAGACACCTCCCTGACAGAACTACCCCCAGACAAAACACCTCCCTGACAGAACAACCCCCAAGACAAAAAACCTCCCTGACAGAACAACCCCCAGACAAAACACCTCCCTTACAGAACAAACCCCTGGACAAAACACCTCCCTGACAGAACAACTCCCAGACAAAACACTTCCTGCTACTTTTTGTATCGGTGAAAAAATCCCCCTCATTATTTTTTCAAGGTGAATAAAAACACCCGCTAAGGATAATCGACTATGACTAATCATGTTTTATCTATAAGCTATATTAACATACAAAAGCATGTTTGCCGGGCTTTCAAGGCTTGTTTTTATAAATAATAGAATACTTGAGTAATAAAGTCCATGTTGAATGACCAAACTCATGTTATATTCTCTATAACTAGCAGTTATAAAATGAGTTATAAAAGCCTGTCTTCTAGCAATGTGACTTACCAGTAAACAGGATGTTGTATAACTCGTTTCTTTTTATACAACAGTGCTTTTGAAGGATGACCAAAATGTTTTGTTTACAATCTGAAAATGCATTTGGGCTATTATATAAATGCACCAAGGTTGCAGTCTAAGACAGGAATTATCTCCCCTAACTCTGCGGGCTATGCACACCAAGGTTGCCGTCTCAGACAGGAATGATTTCCCCTGACTGTGTGGGCTATGTGCACCAAGGTTGCAATCTCAGACAGAAATTATCTCCCCTTACTGTGTGGGCTTTGAGCACCATAATTCCAGTCTCAGACAGGAATTAGCACCCCTTACTCTGCGGGATATGCGCATCAAGGTTGCTTTCTCAGACAGGAATTATCTCCCCTGACTGTCGGCTATGTGCACCAAGGTTGCAATCTCAGACAGGAATTATCTCCCCTGACTGTGTGGGCTATGTGCACCAAGGTTGCAGTTTCATACAGGAATTATATCCCCTGACTGTGAGGGCTATGTGTACCAACGTTGCTGCCTCAGACAGCAATAATTTTTCCCTAACTGGGTTGGCTATGTGTACGAAGGCTGCTGCCTCAGACAGCAATAATTTTTCCCTGACTGGGTTGGCTATGTGGACCAAGGTTTCAGTCTCAGATAGGATTTGTCTTCCCTGACTGTGTGGGCTATGTGGACCAAGGTTGCACTCTCAGACAGGATTTGTCTTCCCTGACTATGTGGGCTATGTGGATCAAGGTTGCAGTGTCAGACAGGATTTGTTTCCCCTGACTGTGTGGGCTATGTGGACCAAGGTTGCACTCTCAGACTGGATTTGTCTTCCCTGACTGTGTGGGCTATGTGGACCAAGGTTGCAGTCTCAGATAGGATTTGTCTTCCCTGACTGTGTGGGCTATGTGGACCAAGGTTGCACTCTCAGACAGGATTTGTCCTCCCTGACTGTGTGGGCTATGTGGACCAAGGTTGCAAGCTCAGATAGGATTTGTCTTCCCTGACTGTGTGGGCTATGTGGACCAAGGTTGCAGGCTCAGATAGGATTTGTCTTCCCTGACTGTGTGGGCTATGTGGACCAAGGTTGCACTCTCAGACAGGAATTATTTACCCAGGCTGTGTGGGCTATGTGGACCAAGGTTGCAGGCTCAGACAGGAATTATTGTCCCTGGCTGTGTGGGCTATGTGGACCAAGGTTGCAGTCTTAGACATATTGTTTTTGCCCTGTCCGTCAGTCTGTCCGCATGAACTCTCATAACGGAATGGTAACAAGTACTGATACAATAAGCGTTCTTGCAATAACTACTATGTGGATGAATGACAATGCTATTCATTTTAATAAATCATTTCAGTCAAAGTATTTACTGTTATCAATATAATTATTAGGGATGGCAAATGAGTAGTAAAATTGGTAATCGAGTACTCTGACAATCTTCCGATCGAGTACTCAGGTACTCGATTACTCGAATAACTTGAATTGGTTTTCGGGAAGACAAGTTTGTGTATACATATATCGTTCATGCACTTTGTGCGTTGGTCGTAATATTGGCCATTTTCATCTTTAAATAAGACTGTCATTATGTACCTTAACAGAAAAATCAATTAAAAGAAAACAAATGTTGTTTCTTGCTTTTAATTTGTCCATTTCATTTCATTTTATAGATACATATTTACTAAAATATAAATGGAAAGTAAAACTCGGATCATATTCGAGCGTCTCAATGATCGGGACTACACTCAATAATGAACAACATTTAGAATTACGATGAACAAAAATTATTTATAAATTTGCTTAGTTGTTTCCTGTAGCATTCAACGTCCATTTTTTGGTTAAAACTCTCTAATTTGTAAACAATACAATTGTGTAGGAGATGTATACCGCTATTCAAACTTCAAAAATTGGCAACCAATTTTAATGATGTGTGTATATTGTTGAATAAAACATTTTAGTACAACTGAAGCTGTTATCTGCTAGACAAATTATGATGCAAGACATCAAAGATGCAAGCTTAAAGTGTTTAAGTGTGAATATATAATTGGAATGAGGGTGAAACATAAGTTTAAGCATTCATAATATGAAAATGTACAATGGCAATTGGCAAAGGGAAATAACAACTGCATCTGTCCAGCACCCAGTCTAAATGAAAAGGCAATAAATAAGTGTGTAGATTATCATTCCAGGTGTCTCAGGCTAACATTTCTGAATAAAAATGTTATTTAACAATTCACGGACATCAGAACGGTTCCTTTACAACATAGATTAAGGAAAGTTTAAAAAAAATGTGTTATTCATAGACCCTTATCCTTTGTAAATTGTAAACCTGTATCCCTACAGACACAGCCTTCGGGCTGTGTCTAATAATCTTATAAGATATAATGCAAGTCACAAGTATATCGATTAAACTTGCAGGGCCATACAGATTTAAAACTGAACAAAATTGATGTTAAAAAAAGTAGTGAGCAAATGCCGAATGTGTTTTTTTACATCTTCCGACATTATATTAACTGTGTTGGACAGTGGTATATGGATTGGATTACAGTTTGTTTTTATTTTCTAGTATCACCAATGTTTGTTTTTTTCTAAATATTACAAATCTTGTTTATAAATAACATATTTGTATTGAAAGATCGACACTCATGTAATAATCTCTTAATCAATTTATTTCTAAAGCATAAAAGTGTCTCTACTTGCTCTGACTAAGGCTTGTTTTAGGTGTGCAAGACCTGTATCCCTACCTCTCAGGTGAAGGTCACACTTAGTGTTTACTCAAAATTGAATGCAGTATATCAGGACATAGAGTATAGGTGATCATGTCTGGGTTGTTACTTTCTCTTGTATGGACAGATTTAGAAATTACTTACCACATGTGTTGGACATAAGATTATCAAGAAAGTGTGTCACATGCAACACAGGTGTCCCTACCTCTAAGGTCAAGGTCACACTTAGTGTTTTTTACAATGGAATGCTTCATATAAGGACATAAGGGTATAGGTGGTCATGTCCGGGCTGTAACTTTCTCTTGTATGGACAGATTTTAAAATACTTTGCCACATGTGTTGGACATACCAAGCAACATGTAGTGTGCAAATCCTGTGTCCCTATCTCTAGAGTCAAGGTCACACTTAGTGTTTGTTCACAATAGAATGCTGCATATCAGGACATAGAGTATAGGGGGTCGTGTCCGGGCTGTAACTTTCTCTTGTATAGACAGATTTTAAAATACTATGCCACATGTGTTGGACATACCAAGCAACGTGTTGCGAGCAAGACCCATGTCCCTACCTCTATTTATAAATATTAGAAAACATGTGTATATCAAATTACGTATTGAATGACCGACCTTGAATATTCTCTATATCTAGCAGTTATAAAATTTGGCATAAAAACGTGTCTACTAGCAATGTGACTTACCAATAAACAGGATCTTGTATAATACATTTCTTATTATACAACAGTATTTTTGAGGGATTGACTAAACGTTGTGTTTACAATCTGAACCGCTCTTCCTTAATTACACATGTTGGCTATGTGCACCAAGGTTGCAGTCTCAGACAGGGATTATCTCCCCTATCTACACATAAACTCCCATAATTGAATGGTAAACAAGTACTTATCAGTTTGCAAAATTGCAATGCCAAATAAAAAATAAGGCTTTAGTGCGGTGTTGCGGCATTGGCATCTTGTTTAGTAGTTTGTTACTTATCAATAGATCCCGTGCCAAAAAAGGTTCGCTAAAGCTAAGCTAAAAGCTGAGCTAAAAGCTTAGCGGTATTGGCCCGAAAAAGCGCAGCTTTTTTTATAAAAAACGCAGCTTTTTGGGAAAAAAACAACACAGCTGCTGCGCTAAAGCTATGCTTTTTTGCCAAAATAGCTTAGCTAATTTCTTTAAAAAGCTCAGCTCTTGGTGATATTGGGCAAAATAGCTAAGCTATTTTTATGAAAAGCGCAGCTTTATGGCGGTATTGGCCCAAAAGCTAAGCTTTTTGATGGAGCTGCGCTTTTTCTTAAATAGCTAAGCTAATTATGAAAAGCGCAGCTTTATGGCGGTATTGGCCCAAAAGCTTAGCTTTTTCTAAAATAGCTTAGCTAATTATGAAAAACGCAACTTTATGGCGGTATTGGCCCAAAAGCTAAGCTTTTTGATGGAGCTGCGCTTTTTCTTAAATAGCTAAGCTATTTTATGAAAAGCTCAGCTTTTTGGCGGTATTGGCCCAAAAGCTTAGCTTTTTCTAAAATAGCTTAGCTAATTATGAAAAGCGCAGCTTTATGGCGGTATTGGCCCAAAAGCTTAGCTTTTTCTAAAATAGCTTAGCTAATTATGAAAAGCGCAGCTTTATGGCGGTATTGGCCCAAAAGCTTAGCTTTTTCTAAAATAGCTTAGCTAATTATGAAAAGCGCAGCTTATTGGCGGTATTGGCCCAAAAGCTTAGCTTTTTCTAAAATAGCTTAGCTAATTATGAAAAGCGCAGCTTTATGGCGGTGTTGGCCCAAAAGCTTAGCTTTATGATGAAGCTTTTCAAATAGCTTAGCTAATTTAGCGCAACTTTTTTAAAAAAAAACGTAGCTCCTATTTTCATAAAAAATACCACAGGTGAAGAAAAGATTTTACAAAAAAACGCACTAAATACACACTTGAGTGTATATAAAGTGCATTTTTTAACAAAAATATACGCTTTAAACAAAATTAAACAAAAAAAAATGCACCACGTGTGTTTAAACCGCGTTATATAAATATATTGAACCATCAAAAATAGAACACATTTGAATAAATACATAGACATTTTGCTTTATTTAAATTTCCTAAACATGAGTTTGTGTTACATATATTTTTATTATTTCATATTTAATTTTACATGACACCTTGTAACTGGACATAATGTATTTACAGACAGACAAAGAAGTACATATTTGTCAAATTTAGCAATAATAAAATAACCTTTTACTCAGTGGCAAAAATAATTGATAGAAAATCATGAAACTGTAAGCTACAAATTGGAAAATGACAAGTCTCAAGGATCTTTTGTTATATTTTTGTCAAATCTAGAGATTCCTGACAGCTCTGGAATAAAACAGGGTGTCATATTTTAAATATGTAATGACTTTATTAGTACTTAACTTAAATTGATTGACCCAATTTGGCCAGTTTCCAATAACTGGTAAGCCATGTGGCAGATGGCAGTTTTATGACCCCTCCAAAAACCAACACTGTAATCATTTGTATAGCATTAAAGGTGCTAGTGTGCATATGTATGGAAACATGGCAATTTCAGCTTAATATGTTAATATGATATTAACATATATATAAGGCTGAAAACAAGTGCATCTTCATAGAGTTTTAAAACTACGTAAATCTACTATCTGGGACCAATAATCCTACATCCAGCTACTATCTACAACATTTATTAAAATATGTGCACTAGATTGAAAGTTGACAAATAAAAGTCCCACAAGTAGTCAAGTGTCATAACAGTGAAATTAACAACTGAAATAAAGAATACATACCATGACCTGAGTGCTTTCACATGTCAGTTTATCACAAATCATCCAATCGGGGTATGTCATGTTTCTAATCATAGTTCATATTTATCTGATCTAATGATCATTATATTACTTCACTAATCCCTTTACTATTAATTTGTTTTAATTGGTGTGAATTCATTTATTAATTAAAACATCATCATAATTCTTTTAATGAAATCCCAACAAGCTTTGATTTGAAATTGGCTCCCTAAATGCTGAGATTTAATTGGTCCTTGGTACAATCAGATAAGATCAGGCTTATCATGCATGTTGTAAAATTGGAAAGGAAATGACAAAGAATTTGGTAGTGGCATTACAACAAATTTAAGGAATAATAATTCTATAAATGTTGTTATTACATGCAATTGATTATTGCCTATAAGTAAAATGTGTTCTTTTAATTTAAATAAAAAATATAATATATTTTTAAAATAATCTTTCTTTTTATTTCATTATTTTATTTTATTTTAGTTTGAAGGTATATTGATCAATAATAAAATGCTTATTTACTGGTTGGTTGATTGATTGGTTGGTTGGTTGATTCATTCATTCATTCATTCATTCATTCATTCATTCATTCATTCATTCATTCATTCATTCATTCATTCATTCATTCATTCATTCATTCATTCATTCATTCATTCATTCATTCATTCATTCATTCATTCATTCATTCATTCATATTCTTGTATTTATGTGTGTATTTCATAAATGTTTACTTTATTACACAAAGATACTACTTTTTTTACCTAAACTAAAAGATGCACTTCTTAGTAAAATGATACACTTAAAATGCACTCTTTAATGACAGTAGATTATCAATAAAACTAAAGATACTTTTTTAAAAAGGGATGCCAATAAAAAAAAAGATGTATCTTTTGTTCCTGCCAAAATATTTATGCCAAAAACTACAGAAACTAGCTCTGAGTAGCAAAAAGTTTAAACATAAACCCAGTTTAATGGCACTGGTTAAATGCCAAAGACAGCCAAAAATTGTCTTATTTTAAATCGAATCAGCATGTACAGAGAAAAAGAATAACTTGACCAACATGGATTCAATTTTAGTTTAAAATAAAAAATCCAAAATAGAATAATCAGGACCTGATGAGATGGGACACATTTTCAAAACAATTTAAAGGTATTTAGGAAAATGATATATTTTCAGACACCTGCGTTTTGAATAAAAAAAAAAACACAGAAAAATATTTGGAATTTCTATTTTAATAACTGTGTTATAAATAAATAATAAAATTTTGAAAATGAATTTCACAATATAAACCTTAGTTTTTCTCCAAAAGCTTAGTCTTTTGTTTGAAAAGCTTAGTCTTTTAAAGAAATACTAACCCAATTTTAATTTTGGAAAAGACGCAGCTAATATGAAAAAGACGCAGCTTTTCTTAGAGGCAATCTTTTACCTAGTCAAAAGACGCAGCTTTAGCTAAGCTTTGATTTAAAAAACGCATCTTCATAAACAAAAAGCGCAGCTTAGAAGAAAAAACTCAGCTTTTAGAGAAAAGAACATAGCTTTTGTTCAGCTCTTTTTTAAAAAGCGCAGCTTTGAAGAAAAAGCGCAGCTTTTTAGAGAAAAAAACATAGCTTTGGCTAAGCTATTATTAAAAAGCACAGCTTTTGCTAACCTTTCTATAAAAAACACAGCTTTTGCTAAGCTTTTTCAAAATAGCTTAGCTAAAAAAACACGGTATAATATTCATCCTAACCATAAAGCTAAATAACTCCGAATTGCAACAGAAAAAAAAAAATCATGTAAAATGTGCATGATCTATTTGAACTACCCTGGTCATATATCTCAAAAGGAAATGTAGGACAAAACATCCCATGGACAAATCCTCCCACATGATTTTTGACTAGGTAGACAAAACATCCCAGATCATTTTGACACTCAAAGCCAATTAACAGTTAGTTAACAATTATTCACATTTAGAAATTATTAAATATCTGTGAGCTATCTATTCATATGGATTCATAATTGTTATTGGGTGGTCCGGGGCATGCCTCGTGGAACATTTTGAAAACAATGGTGCAATCTGGTGCATTCTGGGCGTTCTGAGGCCTTATTTTAATAATACAGGAAAATGGACATCTGCAGATTTAGGATCATGTACGTCAAGAACATATTCTGCAACTTTGGCTGATTTTTAAAAATTAAAAGGTCTGAAACATGTTGATTAGCAGCGTACTCACGTATAGGCAGCTACGCGCCTGCTTACTGACAAAAGTTTATGGGATCTTTTGTCCAGGATAGGATATTTAGTCCGCCTAGTCAAAAAGGACAATTGGGCAGTTTTGTCCATGGGACGTTTTGTCCAGTTCCCCTCAAAAGGTTGTCTTCAAGTTGTAAAATGATAAGGCGTGAGACCACAGTTATTTTTATGCCCCCGAAGGTGGGCATATTAAAATCGCACCGTCCGTCCGTCCGTCCGGCTCTGTAACTTTCCCTTGTATGGACAGATTTTAAAATAACTTGCCACATGTGTTCCACATACCAAGACGACGTGTGGCGTGCAAGACTCGTGTCCCTTAACCTCAAAGGTCAAGGTCACACTTAGTGTTTATTCACAATGGAGTGCTGCATATAAGGACATAGAGTATAGGTTGTCGTGTCCGGGCTGTAACTTTCTCTTGTATGGACAGATTTTAAAATAACTTAACACATGTGTACCACATACCAAGACGACGAGTCGCGTGCAAGACCCGTGTCCCTACCTTAAAGGTCAAGGTCACACTTAGTGTTTATTCACAATGGAGTGCTGCATATAAGGACATAGAGTACAGGTTGTCGTGTCCGGGCTGTAACTTTCCCTTGTATGGACAGATTTTAAAATAACTTGCCACATGTGTTCAACATACCAAGACAACATGTCGCGTGCAAGACCCGTGTCCCTACCTCAAAGGTCAAGGTCACACTTAGTGTTTATTTACAATGGAGTGCTGCATATAAGGACATAGAGTATAGGTTGTCGTGTCCGGGCTGTAACTTTCCCTTGTATGGACAGATTTTAAAATAACTTGCCAAATGTGTTCCACATACCAAGACGACGTGTCGCGTGCAAAACTCGTGTCCCTACCTCAAAGGTCAAGGTCACACTTAGTGTTTATTCACAATGGAGTGCTGCATATAAGGACATAGAGTATAGGTTGTCGTGTCCGGGCTGTAACTTTCTCTTGTATGGATAGATTTTAAAATAACTTGCCACATGTGTACCACATACCAAGACGACGTGTCGCGTGCAAGACCCGTGTCCCTACCTCAAAGGTCAAGGTCACACTGAGTGTTTATTCACAATAGAGTGCTGCATATAAGGACATAGAGTATAGGTTGTTGTGTCCGGGCTGTAACTTTCCCTTGTATGGACAGATTTTAAAATAACTTGCCACATTTGTTCCACATACCAAGACGACGTGTCACGTGCAAGACCTGTGTCCCTACCTCAAAGGTCAAGGTCACACTTAGTGTTTATTCACAATGGAGTGCTGCATATAAGGACATAGAGTATAGGTTGTCGTGTCCGGGCTGTCACTTTCCCTTGTATGGACAGATTTTAAAATAACTTGCCACATGTGTTCCACATACCAAGACGACGAGTCGCCTGCAAAACCCGTGTCCCTACCTCAAAGGTCAAGGTCACACATAGTGTTTATTCACAATGGAGTGCTGCATATAAGGACATAGAGTAAAGGTTGTCGTGTCAGGGCTGTAACTTTCTCTTGTATGGACAGATTTTAAAATAACTTGACACATGTGTTTCACATACCAAGACGACGTGTTGCGTGCAAGACCCGTGTCCCTACCTCAAAGGTCAAGGTCACACTTAGTGTTTATTCACTATGGAGTGCTGCATATAAGGACATAGAGTATAGGTTGTCGTGTCAGGGCTGTTACTTTCCCTTGTATGGACAGATTTTAAAATCACTTGCTACATGTGTTCCACATACGAAGACAACGTGTCGTGTGCAAGACCCATGTCCCTACCTCTTAGGTGAAAGATACACTAAGTGTTTATTCACAAGGGAATTCTGAATATAAGAACATAACAGTGTAGGTTGTCAAGTATGGGTGGTATTTTTTTATGTTCAGAGGCAATTTAAAATAACTTGCCATATGTATTTGACACGTAAAGGCAAGATCAACTTTTCATGTACTGACCTTGTTCGTAGGTCAATGTCACATTCGGGGGCATTCGTCACATACTGTGACAGCTCTTGTTACTATATGTTTCGTATAGACACTAACCTGGCTTTTGACTTTATACACATCCCAATTGAAAAACAAGGACATGGCATCTCTAGAACAATTCAAGACACAAAATATAATCACAAGAAAACACCATGTTGACCATTGACCCGACTGTCAAAATTGAGTTCAAATACATAACCCTTCCGCCAAGGAGTCAATCGGCTACAAACAACTAATTTTCAGACTTCCACAAGCTATGATTTTTCCAATATTTACACTGAAAACTATCAATTTCTGCAATAGAGTGTCATATTCAGTCAAGTTCTCTGCAAAAAGAACATTTTTTGCTTCTTTTTTATTCAATTTTAATAAAATATTGATACTTTAACACAAGCACTCTTTTTTCTGTATTCACATCCGGATCTTGGTCAACGGGGGGCAGATAACTGTGGTCTTGAGCCATAAAGATGTTTTTAATGCCAATGGAAATATGTATAGCCTGAGGAAATTGAAGCAATAATTGATAAGAAGGTCAACTTCCTACACTATATAATAATGGATTAATTTCTGTATAATGACGTGAATGTGTGGGTTCAAATCCTGACGCAACTCACAATGAATGTTTTAAAGTTTTAATAACGTCCAGAATATAATCTCATGCATACAGTTCTATGGAACACCAGTAGAAGTTATTTATACAGCGTCATCAATGATTCTTGTAACACAAGTGTTTAAGTATTTTAAATTTGTAACACAAATTATTAAACACACTTATAAAACTGTTCCTAGAAATATATATTTGTAACACAATGTCCTTTATTATAACATTGGTAACGCTCACAAAGTCGAAAATAATATTTGTAACACAAGCCCAATGTCCTGACTTTGGTAACACACAAAGTATAAAGTAATGTAATGGAACACCATACAATTCGAAGTCCTTAATAAAAGTGATCCTTAGGCTTTTATATGAAACATATTGTTGTTTTAAAAGGTTAAGAAGTAACAAGAATGTCTAAAATGTCTCACTCAGGCTTAGCTATCAAAACTTGTCTAGCTAAGCCTGTTGCATAAAGATTAGTTAGAACATAAAATAATGAAGGTGCTAAAATTAAAGGAAACATGTAGACACAAGAAATAACAGTTTGTTGAAGAATTAAAAACCATTATGAAACCCTTCAGATGTAAAAGGAAATAAAGAAAATGTATGAAATATTGCATATAATTTAAAGGTTCATTGTTATAAAGAATATAAATGAATTCCTCATAAGATAACATTAATTTTCATACCAAATATCATATATTTCATATGAATAAAAGATTTACATCTGAACAGCAAAAGAGACAATATGTACATCAGACTTATGGGACAAAAACATTAAGAACTATTAAAATAAAAGATAACAAATATTATGAAGACAGTTTGACACAAAATTGCTTCATAATAGTTCCCCCCAAATACATTTAAGTTTGGACCCCAAACGTTAAAACATTATCTCGAGATTTAATAATTCAAATTTTTGCCTGTTACAGTTGTTTATATAGATGTTTACACAAAAGAGTGAAATGTCCGACTCTGTTACAGCACCCACACTTCTCATCCACAGCAAGACACTCATCTTTTGAATGGTATTCCTGACTGCCACATTGCCGGCAATTGTGTTTTCCTTCCTCATGGTCCCAGTAGTCATCATAACGGTGCACAACGATTTCGCTTGCCATATCTTTCAATTCCTGTCTGGCCTTTTCAATTATTTTTTGTCGTGTCTGTGAGGTCTGGTTGTAACATAGATTTAGATCTTGTAGTTGTTTTTGTGCCTTGTTGAGTCTCTCAACAAGCTTTGAGTTGAGCAGTTTTAGTGGAGCAATCTCTTCTGTATTTGTAGCCTTTTTTGATTCTGATACCATGTGGTCAAGTTTCTTCGTGAGGTCCTGATTTATCTTTATTTGTTTTGACATAGCCTTTGTGTGTATTTCAGATTGACGGTCCAGCTGCTTTGATAGTTCCATGTTTTTGTTGAAATGCACTTGGTCACTAACTTTGAGGTCATTGTTTTGGAGTTTGAGGAAGGAAATTGCTGCACAATGACCTTCAATAGTTGCCTGAAATTTTTCTTGAGGGTTTTTTGAATTTGCCTTACAGTTTGATGTTATTCTAGTCAAAGAGTTGAAGCGCAACTTCTGCAGGTCAGCATCGTCCAGGTGGTGAAATGGCATGTTTTGGGAGTCTTTTCTGTTCATGAAGGCAGTCATTCTTATACGGTCCCGCAGCTGCATCTGACTTTTGCGAAAAGATGTTGACCTGGCTTGGTGTGGAGTACCAGGGGAATTGGTCCGATTGCAGTGGTGGTAAGAATGACTGCGGCATGGCTGGCACATCATGATAACAGGGTAAAAAAGATGATGGTTACCCTTTTGGAAATGGCTGAAATTCATTGTGGAGTCCGTCAGTTTCTTTTATAATGGAAATTTCTCGCTTGGCTGTTGATTGGTCCACACACTCAGAGGTACCGGGAAAGTCACAGCAGCTAAACAGTGCTGTGCCCCAGATTCATCCACCAAACTATAATGACGTGAATGTGTGGGTTCAAATCCTGACGCAACTCACAATGAATGTTTTAAAGTTTTAATAACGTCCAGAATATAATCACATGCATACAGTTCTATGGAACACCAGTAGAAGTTATTTATACAGCGTCATCAATGATTCTTGTAACACAAGTGTTTAAGTATTTTAAATTTGTAACACAAATTATTAAACACACTTATAAAACTGTTCCTAGAAATATATATTTGTAACACAATGTCCTTTATTATAACATTGGTAACGCACACAAAGTCGAAAATAATATTTGTAACACAAGCCCAATGTCCTGACTTTGGTAACACACAAAGTATAAAGTAATGTAATGGAACACCATACAATTCGAAGTCCTTAATAAAAGTGATCCTTAGGCTTTTATATGAAACATATTGTTGTTTTAAAACGTTAAGAAGTAACAAGAATGTCTAAAATGTCTCACTCAGGCTTAGCTATCAAAACTTGTCTAGCTAAGCCTGTTGCATAAAGATTAGTTAGAACATAAAATAATGAAGGTGCTAAAATTAAAGGAAACATGTAGACACAAGAAATAACAGTTTGTTGAAGAATTAAAAACCATTATGAAACCCTTCAGATGTAAAAGGAAATAAAGAAAATGTATGAAATATTGCATATAATTTAAAGGTTCATTGTTATAAAGAATATAAATGAATTCCTCATAAGATAACATTAATTTTCATACCAAATATCATATATTTCATATGAATAAAAGATTTACATCTGAACAGCAAAAGAGACAATATGTACATCAGACTTATGGGACAAAAACATTAAGAACTATTAAAATAAAAGATAACAAATATTATGAAGACAGTTTGACACAAAATTGCTTCATAATAGTTCCCCCCAAATACATTTAAGTTTGGACCCCAAACGTTAAAACATTATCTCGAGATTTAATAATTCAAATTTTTGCCTGTTACAGTTGTTTATATAGATGTTTACACAAAAGAGTGAAATGTCCGACTCTGTTACAGCACCCACACTTCTCATCCACAGCAAGACACTCATCTTTTGAATGGTATTCCTGACTGCCACATTGCCGGCAATTGTGTTTTCCTTCCTCATGGTCCCAGTAGTCATCATAACGGTGCACAACGATTTCGCTTGCCATATCTTTCAATTCCTGTCTGGCCTTTTCAATTATTTTTTGTCGTGTCTGTGAGGTCTGGTTGTAACATAGATTTAGATCTTGTAGTTGTTTTTGTGCCTTGTTGAGTCTCTCAACAAGCTTTGAGTTGAGCAGTTTTAGTGGAGCAATCTCTTCTGTATTTGTAGCCTTTTTTGATTCTGATACCATGTGGTCAAGTTTCTTCGTGAGGTCCTGATTTATCTTTATTTGTTTTGACATAGCCTTTGTGTGTATTTCAGATTGACGGTCCAGCTGCTTTGATAGTTCCATGTTTTTGTTGAAATGCACTTGGTCACTAACTTTGAGGTCATTGTTTTGGAGTTTGAGGAAGGAAATTGCTGCACAATGACCTTCAATAGTTGCCTGAAATTTTTCTTGAGGGTTTTTTGAATTTGCCTTACAGTTTGATGTTATTCTAGTCAAAGAGTTGAAGCGCAACTTCTGCAGGTCAGCATCGTCCAGGTGGTGAAATGGCATGTTTTGGGAGTCTTTTCTGTTCATGAAGGCAGTCATTCTTATACGGTCCCGCAGCTGCATCTGACTTTTGCGAAAAGATGTTGACCTGGCTTGGTGTGGAGTACCAGGGGAATTGGTCCGATTGCAGTGGTGGTAAGAATGACTGCGGCATGGCTGGCACATCATGATAACAGGGTAAAAAAGATGATGGTTACCCTTTTGGAAATGGCTGAAATTCATTGTGGAGTCCGTCAGTTTCTTTTATAATGGAAATTTCTCGCTTGGCTGTTGATTGGTCCACACACTCAGAGGTACCGGGAAAGTCACAGCAGCTAAACAGTGCTGTGCCCCAGATTCATCCACCAAACTATAATGACGTGAATGTGTGGGTTCAAATCCTGACGCAACTCACAATGAATGTTTTAAAGTTTTAATAACGTCCAGAATATAATCACATGCATACAGTTCTATGGAACACCAGTAGAAGTTATTTATACAGCGTCATCAATGATTCTTGTAACACAAGTGTTTAAGTATTTTAAATTTGTAACACAAATTATTAAACACACTTATAAAACTGTTCCTAGAAATATATATTTGTAACACAATGTCCTTTATTATAACATTGGTAACGCACACAAAGTCGAAAATAATATTTGTAACACAAGCCCAATGTCCTGACTTTGGTAACACACAAAGTATAAAGTAATGTAATGGAACACCATACAATTCGAAGTCCTTAATAAAAGTGATCCTTAGGCTTTTATATGAAACATATTGTTGTTTTAAAAGGTTAAGAAGTAACAAGAATGTCTAAAATGTCTCACTCAGGCTTAGCTATCAAAACTTGTCTAGCTAAGCCTGTTGCATAAAGATTAGTTAGAACATAAAATAATGAAGGTGCTAAAATTAAAGGAAACATGTAGACACAAGAAATAACAGTTTGTTGAAGAATTAAAAACCATTATGAAACCCTTCAGATGTAAAAGGAAATAAAGAAAATGTATGAAATATTGCATATAATTTAAAGGTTCATTGTTATAAAGAATATAAATGAATTCCTCATAAGATAACATTAATTTTCATACCAAATATCATATATTTCATATGAATAAAAGATTTACATCTGAACAGCAAAAGAGACAATATGTACATCAGACTTATGGGACAAAAACATTAAGAACTATTAAAATAAAAGATAACAAATATTATGAAGACAGTTAGACACAAAATTGCTTCATAATATCTGCGATAAAGGCCTATATGAGGCATTCTAAATTTGTGCTTAATGACTTTAACTTTTTAGAATGTAGTAACCCATGTATGAACACTTTCATAAACCAAATTTTGACAAAAGAAAATGTTAACCGATTTCTATATAAAATCTTTGTTAATAATAATGAAATTCCAACAAGTCAACACAAATGGTTATAACAATATGAAAATGTCTGTATTAATTGGAAAAATGTCTATAGTTGTGTATTTAAGTGTACAAAAGATTCTTATATTCAATGGTTACAATTAAGAGTTCTTCATAGAATATTACCAACAAATTCATTATTATATAAAATGAAGCTGGTTGAAAATGATATTTGCTCCTTTTGTGAATGCCATGAAGAAACTCTTTTACATCCCTTTTGGGATTGCAATAAAATACAGCATTTTGCAGGATATGGTACATAAGTTGAATATTAATGACTCAAGTATTGTCATTAACAGTATGTTTGTATTGTTAGGTTCTGGAAATAATAATTTCAAATTTGATATACTTTTATTAGAATATAAGAAATTTATTTTTCTGTGTAAAAGAAAAAAGTGTGTTCCAACAGTAATTGGTTTCAAAAATAGCCTTCAGTTAGCATGGAACATTTATGAAAATATTTCAGATAAATTTAAAAATGATTGGGCAATTGTAAGAAATTTGTTCTTGTAACTACACTTTTCAGATTTCAAGTTTTCATACAAAAGAATAATACAATGTATCATATAAACAATTATATCTTTTTTACATGCATGTTTTATATCTTTTTTTCTTTTCCTCTTCCCTTTTTTTCCCTTTTTTTCAGTCGTTCTTGGTTTATATGTACATTCGTAGTTTTTAAATTATTACTGATTACTGGTACATGAATTAACTGCTTTGGTAATTATCATGCTTGAAAGTTTTATATTATGTAATGATTTACTATGAAATGTAAAATGCATATATATTGTTGAATAAACAAAAGTTTGAAGAAAAAAAAAAAAAAAAAAAAAAAAGTATTTATATCATTAATGATGCACGTAATTACTCTTGAACTGATGTTATACATAATTGTCAAATGAGTATTTATGGATTAAGCGTGAATAACCATGCTTTAACATCAAGGCTTGTTAAATATTAGAAAAATTGTTTTGTTATATCTTGCAGTTATTTTTATATGTTAAGGCTTGTCTGTTTTGCTCACTAAGGTTTGGTTTTGTAAATATTTAGAATACTTGTTGACTAAAGTTAGTATTGAATGACCAATCATGTCATAATTTCTCTATATTTAGCAGTTATAAACTCGGATATAAAAGCATCTCTGTTAGGAATGTGACTTACCAATAAACAGGATGTTGTATAACACATTTCTCTGTACACCAGTACTTTTTAAGGATTATGTGAATCATGAAAAAATGGGTTCTAGTCTCAGACAGAAATTATCTCCCCTTACTGTGTGAAGGCTATGTGCACCAAGGTTGAAGTCTCAAACAGGATTTGTCTCCCCTGACTGTGTGGGCTATGTGGACCAAGGTTGCAGTCTCAGACAGGAATTATCTCCCCTTACTTTGAGGGCTGTGCGTGTACCAAGGTTGCAGTCTCAGACAGGAATTATCTCCCCTGACTTTGAGGGCTATGTACACCAAGATTGCAGTCTCAGAAAGGAATTATCTCCCATAACTTTGTGGGCTATGTGCATTAAGGTTGCATTCTCAGACAGGATTTATCTACCCTTAATTAAATACACGTATGTTTTAACATTGTTTTGTCAATATAAGACCTTGTACCATGGTGGAGAGTATTTCTACACAATCATGACCTCCCATTATGAAACAGTAACAAGTACAATTATGTTTGAAAATGTTCTATGACTAATTTTGGGGTAAAACACAATACTTTTCATTTATTCTGCACACTTTTCCTAGAACATTGTCCTTCAGAACATGGTACAAAACTGTAATGTTACCTGCATTCCTAGATGAAACGCTCATGTATAATCTCAATAACTTGGGATGTGGGTGTCCTGAAACTACTACATATCTGACCTTATTGACATGCATGTAAAAACAATTGGGTATTTATGGGTATTTTGTACTTTTCTTTGGCACTTGAACATGGCTTATCATATTTAGAAGCTGTTAAAGCGATTTTGTTTCCAGCACACCTGCTAAAAAAAACTACACTATTGTACTACAGAAGGTTACACAAAACTAATATTATCACCAAACTATTTTTTGGTTCAAGACATGCATACTGCCCAAAACTTTGAGTCATTATATCTTAAAGCCCAATTAAACAAAGTTGTCAATACTCTAGTATTCAATTTTCGATGTCATGTTAAACACTAAGCCATGTCACACAAATCCACCCTGCTGTATGTACTGTCAGTTCAATGACAGGTATAATGTAACATATTGTACTTCCTTGACATTTTCTTTTATAAGAAAAGTTTCATAAAATTTCTTCATTTTCTTTCAGTACTGTGGGCTTCTAGAAGGCCCTAATGGAACTGAATGTGTGAACTGGGCCCACAACATGACTGACAGTGACCCATATATTCACCCGGCAATTGTTGTCAAGAAAAAAGTCATGCCAAAGAAGATCGCCATTAAAGAGGCGCAAAAAGAAAAGACATGGCATGATGTGGTTTGTGTTTTTGCTCTTTTCAATTGTTGTTAAGGCGTATCAGTGCCAATTTTTATGACCCCAAAAAGGGAAGCATGTAGTTATTGCACTGTTCTGGTCAGTAAGTCTGTCTGTTACTGCTGCATCTTAAGTGTAACTTATTCAATCTTCTTGGAATTTCTATCAAACTTCACAGAATTGTACAGGAGCATGAGAAGGTATGTCATGCATGATAGCATTCTTGCTGTTACCTCAAAGGTCAAAGTCATACTAAGAGGTCAATTGAGCCCCTTGAGAAGTTTCATAGAAATAATTATTTACACATTTGTTACTTACTCAATTGTGATCTGATTTTGATCAATCTTCACCAAAGTCTATTAGCATCATCAGAAGTCGAGTTGTGCAAAGGACAAAGTGTGTTCTTGCTTCTAAGGACAAGGTCACACTCAGAGGTCAATTGAATTTGAAACTTGCAATCAATTTTGATCAAACTTCTTAGAATCGTGTAGCAGCCTGAAAAGGTGTGTTGTGTAAAGCATTTGTGCACTCACCTTGATAGTGAAGCTCAAACTTATAGGGATTTAATAATAATAACAGATGTCTCATTTTGATCAGTTTCATCAAATTTTACAAAATGGCACAGCAGTTTGAGAAGGTGTGTTTAGTAAAGCATTATTTTTTCTAACTTCAAATGTCAAGGTACCAAATATTGGTCATTTATGTAGCCTGATTTAATAGGAATATTTCTTGTCTCTGTTGTAACTCCTTTAATTAGATTTCAATCAAACTTCACAGAACAGAGAAGCATGGAAGGTATGACATGCATAGAATTTGTGCTCTAAATGCAAAGTTTGAGTTCACACTCATTGGTCAGTGGAGCCAGACAGGAATTTCATAGTAATGTGTCAATATATGTTTTGATAAATGACTAAGTTATCCTAGGGCAAGTACATAGGACAGTTACAACTTTCTTTAAATTACTGTCATTTTTAAAATTGGCTCAAGAAAGATCAAATTGGAGGCATTTATCACACTATTGTGACATCTCTTTTTCCATTTTAACTTTGATTGTTAAGATAGGTTTTAAGTTGGGGTGACATGGTTGACACTAAACCGCCATATTCTAATAAAAACACAATTTATTAATAATAATTTAATATTTAATAATCTTTTGATAATAAAATATTATATAAATATATATAATAAAAAGAAGAATTTTTTTTTGCGTATTTAGATCTCAATGTGAACACCAAAAGTGAGTATTTAAAGCCACTCCTTTTGGTGCTCACTCTGTGAAATATATTTTGATCTTATACTGACATGAACAATTATCCTCTGTGTGGTTTGGTTTGTAGTTATAGTTTAAAACTAAAAGTAATATAGAACTTGTTAAGCAGCTAAAAACTCTCTTTTTTCAGTTTGACACGGATGCCCTGGAAAAGAAAATGGAAGTGCATGCTGGGATTCCTGTCGTTACCAAGGCAACATGGACGGAGATCATTGAGAAATCCCACGCCCCACGCCATGTATTCTATAAGGCGGGAAAATGGGCGGGAGAAGTCGCAAAAGTGTCTTTGGTAAAAATGGACATATTTGAATATTTTTGGTTGTAAGGAGAACAGGAGGGCTGTTACAGTCACCCTCACTATAGCTTGAATGTTGCTGTTCCATCAAGTAAAAGTGACCTAATATATGCATAAATCTCAGTATTAGTTCAAAATTCATAAGGTATATCAGACTCTGACAGTGAAGTTATATAACTCTTGAATTAATTTGAATTAAAATTATTGCGATCTTTTTTCAGAATTTTTAACCAGGTTTTCAATGGAGACCAGGTTAATATTAGAAATGGGATGGCATTAGTAGGGCGGGCGGACCAGGTGAAGGTCACTGTTACTAAAAATAGAGAAATGGTTTCAGTAAGAATGGATGGATAGTGATGTAAATTGTGTTTAGGTAGCTTATGTGAAGAGCTAGCTAGCGATATAGTGGCACTTTTTTAGATGGGGCAATTGTGGCCACCTAGCTATTTATTGAAAAAAAAACATTATAAAGGAATATATATACACAATTCATATGCTATTTGTATGTTTTGATCATTAAATTCATATAAGTTAAACATAATAATGCATTAAAATAAAGAAAAAAAATTGCATCAGCCTATAAAGTGTGCCGATACATTATGGATAAGAATACCGGTATATCACTGAGTGTAAGTAATTAGGTAATGTTCTTTGACTGTCATTATTTGAACTCTGAGCATACCAAAATTATTCATATACATACAGTCGAACCTCGTTCGCTCGAACTCCCAGGAACCGGCAAAAATAAGAGCCTCAAAAAGTTAAGCGGGACTGTTTACCTTCAGGTTTAAGTAATCGGTTATTTACATCCAGTTCGAGCGGACAAAGATTTCTAGCAAAGTCAGTTTGAGCCAACAGGGCTAGACTGTAGCATAAATCAACCTTGAATTTTTTATATACTGTATCGGTCATCCACCTTCATTCAGAGTTTGACATTCCTTGTTAAACACCTTATTCTCGTTTAAAGGTTGTGTACGTCATGGCAGATTGTGGAAATTGCCGAAGAAATAATCAAACTTTTCTCGACATTCAGACTGCTGTTCGTCACATTGGTAAGAATTTCTTTGCTTTAAATGTCAGATTTTCTTTTAATGATGAGTATTAAGTGAAGTATTTCATACACAGCAGCCAGTTGTTAAAAATCCACTATCTTTTTGGTATGGTCCAAGTTATCCAAATGTTCATTGATTGGTCAATATTTATCAAATTATTATTTCTAACCAATCAAATCATTTAAAAGTGTAAACTAGTCAAACAGTAACCTGTGGACAACTTACCATAGTTTTATACAGTTGGCTGCAGGTCTGTGAGTTTTCCCATGGTCAGCAGTTTGTTACCTTGACTCGAAACTTCTAGTCAAAGTGCAAACCTTCAAAGTATAGTTTTAATTACCGGTATCAGTAAAATCTCTTTATATAAAGCATTCGGGTTAATATTACAAATTTGGTGTTTTGACCCCAACTAAGAATATAAGTATCTTCCATGGCCGAGAGTGTAAGATAAGTTTATCCCAACCCGAGCGTAAGGTGTTTTGTGGAAACGAGGTTTACCGAGTTTCCGCAAAACACCCTGCGCGAGAGTTGGGATGAACCTATCTTACATGAGAGGCTATGGTAGATGCTTTTTCTCCCACTTCAGTTAAACAAAATTAAGTAAAAATGTATTTTTGCTAGAACTCTTTTGAGCGTATTTAAAATAAATGCGTATGGATATGTGATAATTCGTGGTTGTCAAGGATATGTGCGCAGTGATTCAGATTATGTTAATAGTGAAGTCGGTCTTTAAATAGTTCTGAGGAGTGAGAAGCATTATTTCCTGAAAGGTGGGTGAAAACTGTTTTATGGTGACATTTGAAGCGAGAAATAATTAATTAGCATTCTAAATATTGCCACAAGACAAGGTTTCCATGATGCTACAGACCACAGTCTTCAACAAGTGAGGTAATTACAATGTGATGACCATTAAAAAGGAGTTCCATACGGGTACTTTTTTTATAGTTGCCCGTGGGCAAGATTATAAGTATCTTCCATGGCCAAGAGTGTAAGATAGGTTCATTCCGACCCGAGCGTAGGGTCGGGATGAACCTATCTTACACGAGTGGCTATGGTAGATGCGTTTCTCTCCCACCTCAGTTAAAAAACTAAGTAGAAATGTATTTTTTGCTGGAACTCTTTATCTTACTCTACTCTTAACTCTACTTATCTGAGGTGGGAGAACTTTCTTACCTTGCAAACTAATGTATATGATCATTTATATCAGATAAGATTCATTCTACCATCTTCAAAATGGTTGTTATTTCCTGGTAATAATGATATCATTTTAACAATAACCAAATAAATTCAAAGCATATCTACCGTATTATATCATGTATAGGACGCTAGCATAGATAGGACGCAGGCAAAAAAATAGTTGAGAAAACGGGTAAAAACCCTTAATATATAAGATAGGACGCAGCGGAAAAATGTCAAAATCGGAGCCGAAAAATTGAGGTTGGTCAAGTATTTATAACATATATATTGAAGTAAAAAACAAACAAAAAATTGTATATGAGGCATATTTTGATAACTGTCTTGTGTATTTCGATAATTATCGTCGTATTTTGGTAATTTAGCGTACACAACAATGATATATGTCTTGACATTTTGAGAACATTTACGCATATTATAAGACTTATACAAATGCCGTAATAGTCCCGACTGACAGTCAACCGTTGCAACCGTTGCAATAGTCTCGACATGCCTTCTGAATGACAGTCAACAGTTGCAACCGTTGCAATCGCAACAAAACTGATGATTGTTTTGATAAGGCTTGTCGCTGTGCGGATTAAAGCATGTCGGCATAATTAAGTGTCGTTAATTAGCCTTGCCAGCGGAAGGCACATCGGGTAAAGTGCGAACAAACAACCATAAGGTATTACCATCACAATAGTTTGTTCTATTGATGTTTTTCTAATGACAGACAGCGGGTGTTTTTCACACCTTCGCACATTTGAAAAGATTTGATAGTGACAATAATGCTACTTAACGTTATGCACATTCCTTTATCAATTTTTTAAAACAGTTACATACAAAATGTTTTGTAAAATATCGAAACATTAAAATCATAAACAACGATTAATTGATATTTACCTCCTTTCCCGATTTCCGTTACCGTTATAACTCAATCCAGTTAAAGTGCTGACTCACATCGAGATTTTGTGAGTAGCGTCCCTTTTATAAAAAAGTAAACACTCGTGTTTTTTTCAATTTATTTCTCAATAAATCATTTTAAAGTAAACATTCAATATATTTCTGCGTGTGTTCACTTGCGTGATTTTACCTACGTCAGTTGTTCTTTTCGGTGACGCAGTACAGATACTTACTATTACCGCGTTCTTCCCCGGTCCGATATTTTCGACCTGAAATGGACTTGGAAAAAAACAGATGAAATTCTAATAGCATAGAAAGGACGCAGGCAATTTTTAAGACGAGAATTGGGGGTAAAAAAGTGCGTCCTATGCATGATATAATACGGTAGTGGGTTTATTGATAAGACCCTATTTTCATTTGAATTTACTCCTGTAGGACAATTCTAAAATTTCAAAATATATCAGGGTAGACTCAATGCAACTGGGAATAACAGACACTTAAAAAGCTCATGACTTTTTTGGCACTTAATTACACTAAACCGTTACAAAACACATGGCAGATCGAAGCCAAAATGCATCCGATGGGTGAGGGAAATACTTTAGAAAAAACAACATCTGCAGGCATGTACAATGGCTGATTTTGCACACATGACTTGCATGATCATAACATTTGTTATCTTGTTATTTTTATGACTATAAATGGTCAATGTTCTCTTGGTTTCTTCAGATGGAGGGTCAATGTACTATGTGAACTGTACAGCTGAGCCCATCCTGTGCCGTAACCAGAAGATTCGAGGATTTCCAACTATCGTTGCATATCGGGGTCTTGGCTGGTTACGTCCTGGGGATTGTCTTACTAAGACAGCTGCGGCACGTTTTGGGAGTTCCGTCAGAATTGATTATCATGGAGTCATCAGAGTAATTATTCTTTACATTTAGTTTAAATAATTGATCAAGAGTGTTGTCTAAAGTTCATGAAATTAGAGAAAAACAAATGTTTGAATATAGTCCAAGTTGTGCCAACACATTGAAAACTGCAGGGACAAACCCAGAAGTCTAAAATCAGATATAGACCCTGTTATGGGGCGCAAGGTGAGAGCCCCAATAACACTAAACAAGAGACACCACTTGGAGTTTTTGAGGGGGACACCACAAGCAGACTACACTTTAAAACCCTTTAATGGTAAAATGTTCAGGCTTGGACAGTTGCTGAAATTAGATTTTTACATGGCAAAGCACATAAAATTTAAGCAAACTAGAACTGTCAAAACTAATGCTTCTTGATTTTAAATTCTCATTTGATGACAGAGAAGGTCACACTACAATTTTCAAAGAAAAGAAAATGTTTTGGGGCTTTAAAACCTCAAATTGTGGCAGTGTTTACTTTGCCCCAATCCACAATTGCTGGAAAACCATTTAAGTTTCTGAAACATCAAAAGAATGCCTGTACTGATTGTGTTAGTACCCAAGGAACAAAACACGTGTAGCAGTAACATGCCCTACTCCTACTCCTTTCTCCTGATGTGGAACAGAACACAATCATGTAGCAATAATCTAGCTGCATGACTTCAGCTGTGAATTTCACTTATTTTCACACAGAAACAGAATGCAGTTGCAGTTAATTGCTTATAGCCTTACCTACTTCAGGCCTGAAGTTCACTTATGTAACTATCAGTTTAGCAAAGCTCTTAGCAGGTTTAGCAGTTTGTCGTTATTTATTGAAGCTGTTGTACTGCCCCTATTTCTCGAACAATCTTACGCCCCAGGGCTTCTAAAAACAAACAATTTTCCGGTCTGGACCGGTTTTGACTCAGCCGCACCAATTTATGTTTATGTTATAGTTCAATTTTAGCGGTGTACTGAAAAAACAGTGGTCATATCAGGCTGAGGTGGCCTGCTCTATTTTCTGGAAATCGTCAGAATGGTCTCAATCTTATTTGTTGTTTTTTGGTGCATGTGTCAGAATCGATCTACATTCAATAAATCCCCCCGAGATTATTTGTCATTAGTCACACAAAAATGTAACTATCAAATATATACATCCTTTTATTACTGTCACTAGTTGAACAAGTAAGTCTTGGCGGAAAAATACACTGATTGCAATATACTGGTACGTTTAGCGTATGAAATGCATTCTTCAGAATTGAGCAATCAAAATTATAAACTTAAATTTTCTAAACATGAAAAATTTGTGCTTTTAAAAGCCAAGGAAAAATATACTTTGTTTGTGGTATACAATATATATAAGTTATATGATGATGCTTGCATTATATTTGATTCTTTAAATTGAAGAATAATAACGAACCTTCTCTGTTTAGTCCAGCTTGGATAGACACCTTGTGGACATTTCTATGAAATATTATATTAGTACCCAGCCATAATTTCAAAGAAACACCCACTCTTTGTCTATTCTTTACAAAGATACTTAGCTTAGCTGGCTATTTTTGTTTTGATACAAATTCTGAAATGTTCTCCTTTTAAAGGGAGTTCAGACTAGCTTTTAAAGCTGCACTCTCACAGATTGAATGTTTTGACATCTTATTTATTTTTGTCTTGGAACGAGCCAATTTTGGAAACCAGTTATATAAGACTGCTGACAAAAAGTAAGGTAGCAGATTTTTATATTTAAGTTCTAAAATTGACGTTTTATATTTTTCTTAAACCGTTAGTAACGGTTTAAGCCATAGAACATTAATTTTCAAACGGAAATATGAAAATCTAGGATGAGTTTTTTTGTCAGCAAACTTTAATCATTCATGGTTTGCAGATATCTACGCAAAAAAATTGCTCTTTCCAAGACAAAAAAATAGAAAATGGTAAATCTGTGAGAGTGCAGCTTTAAAGGGAATTACCTTTGGAGGCGCATAATTAAGTGTGATACAAAATATAAAGAAGAAGTACATTATAATTATGTTCAACTTATTGACTTTATTGATCAAAACAAAACAAAAAAGCATATCAATTGTGTATATATAGATAAAAAAAAATATTCACAATTTTTGGCGTAGATACAGGATAATATATTTTTAACTGTACACAATTAAATCATATGCTTTTTTGTTTTGATCATAAAATTCAATTGAGTTAAACATAATTATTTACGCATTAAAATTAAAAACAACAAGTTTCTTGCATCTGCCTATTATGTGTGCCTTAAAGATGCACTCTTACTCCCAAATAAGATTTACCACAAATGATACAATTGTTTTAATATACCAAAACGGATGAATAAATGTCTAAAACAATGGTTCTTATGAAGGATAATGAGTTTAAATTGAAAGAAATTTGCAGAAAACATGATAGTTCTACCTTATAAGATGGTACTAACTCACACTTAATCTTTTAGCAATCACCAATTAATTAATATTTTTGTGCTTTAACCTGTTCAAAACATGGTAACAATCTTGTTTTTAGTTATTAATATTTTCCATAAATGCAATATTTTGCAAGTAGTGAAAGGTTGATCAGTCAAAATTTATGTTTATTAAATATGTGTGTGTGTATAGCTTTTGAATAAGGGTGTCACTTTAATCAAGGTAAACTTGGTACCTATATAAAATCAAGTTTTATCAAGAAATTTATCTTATTAAAATAATTGTTACTTGATAAACCTGTTATGCATACATGTACATAGATATTTTAAGAAATTTTGGGCCTGGATTTGAAGGTGCACAATATTTTGGCTGAAATATGACAAATTCAAATAAGAATATTTATTAGCCATTGTTAAGTAATATTACTGCCCAAATTTTGTTTAAGTGAAAATTGTTAATTACCCGTATGAATAGAATTCATATGAAATTACTGATACAGGCAATAAAAGGGATACTCCTTGAATGAAATGATCATGAAGTGCGAAAATTCACGCCATTGTTTTTATGGCTATGCCGGTATTTTTATTGGCAATGATCGTGGTGGTAATTTTTATGCTAAATACGCTAATCATGATACGGGCTTGAAATGTCGAGAACCTCCCAACAACAAGTTGTTTACTAAAGTGAAATACCCTGGTATGTACTGAAACAGTTGAAAAATGTTGTCATTGAAAAGAATACTTGAGGGCAGAGCTCAAAACAGAATGATGTTGAACAGCAGAAATGGGACATTTGATTAATTCAGTTCTCATTTTCTTCACATTTTTTAACACTTGTCATGTCAACATGGTAGTATAAGTGAAATATTAGTGGTAAATGTGTTTTTATTCTTCTGCCATGTTTTAATCTACCATTTTTCAGTCCCATTCTACCAAGAAACCATTTGGGAGCATTCTCCACTTGCACCCAAAATAACATTTTGATGTTTATTGATTGACTATGTAGTGACTGAATCTTACAATTATGATTTCAGACTGAAGCGGTTCTAGACTGGTTTTCCCGAGTAGCTGACAGTGCCGTTACTGACCTTCCATCTTCAGACACCCTCCCAGACTTTCAGGTTTGTCTTGTTGTTGTTGTTGGTTGCCATTCCTTTTAACGTATATAAGAATGATCAAACTCCACTGTGAACATGAGGCTTGGTGGTCAGGAGTGGTTTGTTTATACAGAAATCCCTTATCCAAAGGGTGCAGTACCCCTGGAGCTGACCAAGTTACTCTTCATATTTGTAAACAGCTGCCATGAAAAAAAATCATAATGTATAAACATTATTATGTAAAAAGGTTAGTTCTTATATCCCTGTATGGTTCTTATTTCTGTGTAGGATAAATGAAGACAAGATTCAAGAGCTAGTGGTATATGTGTCCAGGGGCGTAGCTTGACGAAAATATATGTGTAGGCCACATTTTAGGGGGCCCGCGGGGCATGCTTCCCACCCCAAGGAAATTTTGCTTAGCTAGGTGATTGTTTATGCGTTTTGGCGTATATTTCGTTGTTGCAAAAAACATTAAAGAGAGCAACAATATCATTATGTTTTACCTTAAATCAATTTTGTACGTATATTAGCTAAAGAAGACCGGCCAAAAAAGTAAAACATTGAACATTTTATTTATTACATTTCACTCAATATTAATGCATTTTGTTACCAAAATCTAAGTTAACTGTCATATATATATATCTGTAAATATAATGTCGCTTTCTACAGCACAGTTGACTTTCCGGGATCATTAAAAAAACCTCTAGCTTACGGCATTTTCGCGACTCAAACACATTGATGACGAGGTCAACATCTATGATCATGCTCTTGTGGCTGTGAATTTGGGCCAAGGATGACAACCGGTCGCTTTTCATTGTCGTTCACAGGAAGTTTTTTATTCGTTTCATTCCACTTAACGACCTTTCACAAAGGGGCTGATGTAGGTGGCATAGTAAGAAGAACCTCGAATTTTGTAAATATGCTAGGGTACAGGTCCTTGTTGGTTTGTTTCGTGGTATCTTGTAGTCAAGATAAACTTGCGGCTGCGATGCTCCATCTCACATTCCATTCTGTTTTAAATGTGTCAAATGTTTCGTGGCGATCAGGGGCCTTAGCAGCATACATTGATGGCAGCATGTAATCCTTTTCCAGTTTTGAAGGCAATACATGTTGTGCACTGTATCTGTCTTTTAAGACATTAAACAAGGTTATTCTGAAGTAGTCAGATGGTGTTTGCACCTCAGGATTCCATTCTACACATCAGGTTTCAAGTGCGTGGACCACTACGGGGAACACATTTTGGAACGTTTCGAGTGCGCCCGCATGTCTGAACCATCGTGTCTCACATAACGAGCGAAGCTTAGTGCGCCGATTCATTTCCTCTTTCGTTGCGACTTTTTTAGAAAGCTCGTCCTGGAACGCTGCTAGACGATTTGCTGAAAACTTGAACAAGAATCCAATGTCCTGAACTGGGTCCATCATAGTTCGGACACTCGGATGGAAACTGGTACTGGAGGCATGATTGCCAAGTTCCTTCTAGCATTGTTGTTTGGTATCTTCATTTATTGAAGTCAAAGTGAAACTATTGAAATGAGGATACGTAGGAGTATGTTCGGCAATATTGGCGCCAGACCGTTTACAATTTCAAATAATATAGCGCCCGTAAACTTTAACCAAGCCGATTGGAAATGTTTAATGTACTGCGTAAACGCGCAGACTACTGGTATGCAACTTTTGATTAAGTATATACGAAACATTAACGTCGCGTGAAAATGTACTTTAGATCGAAGGAAAACGATATATTTGAAATACCAGGTTTCCTATATATTAAAGCACATTTGTCGGAATTTCATATTTAGCCCCTCACCCTCCTATGCCTTCAGTTTTTATTGCAGATTTGGCATTTTTATTTTTTCGGTTTTTCTGAAAAATGTGTAGGCCGCGGCCTACACGGCCTATAGGAAGCTACGCCCCTGGTGTCCACCTCTGACCCAGGTGGTTGTTGGCTAGGTCTATACCAGTGTGAGAGTGGCCTAGTGGTATAGGTGTCCACCTCTCAGTCTCACCCAAGAGGTTGTTGGCTAGGTCTCCAGAGGGATGGAAACCGGATACCAAATCGGTATCCGGATATTCGTATCAAGTATTCGAATACTATCCGGATACTCGTATCAAATTGTTTTCATAATAAGTAAATTTCCTATTATATGTCACCAACCTGTTATTTGACATAATTGTCCACTTAATTTATAAATCGTCATATGGCAATTTCACTTTTTCATTCATTCTTTCTCAGTCTTAATAATTTATAATGTTATAATCAAAGCTAAACAACTCATTTTACGTCATAAAACTCATGATGAATACCACATAAACACCTCGCGAATTTGATAGTCACTTCGGCCGAGGTGGTTGCTTGGTTACTGCCACGTGCTTTCGAGTTTGTTATTTATCAGCAGGTTTCATGTTAAATGACGCTTTGATTATTTGATAGTCGATTGTAATTTTGTTTCATTACATTGTTTGATTTAATGCAATACCTACAATTTCTGCGGTGTTTTGTAATGAAGGATATAATTGCGGAAAAGATAAGAAGACAAAAAGACAATCTGATTTTTCTTTATTTACATGCGTGTACTTTTTTATTTATCAATTAACTAAACATGGATTAATGATCAATCCGTTTAATATCAACTAGTGCCAATTAGTGTCAATTAAGCACATCTGAGATCATAAAACAACACTTGTCATTGTAAACAAGGTCATAGAACTTCACAGGGTGCTGCACCAGGACACAATATCACGCCTTGTGCAAACACCCAATTAGTCCTTAGCAGACGATTTGTGACACATACCCGCTTCGCGACAGACACTGTTGATCACCTGAAATATTTCATCTGAAAAGTTTTGTAACAATTGCTTTGTCTCTGCTAGGCTATTTCATTGAAATTTTAATTCTTAACGAATATTCGAATACCCATTTTGGTATCCGAATACTTGCTTGATATCCGGATATCCGGATACTCGGATATTCGCTTCCATCCCTAGTTGTTGGCTAGGTCTCCACCAGAGTGAGAGTGGCCTAGTGGTATAGGTGTCCACCTCTCACCCAAGAGGTTGTTGGCTAGGTCTCCACCAGGGTGAGAGTGGCCTAGTGGTATAGGTGTCCACCTCTCACCCAAGAGGTTGTTGGCTAGGGCTCCACCAGGGTGAGAGTGGCCTAGTGGTACAGGTGTCCACCTCTCATCCAAGAGGTTGTTGGCTAGGTCTCCACAAGGGTGAGAGTGGCCTAGTGGTATAGGTGTCCACCTCTCACCCAAGAGGTTGTTGGCTAGGTCTCCACCAGATGAGAGTGGCCTAGTGGTATAGGTGTCCACCTCTCACCCAAGAGGTTGTTGGCTAGGTCTCCACCAGATGAGAGTGGCCTAGTGGTATAGGTGTCCACCTCTCACCCAAGAGGTTGTTGGCTAGGTCTCCACCAGATGAGAGTGGCCTAGTGGTATAGGTGTCCACCTCTGACCCAAGAGGTTGTTGACTAGGTCTCCACCAGGGTGAGAGTGGCCTAGTGGTATAGGTGTCCACCTCTCACCCTGGAGGTTGTTGGCTAGGTCTCCACCAGGGTGAGAGTGGCCTAGTGGTATAGCTGTCCACCTCTGACCCAAGAGGTTGTTGGCTAGGTCTCCACCAGGATGAGAGTGGCCTAGTGGTATATGTGTCCACCTCTGACCCAAGAGGTTGTTGACTAGGTCTCCACAAGGGTTAGAGTGGCCTAGTGGTATAGGTGTCCACCTCTCACCCAAGAGGTTGTTGGCTAGGTCTCCACCAGAGTGAGAGTGGCCTAGTGGTATAGGTGTCCACCTCTCACCCAAGAGGTTGTTGGCTAGGGCTCCACCAGGGTGAGAGTGGCTTAGTGGTACAGGTGTCCACCTCTCATCCAAGAGGTTGTTGGCTAGGTCTCCACAAGGGTGAGAGTGGCCTAGTGGTATAGGTGTCCACCTCTCACCCTGGAGGTTGTTGGCTAGGTCTCCACCAGGGTGAGAGTGGCCTAGTGGTATAGGTGTCCACCTCTCACCCAAGAGGTTGTTGGCTAGGTCTCCACCAGGGTGAGAGTGGCCTAGTGGTATATGTGTCCACCTCTGACCCAAGAGGTTGTTGGCTAGGTCTCCACAAGGGTGAGAGTGGCCTAGTGGTATAGGTGTCCACCTCTCACCCAAGAGGTTGTTGGCTAGGTCTCCACCAGGGTGAGAGTGGCCTAGTGGTATAGGTGTCCACCTCTCACCCAAGAGGTTGTTGGCTAGGTCTCCACCAGGGTGAGAGTGGCCTAGTGGTATATGTGTCCACCTCTGACCCAAGAGGTTGTTGGCTAGGTCTCCACAAGGGTGAGAGTGGCCTAGTGGTATAGGTGTCCACCTCTCACCCAAGAGGTTGTTGGCTAGGTCTCCACCAGGGTGAGAGTGGCCTAGTGGTATATGTGTCCACCTCTCACCCAAGAGGTTGTTGGCTAGGTCTCCACCAGGGTGAGAGTGGCCTAGTGGTATATGTGTCCACCTCTGACCCAAGAGGTTGTTGGCTAGGTCTCCACCAGGGTGAGAGTGGCCTAGTGGTATATGTGTCCACCTCTGACCCAAGAGGTTGTTGGCTAGGTCTCCACCAGGGTGAGAGTGGCCTAGTGGTATATGTGTCCACCTCTCACCCAAGAGGTTGTTGGCTAGGTCTCCACCAGGGTGAGAGTGGCCTAGTGGTATATGTGTCCACATCTCACCCAAGAGGTCGTTGGCTAGGTCTCCACCAGGGTGAGAGTGGCCTAGTGGTATATGTGTCCACCTCTCACCCAAGAGGTTGTTGGTTAGATTTCCACCAGGGTGAGCGTGGCCTAGTGGTACAGGTGTCCACCTCTCCCCCAAGAGGTTGTTGGTTAGATCACCACCAGGGTGAGAGTGGTCTAGTGGTATATGTGTCCACCTCTGACCCAGGAGGTTGTTGGCTAGGTCACCACCAGGGTGAGAGTGGTCTAGTGGTATATGTGTCCACCTCTCATCCAAGAGGTTGTTGGCTAGGTCTCCACCAGGGTGAGAGTGGTCTAGTGGTATATGTGTCCACCTCTCACCCAAGAGCTTGTTGGCTAGGTCTCCACCAGGGTGAGAGTGGTCTAGTGGTATAGGTGTCCACCTCTCACCCAAGAGGTTGTTGGCTAGGTCTCCACCAGGGTGAGAGTGGTCTAGTGGTATAGGTGTCCACCTCTCACCCAAGAGGTTGTTGGCTAGGTCTCCACCAGGGTGAGAGTGGTCTAGTGGTATAGGTGTCCACCTCTCACCCAAGAGGTTGTTGGCTAGGTGTCTACAAGGGTGAGAGTGGCCTAGTGGTATATGTGTCCACCTCTCACCCAAGAGGTTGCTGGCTAGGTCTCCACCAGGGTGAGAGTGGCCTAGTGGTATATGTGTCCACCTCTCACCCAAGAGGTTGTTGGTTAGATCACCACCAGATGAGAGTGGCCTAGTGGTATAGGTGTCCACCTCTCACCCAAGAGGTTGTTGGCTAGGTCTCCACCAGTGTGGGAGTGGCCTAGTGGTATATGTGTCCACCTCTCATCCAAGAGGTTGTTGGCTAGGTCTCCACCATGGTGAGAGTGGCCTAGTGGTATATGTGTCCACCTCTCACCCAAGAGGTTGTTGGTTAGGTCTCCACCAGGGTGAGAGTGGTTTAGTGGTATAGGTGTCCACCTCTCATCCAAGAGGTTGTTGGCTAGGTCTCCACCAGGGTGAGAGTGGTCTAGTGGTATAGGTGTCCACCTCTCATCCAAGAGGTTGTTGGCTAGGTATCCACCAGGGTGAGAGTGGCCTAGTGGTATAGGTGTCCACCTCTCACCCAAGAGGTTGTTGGTTAGATATCCACCAGGGTGAAAGTGGCCTAGTGGTACAGGTGTCCACCTCTCACCCAAGAGGTTGTTGGTTAGATCTCCACCAGGGTGAGAGTGGCCTAGTGGTACAGGTGTCCACCTCTCACCCAAGAGGTTGTTGGTTAGATCACCACCAGGGTGAGAGTGGTCTAGTGGTATATGTGTCCACCTCTGACTCAGGAGGTTGTTGGCTAGGTCACAACCAGGGTGAGAGTGGTCTAGTGGTATATGTGTCCACCTCTCATCCAAGAGGTTGTTGGCTAGGTCTCCACCAGGGTGAGAGTGGTCTAGTGGTATATGTGTCCACCTCTGACCCAAGAGGTTGTTGGCTAGGTCTCCACCAGGGTGAGAGTGGTCTAGTGGTATATGTGTCCACCTCTGACCCAAGAGGTTGTTGGCTAGGTCTCCACCAGGGTGAGAGTGGTCTAGTGGTATATGTGTCCACCTCTGACCCAAGAGATTGTTGGCTAGGTCTCCACCAGGGTGAGAGTGGTCTAGTGGTATAGGTGTCCACCTCTCACCCAAGAGATTGTTGGCTAGGTCTCCACCAGGGTGAGAGTGGCCTAGTGGTATATGTGTCCACCTCTCACCAAAGAGATTGTTGGCTAGGTCTCCACCAGGGTGAGAGTGGCCTAGTGGAATAGGTGTCCACCTCTCACCCAAGAGGTTGTTGGCTAGGTCTCCACCAGACGAGAGTGGCCTAGTGGTATAGGTGTCCACCTCTCACCCAAGAGGTTGTTGGCTAGGTCTCCACCAGATGAGAGTGGCCTAGTGGTATAGGTGTCCACCTCTCATCCAAGAGGTTGTTGGCTAGGTCTCCACCAGATGAGAGTGGCCTAGTGGTATAGGTGTCTACCTCTCACCCAAGAGGTTGTTGGCTAGGTCTCCACCAGATGAGAGTGGCCTAGTGGTATATGTGTCCACCTCTCACCCAAGAGGTTGTTGGCTAGGTCTCCACCAGATGAGAGTGGCCTAGTGGTATATGTGTCCACCTCTTACCCAAGAGGTTGTTGGCTAGGTCTCCACCAGGGTGGGAGTGGCCTAGTGGTATATGTGTCCACCTCTTACCCAAGAGGTTGTTGGCTAGGTCTCCACCAGGGTGAGAGAGGCCTAGTGGTATAGGTGTCCACCTCTCATCCAAGATTTTGTAGGCTAGGTCTCCACCAGGGTGAGAGTGGTCTAGTGGTACAGGTGTCCACCTAGGTATCCACCATTGTGAGAGTGGCCTAGTGGTATATGTGTCCACCTCTCATCCAAGAGGTTGTTGGCTAGGTCTCCACCAGGGTGAGAGTGGCCTAGTGGTATAGGTGTCCACCTCTCACCCAAGAGGTTGTTGGTTAGATCACCACCAGGGTGAGAGTGGCCTAGTGGTATATGTGTCCACCTCTCACCCAAGAGGTTGTTGGCTAGGTCTCCACCAGGGTGAGAGTGGCCTAGTGGTATAGGTGTCCACCTCTCACCCAAGAGGTTGTTGGCTAGGTCTCCACCAGTGTGGGAGTGGCCTAGTGGTATATGTGTCCACCTCTCACCCAAGAGGTTGTTGGCTAGGTCTCCACCAGGGTGAGAGTGGCCTAGTGGTATATGTGTCCACCTCTAACCCAAGAGGTTGTTGGTTAGGTCTCCACCAGGGTGAGAGTGGTTTAGTGGTATAGGTGTCCACCTCTCACCCAAGAGGTTGTTGGCTAGGTCTCCACCAGGGTGAGAGTGGTCTAGTGGTATAGGTGTCCACCTCTCATCCAAGAGGTTGTTGGCTAGGTATCCACCAGGGTGAGAGTGGCCTAGTGGTATATGTGTCCACCTCTCATCCAAGAGTTTGTTGGCTCGGTCTCCACCAGATGAGAGTGGCCTAGTGGTATATGTGTCCACCTCTCACCCAAGAGGTTGTTGGTTAGATCTCCACCAGGGTGAGAGTGGCCTAGTGGTACAGGTGTCCACCTCTCACCCAAGAGGTTGTTGGTTAGATCACCACCAGGGTGAGAGTGGTCTAGTGGTATATGTGTCCACCTCTGACCCAGGAGGTTGTTGGCTAGGTCACAACCAGGGTGAGAGTGGTCTAGTGGTATATGTATCCACCTCTCATCCAAGAGGTTGTTGGCTAGGTCTCCACCAGGGTGAGAGTGGTCTAGTGGTATATGTGTCCACCTCTGACCCAAGAGGTTGTTGGCTAGGTCTCCACCAGGGTGAGAGTGGTCTAGTGGTATATGTGTCCACCTCTGACCCAAGAGGTTGTTGGCTAGGTCTCCACCAGGGTGAGAGTGGTCTAGTGGTATATGTGTCCACCTCTCACCCAAGAGATTGTTGGCTAGGTCTCCACCAGGGTGAGAGTGGTCTAGTGGTATAGGTGTCCACCTCTCACCCAAGAGATTGTTGGCTAGGTCTCCACCAGGGTGAGAGTGGCCTAGTGGTATATGTGTCCACCTCTCACCCAAGAGATTGTTGGCTAGGTCTCCACCAGGGTGAGAGTGGCCTAGTGGTATAGGTGTCCACCTCTCACCCAAGAGGTTGTTGGCTAGGTCTCCACCAGACGAGAGTGGCCTAGTGGTATAGGTGTCCACCTCTCATCCAAGAGGTTGTTGGCTAGGTCTCCTTCAGATGAGAGTGGCCTAGTGGTATAGGTGTCCACCTCTCACCCAAGAGGTTGTTGGCTAGGGCTCCACCAGGGTGAGAGTGGCCTAGTTGTATATGTGTCCACCTCTCATCCAAGAGGTTGTTGGCTAGGTCTCCACCAGGGTGAGAGTGGCCTAGTGGTATATGTGGCCACCTCTCACCCAAGAGGTTGTTGGCTAGGTCTCCACCAGGGTGAGAGTGGTCTAGTGGTATAGGTGTCCACCTCTCACCCAGGAAGTTGTTGGCTAGGTCTCCACAAGGGTGAGAGTGGTCTAGTGGTATAGGTGTCCACCTCTCACCCAAGAGGTTGTTGGCTAGGTCTCCACCAGGGTGAGAGTGGCCTAGTGGTATAGGTGTCCACCTCTCATCCAAGAGATTGTTGGCTAGGTCTCCACCAGATGAGAGTGGCCTAGTGGTATATGTGTCCATCTCTCATCCAAGAGGTTGTTGGCTAGGTCTCCACCAGATGAGAGTGGCCTAGTGGTATATGTGTCCACCTCTCACCCAAGAGGTTGTTGGCTAGGTCTCCACCAGATGAGAGTGGCCTAGTGGTATAGGTGTCGACCTCTCACCCAAGAGGTTGTTGGCTAGGTCTCCACCAGATGAGAGTGGCCTAGTGGTATAGGTGTCCACCTCTCACCCAAGAGGTTGTTGGCTAGGTCTCCACCAGGGTGAGAGTGGTCTAGTGGTATATGTGTCCACCTCTCACCCAAGAGGTTGTTGGCTAGGTCTCCACCAGGGTGAGAGTGGTCTAGTGGTATAGGTGTCCACCTCTCACCCAAGAGGTTGTTGGCTAGGTCTCCACCAGTGTGGGAGTGGCCTAGTGGTATATGTGTCCACCTCTCACCCAAGAGGTTGTTGGCTAGGTCTCCACCAGATGAGAGTGGCCTAGTGGTATATGTGTCCACCTCTCACCCAAGAGGTTGTTGGCTAGGTCTACACCAGATGAGAGTGGCCTAGTGGTATATGTGTCCACCTCTCACCCAAGAGGTTGTTGGCTAGGTCTACACCAGATGAGAGTGGCCTAGTGGTATATGTGTCCACCTCTAACCCAAGAGGTTGTTGGCTAGGTCTCCACCAGTGTGAGAGTGGTCTAGTGGTATATGTGTCCACCTCTCACCCAAGAGGTTGTTGGCTAGGTCTCCACCAGATGAGAGTGGTCTAGTGGTATATGTGTCCACCTCTCACCCAAGAGGTTGTTGGCTAGGTCTCCACCAGGGTGAGAGTGGCCTAGTGGTACAGGTGTTCACCTCTCATCCAAGAGGTTGTTGGTTTGATCTTTACCAGGGTGAATCTTGCGAAGTGGTATATATAGGTGTCCACCTCTCACCCAAGAGGCTCTGGGTTTGTACTTCATCAGCTTGAGTGTGGCCTAGTGCTGTAGGTGGCCACCTCTCTCTTGTATAATATGCCAAAATACCCAAATCAGGATGTTGGGAATCTGAATGTTACTATGTCTGGGATGCATACGCAAGTTTCCAGTTTAAGACTTGTCTTGATTAAAATAAACCAAGCATTTAAAAGTTAAAAATATTTTTATGGGAAATAAATTGTCGTGAATTGATTGATATCTATTCTTGTGTAAAGTGATAAAGGTAATAGTCCACCTTTAACCAGATAAGTCAAAGAATACCTGAGTTCTGGTTATAATGAAAAACACGAAGCGCTAACAATATAACAATTGGGTTCATGATTCCATGAACGCAATGAAAATTTTATTCTTTAGTTAATTATACACGAAATATTGCATCAATATATATTGATATATAAACCAGCCATGAGTTCCATAAAGGCCTAACAGTTGCTTATGTTACCTAATGTAAGCTAAGTGTTTTGTATTGTAACCCAGTTGCATCATAGCACATACACAGCATACGGGGAACCAGATAGCAAGCATTAGCTGCAAATGCCTTTTCTGAACATAAAGCATTGCTTGTGTTTTTCAGGATAAAGATGTTAAGTTGGTTGCCCAGGTTGCAGAAGGTGAGAAAGGCTGGGATTTTCAGTGTTTACGTCTGCTGTGTGAGCATTTACACCCAGTTGTTGACTGCTACAGTGTGACAGAGGGGCAGTCAACAAATATCACTGGAATGGTTGTAAATGAGGTAAGACCAATTAAGAAAACACACAACATTTTAAGCATAATCTTAAGCATACATGTATATGGGAACATGACTTTCTTGTTACAAACAAGAGGAAACTTCCAAATCAGAGCCTATTAATCCCAACAGTAAAAATTCTCCCTTTCACCAAATGTTATGTTATTATATCCGCTAAGTGTTTGAAAACAAGGGCCAGATAGCTTATCAAAATCAAAAAATGGTGAGCCAGGGACATACCCAAAAAACATCACATTTGGGGCTGGAAATAAAATGTTTTTCATCTGGTAACGTTACACCATGTTCTGTTATATATTACAACTCAATGTTAATGATGACATCAATATTGGTTCTTAATTTTGAATTACTTATGGATTAAAAAGATGGCTTTTTTACCGAGTTATATGACAATTTGCAGACTACATTTTATAAATCTGTTTTGGACACAACCAGTCAGATATATTTCTTATGTTTTACTTGGTTGGAAATCACAAAAGGCCATGGTTTGGCCAATTGAACTGTGGAAAAAATGCCTTGAATTCAAATTACCGCAGGCTAGGAATTTGATTGTGTTGTCAATGCTGACATGAGGTTTAGGACTGTTTCATGTTCCCCAAAAGTTGTTACTAAACCAGTGTCTGCTTTCACGACCGATTATAATATTCTGGCAAATTGGGGTTTTAAGACTTATATACCATTAGGATTAAATCATTCATGTCATATCTCAAAAATCATTCGTACAATTGACAAAATACTTGACTGAAGTGCTTTTGACCATTGACCATTAAAGTTACATAACTCCTATTGATCCTTAATACAAGTTATGGACCCTGATTGATTTGGAAAGTTTTTTGACAGGTTGGGTAATTTTGTTACACCGCAAAAACCATTAATGCAATTGACATAAAACTTCACCGGAGTGTTTAGGGCCATTTGAAAATTAAGTAAGATAACTCTTTATTTATCTTCAATACCAGTAATGGCCCATGTTTCACTTATATTTTATTCTAAAAACCTATCATACAATTGACATAGCTCTTTGCAATAGCGATGATTGCTAAAAACAATTAATTCAGCTAATATGATGTATTAGCCTAAAAATATTTTTTACATTCATGAATCATTCATGAATCAACTAAAGTCATTGTTTTCTGCCCTGTTCTCACCCACCACTTGGGAGATGGCTGAAATTAACACGAGTGGCCCTCATATCATAATATTAGTCATTTTACCATCGCAATCTGGAATCTCAAACACATATTGCCAGAACATGACTTAATTCTGCACTTTCACAGATTGAACGTTTTGACAACTTTTTTGTCTTGGAACGAGACATTTTTTGTGAAAATCCATGGAAACCAGTTATATAAGATTGCTGACAAAAAATTAGATTGCAGATTCTTATATTTCAGTTAAAAAAATGATGTTTTATGCATTTTTCTTATACCGTTAGTAAAAGTTTAAGCTGTAAAACATTAATTTTCAAACGGAAATATGAAAATCTACGATCGGATTTTTTGTCAGTAAATCTTATATCATTGGTTTGCAGATATTTAAGTAAAATTTGCTCTTTCCTAGACATAAAATAAAAAAGTTGTAAAAATGGTATATCTGAGAGAGTGCAGCTTTAAGGCATATGATGTACAAGTAAGCTTATTTTTTCATGGAGCTATCGGCAATAATGCTAAGCTTTGATCTTGGTATCTTTGGAAGATGTATTACTTGTTAATTTTAAATAAAAAATGACGAAATTCCACTGTACATATTGTAATGTTTTTGTTCTTTATTTCGACTGAAATGGTACATCATGTGACCTATTTTTCAATCTAAATAAAAGGTTGTTTGTCATTCCTGTTTCCGTTGGTTACTGGTTCTTTCGCTACACATCACACCCTTTCAATCGATACCAAAATAATATGGGATCACACCGCATCCATGCAATTATTTTAATTAAAGATGCACTCTTACTCCCAAATAAGATTTACCACAATTAATAATATTGTGTTAGTATTCCAAAAAGGATAAATAAATGTCGAAAACATGGTTCTGATGAAGGATACCGACTAAATTTGAATGAATTGAACATAAAACACGGTAATTCTACCGTATGAGACTATAGTAGACCACAGTAAATCTTTTAACATTCACCAATCATTTAATGTTATTGCGCTTTCTGCTATTAAATACACAATCACAATCTTGTTACCAGTGATTAATATTTTTATGCCCCCTTTTGAAAAAAGTGGGGTATATTGTTTTGCACATGTCGGTCGGTCGGTCGGTCGGTCGGTCGGTCTGTCTGTCGGTCGGTCGGAATACCAAATGGTTTCCGATCAATAACTTGAGAACGCTTTGACCGAGGGACCTCATACTTGGTATGTGTATTGGTCATCACCAGCAGATGAACCCTATTGATTTTGAGGTCAGTGGGTCAAAGGTCAAGGTCAGTGTGACCTTTACATGAAAAACGGTTTCCGATCAATAACTTGAGAACGCTTTGACCCAGGAACCTCATACTTGGTAGGTGTATTGGTCATGACCAGCAGATGAACCCTATTGATTTTGAGGTCAGTGGGTCAAAGGTCAAGGTCAGTGTGACCTTAACATGAAAAACGGTTTCCGATCAATAACTTGAGAACGCTTTGACCCAGGGACCTCATACTAGGTAGGCTTATTGGTCATGACCAGCAGATGAACCCTATTGATTTTGAGGTCAGTGGGTCAAAGGTCAAGGTCAGTGTGACCTTAACATGAAAAACGGTTTCCGATCAATAACTTGAGAACGCTTTGACCCAGGGACCTCATACTAGGTAGGCTTATTGGTCATGACCAGCAGATGAACCCTATTGATTTTGAGGTCAGTGGGTCAAAGGTCAAGGTCAGTGTGACTGTAAGCTCAAAAAAGGTTTTCTGATTGTCCATATTTTATTTTCTTATATAGTAGACAGTAGAAATTTATATGTCACTAAATGCATGAGTTGAAGTATCAGTTTTCAGTGAACATCTAGTTTAATTATGCCCCCCTTCGAAGCAGAGGGGTTATATAATTGCTTTGCACATGTCGGTCGGTCTGTTGGAAGACCAAAGCTTGTCCGAGTGATAACTCAACAATTCCCGGACCTATGGTCATCAAACTTGACATGAAGATTAGGTATGACCAGTAGATGACCTGCCTCATATGCATCCAATGACAAATCAGCTGTCATTTCAGTCCATGCATATTTCATTCAATTGTCCAAATATTTCTGGCAACTTGGCGCTCAGGGGGCATAATGTTTGACAAACATCTCTTGTCCATAAATGCATTATTTATTAAGTAGTTAAGGGTTTATCACTCAAAATTTATGTATGTTATACATGTGTATGTATTGATTTTGAATAAGAGTGTCACTTTAAAACTTTTTTGCATCAGTTGTGAAACCAGTTATAACATCATGATATTAATCACTCACATTTGTCGGGCTAAGTGACCTCAATTTAAACTGACTTGCGCCCAGACCAGGCCCCAATATCACGAAAAAACTTAAGTTAAATCTCAATCTCAGTCTCAACTGATATTTTACCACAAAGCATCAAAAGTTATTCAAAATAAGATATGATTTTACACCTTTGAAAAGGTAACATATAAAATGTTGATTTAAGCCTAAATTGGTCAAGATTCCAGGAGAATAATATTTTACAGCCAAAAATGTATTTGAGTACAATTTATTGTTGTTTTTTTTAAAAATTACTCAACTGTATTTTTTTCTATTGAATTAAGTTTCTTTGAAATATTGACTAAGTCTTTTTATTAACAGATTCTATTAGAAAAAAATATTCGTTTAAAAGTATAAAAATCATTTATTATGTTATTTTGATATCAGACAAAAAGAAATATTGTAGAACAGTTTTTTTTTAAATAACTAAAAAAAGTAAATTCCTAATGTTTCCATTAGAATTATACATGAGGTCTGAAATTATACACTCAGTGGAATCAACACTGAAGTATTATTTGGGATAATGAAGCTAGTGCTTGCTCTAGAGCGGTGGTCAATTTAGCATGTAAAAGTTGATTAAGCTCACAATGGCTTACCCCAGTAATCAATGAAGGAATAAATATCCCGACATCCAGGATGTGGTTTGATAGGTGAACTCAAGGGGGTGTCAGCAAGTCATGTTCATGCTGTAACATTGCCATGAAATGACATTGTGTTGAGTGCAAGACCCAGGTCTGTAAGTCATAGGTCATACATTCAGGGACTTTTAAATTACTTGGCACAAATTTTACATTGAGAAGCCCAGTGTGTTAAGTGCAAGTTCTATGGCAGTAGGTCAGAGGTCGCACTTGAGAGTCATTTAATTGGTCAAAAATCTATGTATTTAGCTTATGTCCTGACTGAAACTTGGCCATGCAAATGTACAGATGTTCTCAAGTAGCTGGCATGTTGCATGAACAGCATCAATAAAACAATGTGTGTTCTATATCTATAAAAACACTTTGATATTTTTCTCATCAATTCCTTCTTATAAAATATTTTGTTCATTTTATTTAACGGCAGTCTCAGCATTGTTGGCGTTTCACTGACAAAGCTGTTGTCTTAACATAGTGAAGCATTACTGAGCATGTTGAGTTACCCTTATCAATATGTATGCCGAAAATGGATATAAATATATTCTTTGCTACCCATGTTCAACATTACTAAATACAAGTCAAGTACAACTTTGTTTACAATCCACAAAGGTTTGACGGAGAAATTACACCTTTTCAAAGAAATAGGTTGCTATTCCTGTCCAGGCAGCTTGTGGGGTATTTATATCTACTGTGACAGTTGTACAATGTAGTTATGTATAAGATTGAACAGCTATTATTTCATTTTACAGTTGATGATGGAGCGTCGTGATGGGGCCAGCGTTGTATTGATGAAGCGAGGAGTTGGGTTAGATGTGACCTTGGAAAGCATGGATGATAACCGCATACATCAGTTCCACATGCCACACAGGTACGAATGCTTAGGATTTTTTAGAGGTTTTAAGGTTGTGTTGAAAGCTCTGTAGGTTTATTTAAACGCCTGAGGACGTGGACATCATTATGGAGAAATTTGATGGAGTTGAAAAATACATCACAAGAAAATTTCTTTCTAACACATGTAGGATTATGAAAAGGCATCACAGCTGTAAATGTGCCATCATCATTGAATATGCTATATTGCTGTTTATAATATATAATCATTGTGCTTTCGTTGTTTGATGTGACATTACGTTGTTCATTATGACATGTGTGTACATGATTTATATTAATTTTGTTTTAGTGTTAACAATAAACCTGAATGTTAAGAAAATGATGCAAAGAAATTCCATTTATATTTTCAATAATAAGTTTGCTGTTTTCATGATTGAAATATATTACAGGACAGGTTCAATAGGGGATGTAAATAACAGCAACAACAGATTTCTGACTCAAATGTATTAGGTTTGGTGCTACATTTATTGTATTTTGGTGGAATGTATTTTATGAGGTCCTGACAACCTGACAGGTTTCAACTGTATATTCATACATGTATATCACTATGAAATGAACTCCTGTGTTACATTCAACACATTTCCATTAGTTCTGCAGAATTCTAGTTGTATTGGATAAAACATTGTCTTGACTTAGTATGTTTTGTTCTGGCTTAATCAATTGTCAAATTTTACCCTTTAAAAACTGGATAAGCAGTGTAATCCACTGATAGGACTCTAAGTACATGATTTTTCCATCAGTAACATTCCTATGTGAAACCAGGTCATGTCACGACCTGCCAATTAGCATGTTTAATGTAATATCATTGTTATACCACTATCATTAACAACCTGTAACAAACTGTCACACACCAGGATGGTACGGTCCACTTTTTATTTCAGCTGGTACTCTTGTTACCCCGGAAAGTTATTTGAAATTGACTGAATTAGAGAAGTGTTCCGGTGTATTGAAATACCCCATACTGAACCATACTCACTTCCTGTTACCTTCAGACACTGTCAGACATAGACATGTACATTTTAGTGTCTATCTCTGCAGAAACATTGTGTTGCCAGGAGTAATCTTTAAGGGGGACAGTGCTGGCAGACTTCATACTGACACACTATAGACTGGTACATTTTAGGTTGTATCCCTGCAGATATATTGTGTTGCCAGGGTGTTGCCAGGGGTAATCTTTGAGGGGGACAGTGCTGGCAGACTTCATACTGACCCACTATAGACTGGTACATTTTAGGTTGTATCCCTGCAGATATATTGTGCTGCCAGGGGTAGTCTTTGAGGGGGACAGTGTTGGCGGACATTATACAGTGGAAACTCACTAAACCGGAGAAGGTCCGAACTGGGTAAAAATTCCGGTTTAGTGAGGATTTGATGTATGGAGTAAGTTTACTCAAAATATTGGCTTAGGGATTTTCTCAGAATCTCTAATGAGATTCATTTTGTCCTCTAGGGACAGTTCAATTCTTCGACGTTTAGACGGAGGTTGAGACATGATTAAAGCACATGCAAAAGTGATAAACATAATTAAACATTTGTGCGTTTTTATAATCATCTTTTTTTCCAAGTCTTCAAATAAAACAACTTGCGTAATTTAATACTTGTTAAGTATGTTTGATAGTTTAATAAACGCACTGCTCTAATTTGATTCAATCATAGAAGTCTTAAGATAAAACAACCCTCCAAAATGATCACTTAATAACCATTTCTAGTTCTTTATTTTCTCCAACAAACAAATTAATGTTTCTATCAGTTTTCTTTTCACAAGTTTGATTATCGTGCAGCCATCAATCCACAGCGCAATCATGATTATCGATTATCTAGTTAACACAACATCACAGGTGCAATATTTAACGACGCACAAGCTGTCAAAACAAAGTGATTCGCGATATTCTAATACACAAAATCATTTTGACATGTTTGAACAAATATATGTCCGTTTTTTTGAGGTAAAATTTTGTTGACAACTAACAAATTTTCTCGATTTTTTGTCCGGAATTCCGAAGTTCCGGTTTTGTAGGGATTAATTTACATTGAAAAAAGAAGGGGAAAACAGGGACTCTGAAAAAAGTCTGGTATCCCGAGGATTCCGGTTTTGTGGAGATCCGGTTTAGTGAGTTTCCACTATATCATCACACTATAGACTGGTACATTTTAGTGTGTATCCCTGCAGATATATTGTGTTACCAGGGTGTTGCCAGGGGTAATCTTTGAGGGGGACAGTGCTGGCGGACATGATACTGTGTTTCACTATAGACTGGTACACTATATTTCTCCTGGTACCCTGTGTTGCCGGGAGGGGACACATGTGAGGGTGACAGGGAAAGGTGTACAGGGTAGCTGGAAGACTTCATAATGTCATGATAGACTGGTTTATCATATTGGATAAAACATTGTCTTGACTTAGGTGTTTTGTTCTGGCTTAATCAATTGTCAAATTTTACCCTTTCAAAACTGGATAAGCAGTGTAATCCACTGATAGGACTCTAAGTACATGATTTTTCCATCAGTAACATTCCTATGTGAAACCAGGTCATGTCACGACCTGCCAATTAGCATGTTTAATGTAATATCATTGTTATACCATTATCATTAACAACCTGTAACAAACTCTCACACACCAGGATGGTACAGTCCACTTTTTATTTCAGCTGGTACACTTGTTACCCCGGAAAGTTATTTGAAATTGACTGAATTAGAGAAGTGTTCAGGTGTATTGAAATACCCCATACTGAACCATACTCACTTCCTGTTACCTTCAGACACTGTCAGACATAGACATGTACATTTTAGTGTCTATCTCTGCAGAAACATTGTGTTGCCAGGAGTAATCTTTAAGGGGGACAGTGCTGGCAGACTTCATACTGACACACTATAGACTGGTACATTTTAGGTTGTATCCCTGCAGATATATTGTGTTGCCAGGGGTAATCTTTGAGGGGGACAGTGCTGGCAGACTTCATACTGACACACGATAGACTGGTATATTTTAGGTTGTATCCCTGCAGATATATTGTGTTGCCAGGGGTAATCTTTGAGGGGGACAGTGCTGGCAGACTTCATACTGACACACTATAGACTGGTACATTTTAGTGTGTATCCCTGCAGATATATTGTGTTACCAGGGTGTAGATATATTGTGTTGCCAGGGTGTTGCCAGGGGTAATCTTTGAGGGAGACAGTGCTGGCGGACATGATACTGTGTTTCACTATAGACTGGTACACTATATTTCTCCTGGTACCCTGTGTTGCCGGGAGGGGAAACATGTGAGGGTGACAGGGAAAGGTGTACAGGGTAGCTGGAAGACTTCATACTGTCATGATAGACTGGTTTATCATATTGGATAAAACATTGTCTTGACTTAGTATGTTTTGTTCTGGCTTAATCAATTGTCAAATTTTACCCTTTCAAAACTGGATAAGCAGTGTCATCCACTGATAGGACTCTAAGTACATGATTTTTCCATCAGTAACATTCCTATGTGAAACCAGGTCATGTCATGACCTGCCAATTAGCATGTTTAATGTAATATCATTGTTATACCACTATCATTAACAACCTGTAACAAACTGTCACACATCAGGATGGTACGGTCCACTTTTTATTTCAGCTGGTACACTTGTTACCCCGGAAAGTTATTTGAAATTGACTGAATTAGAGAAGTGTTCCGGTGTATTGAAATACCCCATACTGAACCATACTCACTTCCTGTTACCTTCAGACACTGTCAGACATAGACATGTACATTTTAGTGTCTATCTCTGCAGAAACATTGTGTTGCCAGGAGTAATCTTTAAGGGGGACAGTGCTGGCAGACTTCATACTGACACACTATAGACTGGTACATTTTAGGTTGTATCCCTGCAGATATATTGTGTTGCCAGGGTGTTGCCAGGGGTAATCTTTGAGGGGGACAGTGCTGGCAGACTTCATACTGACACACTATAGACTGGTACATTTTAGGTTGTATCCCTGCAGATATATTGTGCTGCCAGGGGTAGTCTTTGAGGGGGACAGTGTTGGCGGACATTATATCATCACACTATAGACTGGTACATTTTAGTGTGTATCCCTGCAGATATATTGTGTTGCCAGGGGTAATCTTTGAGGGGGACAGTGCTGGCGGACATACTACTGTGTTTCACTATAGACTGGTACACTATATCTCTCCTGGTACCTTGTGTTGCCGGGGGGGGGGGGAACATGTGAGGGTGACAGGGAAAGGTGTACAGGGTAGCTGGAAGACTTCATACTGTCATAATAGACTGGTTTATTATATTGTGTGTCCATGCAGGTACCCCTTGTTGGCAGGGAAAACATGTGAGGATGACAGTGGAAGGTGTACAGGGCTGCTGGCTGACTTCATTCTGGACCATGCTCGTCTTCCTGTTACTACTATTACAAATGACCTGTTTCACACAGCAACAAGGTAATTCTAGGGAATGGTATTACATAATTCGTTAAAGGGCTAAAACTATTCTCTCATGTGGGTTTTAAAGATAATTTTATAGTTATATTTTTGGTGCTTTAACTCATATGATTTAAAATTGTTTTTGTCAAAGGTCAAATATGATTAGTTTTACATTAAGGCCCTCACAATTGTAACAGATTTAAACATGTATTGTTTTTAACTAAAGAGGTCCTTTATATCAATAGAAGTCCAGTTTTGGGCATTTTCAAGGTTATGAAGACTATTTTGAAGAATATGGAGGGCTCTTCTACCCGCCCCGGCGTCAAGCAAGATGGGATAACTAGTTGATACTTCACACAGTTGTTCAGGGCCGTCAGGCTTTTAAGTTATATTACTGTGATTGTCTGACAATGGTTTTTGGACCCTGATTTAATTTTTTATTATTTTTTTTTCAGCAAGTTGGGACATATCTCAAAATCAGTTTGCAATTTGAGGCATAATACAGTTAAATGAGTAACCTTTGTATGATCCTGATAAGAGTTACGTCCCCTGTTTTTCACTTGCATATATATCGTGTCAGTCACGCATGGTAATCAGTTATATAATTGTCATATACAAAGCTTAATGTCATAGAAAAAGCGGGGTAATAGTCGACCAGGCTGTTGCTAGGATTTGACGTATTCCAACTGTTAGTAAACAGAGTTGACATAGCAATGGTTGCCATAGTTTTATTTTCTCGGAAATAGAAATGGGAACTGAATTATCACTCTGCTGACATTTATAAATGTTGTGAGTAGTAAGATTTTTTTAAGTCAAAAATGATTAACAAAGTAAGTTTTTTTTTTCCTTTGTCATGATGTTTTTGAAAAATGAACAAAAAATATAGTTTGCTAAAAAAATGGATTTTTAGAAATTTAGGGAGATCTCTTACTGATATGCCTCAGCATTGTGCTGTATTAATTTAGGGAAATATGCACCCAGACTTATTTTGGTAAATGTCAGATATTCTGTATTTTTTTTGTTGAAATCATTATATGTTGAAGAAAGTTGGGGTCAGATGACTATTGCTTGAGTCATTTGGTTAGACCCCACCATTTCTGTATATCAACTTTTTTTATATATATAAAAGGCATTTTACAAGCTGAAGTGGAGTCGTAACTTTGCCATAAGCTTGAGGCACTTGACATACAATGGCTTTTTTGGGGGTAGTTTTGGGGTTTGACATTCATCTGGAAATGCAATAACAATTCAAATCATTCAACAAATTGTCTCCTTGATAAAAAACTATATTGTGAAATGTACTGTAAATTGATGTTTTAAGTGACACAGATTCTTATAAATTGAGGATTCAATATATCTCCTTACGAGGGCTTCGCATTTTTCTGTGTCAACTACCAAGCCATTGCATGCAATTCTTCGGACATTTAAATGATGATTTTTTTTTAACGATGAACTATTTGAGTTATCCTCCCCTGTGTACTCATCATGGTCATCAAATTTTATGATATTTGAGGGGTCTGGCTACCAGTACCTGAGACATAGAGTTATGCATTTTGATATTGGAAAACATTGGGATATTCATAAGTTAAGCTGTCCAATGTACAAATAAGATTTCATTTCATTTAAACATTGTAAAATGTTGAGGCATGGTAACCTTATATATCTTTGACATGATTTGAAGTGATATAGTTGCTAGCTTTGGCTTTTTTGGCATGTTTACAAAGTTATACTGTGGATTGCCTTGGCTATTTTTTTTCAAATTTCTGCTCTGCTATTGCTCCGGCAAGCAAAATCAGGTATTTAATTCATGAAGTCAGCACATTAAATTGCCACTCTTGTATAGCCAAAAGAAATACGCTCACTGGGAACAGTTTTCCACGTAGGGGGTAATGTTGTCTCATCAAGGCGAGGTTCCACTATAATAATTCATTTATATTAATCTGCTAAATAATTATGTTTGTAGCGTTTTGCCTGAGCATTCAAGTAAATTCATCTGTTTTTCGTTACAAACGTTTTTTGTCAGGTAATATGATTGCTGATTGTTATTGGTTTCTAGACGGTTAGGGTTAAAGCTAATAACATGACACTTTGTTTATTTCAGTATTTACAAAGAAGAGAACCTGCCAATACTAATAGTCATGGGTTATGCTGACAACTTTACTGATTCCTCTGCCTTCTACCAGGTAATAAAAAATATAGAGCAGTTGCTGAACCTCACTGAAACATATATGCGTGGACTTTTTCTTACTCCTTCCATGCTATGTAGTGCGAGACATATTGTTTTTAGCGTGGATGTCCGTCCGTCCGCCCGTGCGTCCATCTGTCTGTCTGTCACTCTTTTATGCCTGCTTCTTATTTTGTAAACCCCTTGAAAGGTTTTTGTGAAACTCTGATCAAAAACTCACAAATACAAGTTTTATTAAAGCATGCCTTGTTGAAAAATATCTTAATTAATGTCCAATTTCAGTTAAAATAAAACAGAATGTTAGGGACATCACGACTCATCCCTCACACTATGTGCTTTCTTCCAGTGTTTATGGTAGGGTGGGATCAAGTTTCCCAAGGAGTGCTAATGGCATTGCAAGATTACAATCTTCATACAGGATGAACACACAATTTTTTTTTAATCCAACCTCGAACTATCCATCTGTTTGTGTTATGTCAAGAAATTGCACTCCTCATACAGGATGAACACTCAAAAAATCTTAACCAAACCTTAAACCAGGATGGAATGATCTGTCAGTTTGTGTTAATTCTAAAACAGTGTGCACTTTACATTCAGGAAGAGTCTCATAGGCTACCAGGATATTTTATTTTTCAGGCATAAGCTATTTAGTGTCAAATAAAAGTCAAGCACTTAATATTTCAAATCCAGCTTACAAGTGAAAAAAGCTTGCACCATGTTTTGGCACACAGCAAACACTATACCTGATACTGCAGCTGTCAGATCAGTACAGACATTTTGTTTAACCTGCCAACATAATTACTGGCCCTTTAAATATGACGAAAATACTTAAGTCAAATCTCAATCTCAGACTCAAACCATTTTACCACATAAAAGCATTTTATGATTCAAGATCTTGTATTTTTTTTATACTTTTTGAAAGTATATTTTTTAATTGAATGTTTTGATAAAAAAAATATTGATATTTCAATGAAAAAATCATTCTAGAGCAAAAAATATGTATACTTGAGTAATTGTTAAAAAATAATGTATTGTACTCAAATATTTTTTGGCTGTTGAATATTTTTTCTTTTGGAATCCTGACCAAAGGCTTTAATCAACATATTGTATGATAGAATGCGCTCTAAAAAGGTGAAAAAACATATGAAATTTAATTACTTATGATATTTGGTGGTAAAATGAGTTGAGATTGAGATTTGCCTGATATTCAGGGCCTGGTTGTTTACTTACAATTTAATAAATGCTATAAGACTAATATAAAAAAAATCCATTCCATGCTGGCTAAGAATGCATATTGAATGTCTTATTACCACTGTTATTATCACTCCATACCAACAGAAAGATGTTTACCCGGGCAAAATGGTCTTTCATATTTGTTAGTACGATCTGTACTATATAACGTAACCATGGCATTGGCAAGATTTTAGAAAAGGAAGAGGTAAAAAAATTGCAACAAAGGAGAGCTTGAGGATGTCTAACTATATTTTGTGTTTTTATGCAGAGTACAACCACCATCTGGCATATCTGTGAAGTTGGCTAGCAATTCTTGAGAAATATGCAAAATCTCACCGTAGCATTCATATACTGCTTGAATGCACAAAATCAAGAATGGCCGTTATATTGAAATACCATTCGGAGTATGTTGCAATAAAATTATTATTGATGTCATAAAGCCAATTAATGCAAAATGAATGAAGAATGAGTGCCAGTTGTGTCCTTGGGAATGACAAAATATAGGTATTACTTTTGGCATCAGTGGCATCAATGGCATCAGGTAAATATTGCCGCCTTGAAAAAACAGTGCATCTTGTCAAGTTGAGGCAACACAGTCAACCGAGGCTTTAGCAGAGGGTTTACAAGATGTATATGCATTTACCGGGTGTTGACAAGATGTATATGCATTTACCGGGTGTTTACAAGATGTATATGCATTTACCGGGTGTTGACAAGATGTATATGCATTTACCGGGTGTTTACAAGATGTATATGCATTTACCGGGTGTTGACAAGATGTATATGCATTTACCGGGTGTTGACAAGATGTATATGCATTTACCGGGTGTTTACTAGATGTATATGCATTTACCGGGTGTTGACAAGATGCATATGCATTTACCGGGTGTTGACAAGATGCATATGCATTTACCGGGTGTTGACAAGATGCATATGCATTTACCGGGTGTTGACAAGATGCATATGCATTTACCGGGTGTTGACAAGATGCATATGCATTTACCGGGTGTTGACAAGATGCATATGCATTTACCGGGTGTTGACAAGATGTATATGCATTTACCGGGTGTTGACAAGATGTATATGCATTTACCGGGTGTTGACAAGATGTATATGCATTTACCGGGTGTTGACAAGATGTATATGCATTTACCGGGTGTTGACAAGATGTATATGCATTTACCGGGTGTTGACAAGATGTATATGCATTTACCGGGTGTTGACAAGATGTATATGCATTTACCGGGTGTTGACAAGATGTATATGCATTTACCGGGTGTTGACAAGATGTATATGCATTTACCGGGTGTTGACAAGATGTATATGCATTTACCGGGTGTTGACAAGATGTATATGCATTTACCGGGTGTTGACAAGATGTATATGCATATACCGGGTGTTGACAAGATGTATATGCATTTATCGGGTGTTGACAAGATGTATATGCATTTACCGGGTGTTGACAAGATGTATATGCATTTACCGGGTGTTGACAAGATGTATATGCATTTACCGGGTGTTTACAAGATGTACTGTTCCTCTCAACAGCAGGCAATATTCATTTTGTTGTATGCACCAAACTTACTTTATTTCTTTTATTAAATCATTTTTTTATTTTTTTTTGCAAACTTCACCATTGTTATATGATACCAAAATATGGACAAAGCGCTCTAAGAGCCCGTAAAAAACGGTAGAAGGTAAACCCTGTATAGCATCATACTTTGACGTCAGCATGTAACATTGCGCTAGGGGGTAACAGTGCTAGGTATCGGTGGGTTACATAATAAGAAATGCTGGGTAACTGCGGGTAACAGTGTTGGGTAACCACGGGTAACAGTCCCATTAACCCAAGTAGCAGTTCTGGGTAACTACGGGTAACAGTGCTTGGTATCCGCAGGTAGCAGTGCTGGGTTACCACGGGCTAACTGAAAATTGTTGCCTGTCAAAGTTTACTTTGAGTGAGGTATAATAATAACTTAAGTACTTATAGTACAGTCAAAACTCGTTGGCTCAATATTCCAGCGTCCCCGGCTAAAATACTTTGAGCCTGGTTAATATCAACTGATTAACCAACTGGCAATGCTTACTGAATGTGTTTTTCTTTGATATGTTAAATACATTATATAAAGTCAAGTTTACCTAAATTGTTTTATTTTTTTTATTTTATGCTATTTTCCTACATATTTACCGCTCCCACATCATACTGTTGACCACATTACTCATTCAATACTATGACAATGCCATGTTATTTTTCCTGATATAAATGCACAATATTTTTTTTATAAGCATAAATTTATAAAAACAATAGAAAAGCATATTCCCTATATATAGTGAGTAAGACATTAACATTGCTCATAAAATATAAATACAGCCCTAGCTGAACATAGGGAATAAACATACATAATTTGGGCCACTTGGCCAACCTCGTTAGCTTGCACTCCGGCTATACTGCAGTTTGTCACTGGCGAGGAAACTGGCGCTTATTTGGTCTTTATTTTTCAACCAGGTTGAAAGCGTATTCTGCTGAATGACAAATTTGGCTGCATTTTACTTTTTAGATTTGAGTCCTTTCTCAGTTAATGGCATTTTACTTTTCGATGTAACCTTTTTACAGAAAGCATCCTCTTCATTTTTGCTTTCCCAGCACTTTGCTGTATATGGCACTTGCTCATCAACCATTTTCTATTCCAGGCAATAACTGAGGTGGCTTATGAGATGTACGGCAGAGTCGCTGTGATGACACTTGATGCAGGACGATATTCGGTCTGGGCCACGCAATTTGTACCCAAGCTTTATGGACACTCCAGAGTCTGTAAGATACAATGTCATCCTTTGCTTCTCATTTGTATCGAATAGAGACTTAACTGCTATGCCCCCAAAGAGTGGCATATAGGTTTTGCACAGGCTGTTCTTCCATCCATATCTTTGTATGGAATAAGACTTTTTCCGCACAATTACTTAAGAATGTTTTGCCCTAGGACCATCAAATTTCATTGGTAGACTGCGCTTGACCAGTGGATATCTCGATTGTTCGGGGGTCACTAGTCAATATGTCATGGTCAACAGCCTTATTAAACTTTATCCACACTATAACTCCAGCGTGATTTAACTAAGGACCATGAAACTTTACTAGTCAATATCACAGTCAACAGTCTGGTTAAAGGTTTGTGTAGCACAATAACTGCAGATAGGTTCATCCAATGTTACCATTAAACTTCAGTTACAGATTGCCATTGACCAGCAGATGACCCATATTAATTTTGAGGTCACAGTCAACAGTCTTATTGAAAATTGTCTGCATCATAACTTGATAACAGCTTGACCCACTTGTATGACCATCAAACTTCAGTCATATGTTTCTCTTGACCTGTAGATGACCCTATTGTTTGGGTTGAAAGTAGGGCAAAGGCTACAGTCAAAATTCTTATGATAACTTTTGTCTGCACAATAACAGACTAATTATAGACACCCCAGATCCAGTCTGAGAAATGCAAGTACATTCTTTTCACAGCTTTACAACTAAAGCAGTGACTTTTTTTAAACATTAAGCTATTCAACTTTAAGACGTCACGTACTACCACACGCATTGAGGCAGAACAGTAAGAGTTTAAAGATTTCCAAAATTACCAGGAATTAGACGTCTTGGTCCAGGATTTGTCCAGGAAGTTAACAAACTCAATTCAGCCAGTGCTTTATTCCCATTAAAACGTTGTAAATTGCATGGTTGTTTACAAAATCAGTTATTCTTAACAAGAGGACTGGTGTGCATGCAAGTCCAGACATTAACCAAGACAGTAACTGGTATGATATTAAGGTATGCGGTTTTTAGGAAATATATTTTAACTACTTATTCAAAAGACCTGCCAGGAAGCAATTGAGTTTACAAAAAAATGATTTGTTGTTTAGTCTTACTTTGTCATTACTCAGGGCTGTCGTGTACACTAGGAGGTTACATAACACTAACTGTGTTAACAAAATACATTGTTTATGCTGGTAATGCAAAGGAATCTTAAAATGACATGTGCCCAGTGATTCTATGGGGCCATAAATTTTAATATTTATTTGTTTGATGGACTTAACACTGAGCATTTAACAGAACTGTAAACAGCAGTGAGCCTAGGGGCAGTGTCATGCCAAGGAGAGATTGTCATTAATAGTACTTCTGCATTAAAATCTCTCCATATATAGTTATTCTTATGTAATATTAAAACAAATAATATATTAAATATCACACAAACATGTTACGGTATGGGTTTTTAAAAATATATATATATGTGTTTTTGGTGTAACGCATTCATCAGTGGATTAATAAAGAATCGTAGAAAGGATGTGACAGCTGATTTGATTGCCATGATTAAAGATGGTATGTTGTTTAGCGGCAAAACCAATGACGTTGATAAAAAAATAGAAATATGAAATGGATACATAAAATATAAAAGTATTATGGATTGCAAGTGATTATAAGTATCTTCCATGGCCGAGAGTGAAAGATAGGTTCATCCCGACCCGAGCATAGGGTGTTTTGCGGAAACGAGGTTTACCGGGGGCAAGATAAGAATTTCTAGCCTGGTTAATTTTTTGGATCTACTCTGAGGTGGGAGAAACAGAAGTCTATTGAAATTTTGTAGTAAAAATATAGAAATAGGAATAATGAACTTGACAAGGTGATTTTCATTGATCTTCATTGGTCCGGCATGGGCATTTTTGGGTGTGGGTGTTCTTGTTTTTAAATCACTATTTAACCTAAAAATTCTCTTTGACTGAAAGACACCGTATTTAAATGTGTTTAAATGTTGTAAGAAAATGTATTGTACATTATAAGGATCTAGTTCGAATCCAACATGCACTAAAACACCCGAGGGTGCCAGTGGATTGTACACATTAAGGTCATTGCCCGATATGGTGACGTATATGGTGACCTATATGATCATGTGTCCTCACTCTGATGGCACCAACTGATCATCTGTTTATATCATGTTTGTCTCAGACCTGTTAAAAGGAAATTCTCAGCTTGTCAAAGTTTGTAAATTATACATTTATAAACTGACAATGGAATATATTAAAATAACTTGCCACATGTGTTCGGCATACCAAGACGACTTGTCGCGTGCAAGAACCGTGTCCCTACCTCTAAGGTCAAGGTCACACTTAGGTGTTTATTCACAATGGAATGCTGCATATAACGACATAAGAGTATAGGTTGTCGTGTCCGGGCTGTAACTTTCCCTTGTATGGACAGATTATAAAATAACTTGCCACATGTGTTTGAATTACCAAGACGTTGTGTCGGGTGCAAGACCTGTGTCCCTACCTCTTAGGTCAAGGTCACACTTAGTGTTTATTCACAATGGAATGCTGCATATAAGGACATAGAGTATAGATTGTCGTGTCCGGGCTGTAACTTTCCCTTGTATGGACAGATTTTAAAATAAGTGTTCAACATACCAAGACGACGTGTCACGTGCAAGAACCGTGTCCCTACCTCTAAGGTCAAGGTCACACTTAGGTGTTTATTCACAATGGAATGCTGCATATAATGACATAGAGTATAGATTGTTGTGTCCGGGCTGTACCTTTCCCTTGTATGGACAGATTATAAAATAACTTGCCACATGTGTTTGGCATACCAAGATGACGTGTCTCGTGCAAGATCCATGTCCCTATTTCTTAGGTCAAGGTCACACTTAGTGTTTATTCCCAATGGAATGCTGCATATATTAGGACATAGAGTATAGGTTGTCGTGTCCGGGCAGTAACTTTCCCTTGTATGGACAGATTATAAAATAACTTGCCACATGTGTTCGGCATACCAAGGCAACGTGTCGCGTGCAAGATCCGTGTCCCTACCTCTAAGGTCAAGGTCACACTTAGGTGTTTATTCACAATGGAGTGCTGCATATAAGGACATAGAGTATAGGTTGTCGTGTCCGGGCTGTAACTTTCCCTTGTATGGACAGATTATAAAATAACTTGCCTCATGTGTTCGGCATACCAAGACGATGTGTGGCGTGCAAGACCCGTGTCCCTACCTCTAAGGTCAAGGTCACACTTAGGTGTTTATTCACAATGGAATGCTGCATATAACGACATAAGAGTATAGGTTGTTGTGTCCGGGCTGTAACTTTCCCTTGTATGGACAGATTATAAAATAACTTGCCACATGTGTTTGAATTACCAAGACGTTGTGTCGGGTGCAAGACCTGTGTCCCTACCTCTTAGGTCAAGGTCACACTTAGTGTTTATTCACAATGGAATGCTGCATATAAGGACATAGAGTATAGATTGTCGTGTCCGGGCTGTAACTTTCCCTTGTATGGACAGATTTTTAAATAAGTGTTCAACATACCAAGACGACGTGTCACGTGCAAGAACCGTGTCCCTACCTCTAAGGTCAAGGTCACACTTAGGTGTTTATTCACAATGGAATGCTGCATATAATGACATAGAGTATAGATTGTTGTGTCCGGGCTGTACCTTTCCCTTGTATGGACAGATTATAAAATAACTTGCCACATGTGTTTGGCATACCAAGATGACGTGTCGCGTGCAAGATCCATGTCCCTATTTCTTAGGTCAAGGTCACACTTAGTGTTTATTCCCAATGGAATGCTGCATATATTAGGACATAGAGTATAGGTTGTCGTGTCCGGGCAGTAACTTTCCCTTGTATGGACAGATTATAAAATAACTTGCCACCTGTGTTCGGCATACCAAGGCAACGTGTCGCGTGCAAGATCCGTGTCCCTACCTCTAAGGTCAAGGTCACACTTAGGTGTTTATTCACAATGGAGTGCTGCATATAAGGACATAGAGTATAGGTTGTCGTGTCCGGGCTGTAACTTTCCCTTGTATGGACAGATTATAAAATAACTTGCCACATGTGTTCGGCATACCAAGACGATGTGTGGCGTGCAAGACCCGTGTCCCTACCTCTTAGGTCAAGGTCACACTTAGGTGTTTATTCACAATGGAGTGCTGCATATAAGGACATAGAGTATAGGTTGTCGTGTCCGGGCTGTAACTTTCCCTTGTATGGACAGATTATAAAATAACTTGCCACATGTGTTCGGCATACCAAGACGATGTGTGGCGTGCAAGACCCGTGTCCCTACCTCTAAGGTCAAGGTCACACTTAGTGTTTATTCACAATGGCATGCTGCATATATTAGGACATAGAGTATAGGTTGTCGTGTCCAGGCTGTAACTTTCCCTTGTATGGACAGATTTTAAAATAACTTACCACATGTGTTCGGCATATCAAGAAGACGTTTCGTGTGCAAATCTTGTGTCCCTACCTCTAAGGTCAAGGTCACACTTAGTGTTTATTCACAATGGAATGCTGCATAGAAGGACATAGAGTATAGGTTGTCGTGTCCGGGCTGTAATTTTCCCTTGTATGGACAGATTTTAAAATTACTTGCCACATGTGTTCGACATACCAAGACGACTTGTCACGTGCAAGAACCGTGTCCCTACCTCTAAGGTCAAGGTCACACTTAGGTGTTTATTCACAATGGAATGCTGCATATAACGACATAAGAGTATAGGTTGTCGTGTCCGGGCTGTGACTTTCCCTTGTATGGACAGATTATAAAATAACTTGGCACATGTGTTTGAATTACCAAGACGTTGTGTCGGGTGCAAGACCTGTGTCCCTACCTCTTAGGTCAAGGTCACACTTAGTGTTTATTCACAATGGAATGCTGCATATAAGGACATAGAGTATAGATTGTCGTGTCCGGGCTGTAACTTTCCCTTGTATGGACAGATTTTAAAATAACTTGCCACATGTGTTCAACATAACAAGACAACGTGTCACGTGCAAGAACCGTGTCCCTACCTCTAAGGTCAAGGTCACACTTAGGTGTTTATTCACAATGGAATGCTGCATATAATGACATAGAGTATAGATTGTTGTGTCCGGGCTGTACCTTTCCCTTGTATGGACAGATTATAAAATAACTTGCCACATGTGTTTGAATTACCAAGATGCTGTGTCGGGTGCAAGACCTGTGTCCCTACCTCTTAGGTCAAGGTCACACTTAGTGTTTATTCACAATGGAATGCTGCATATAAGGACATAGAGTATAGATTGTCGTGTCCGGGCTGTAACTTTCCCTTGTATGGACAGATTATAAAATACCTTGCCACATGTGTTTGGCATACCAAGACAATGTGTCACGTGCAAGAACCGTGTCCCTACCTCTTAGGTCAAGGTCACACTTAGTGTTTATTCACAATGGAATGCTGCATATAAGGACATAGAGTATAGATTGTCGTGTCCGGGCTGTATCTTTCCCTTGTATGGACAGATTTTAAAATAAGTGTTCAACATACCAAGACGACGTGTCGCGTGCAAGAACCGTGTCCCTACCTCTAAGGTCAAGGTCACACTTAGGTGTTTATTCACAATGGCATGCTGCATATAAGGACATAGAGTATAGATTGTCGTGTCCGGGCTGTAACTTTCCCTTGTATGGACAGATTTTAAAATAAGTGTTCAACATACCAAGACGACGTGTCACGTGCAAGAACCGTGTCCCTACCTCTAAGGTCAAGGTCACACTTAGGTGTTTATTCACAATGGAATGCTGCATATAATGACATAGAGTATAGATTGTTGTGTCCGGGCTGTACCTTTCCCTTGTATGGACAGATTATAAAATAACTTGCCACATGTGTTTGGCATACCAAGATGACGTGTCACGTGCAAGATCCATGTCCCTATTTCTTAGGTCAAGGTCACACTTAGTGTTTATTCCCAATGGAATGCTGCATATATTAGGACATAGAGTATAGGTTGTCGTGTTTGGGCAGTAACTTTCCCTTGTATGGACAGATTATAAAATAACTTGCCACATGTGTTCGGCATACCAAGGCAACGTGTCGCGTGCAAGACCCGTGTCCCTACCTCTAAGGTCAAGGTCACACTTAGGTGTTTATTCACAATGGAGTGCTGCATATAAGGACATAGAGTATAGGTTGTCGTGTCCGGGCTGTGACTTTCCCTTGTATGGACAGATTATAAAATAACTTGCCACATGTGTTCGGCATACCAAGACGATGTGTGGCGTGCAAGACCCATGTCCCTACCTCTTAGGTCAAGGTCACACTTAGTGTTTATTCACAATGGCATGCTGCATATATTAGGACATAGAGTATAGGTTGTCGTGTCCAGGCTGTAACTTTCCCTTGTATGGACAGATTATAAAATAACTTGCCACATGTGTTCGGCATACCAAGGCAACGTGTCGCGTGCAAGATCCGTGTCCCTATCTCTAAGGTCAAGGTCACACTTAGGTGTTTATTCACAATGGAATGCTGCATATAAGGACATAGAGTATAGGTTGTCGTGTCTGGGCTGTAACTTTCCCTTGTATGGACAGATTATAAAATAACTTGCCACATGTGTTCGGCATACCAAGACGATGTGTGGCGTGCAAGACCCGTGTCCCTACCTCTTAGGTCAAGGTCACACTTAGTGTTTATTCACAATGGCATGCTGCATATATTAGGACATAGAGTATAGGTTGTCGTGTCTAGGCTGTAACTTTCCCTTGTATGGACAGATTTTAAAATAACTTACCACATGTGTTCGTCATATCAAGAAGACGTTTCGTGTGCAAATCTTGTGTCCCTACCTCTAAGGTCAAGGTCACACTTAGTGTTTATTCACAATGGAATGCTGCATAGAAGGACATAGAGTATAGGTTGTCGTGTCCGGGCTGTAATTTTCCCTTGTATGGACAGATTTTAAAATTACTTGCCACATGTGTTTGACATACCAAGACGACTTGTCACGTGCAAGAACCGTTTCCCTACCTCTAAGGTCAAGGTCACACTTAGGTGTTTATTCACAATGGAATGATGCATATAACGACATAAGAGTATAGGTTGTCGTGTCCGGGCTGTGACTTTCCCTTGTATGGACAGATTATAAAATAACTTGGCACATGTGTTTGAATTACCAAGACGTTGTGTCGGGTGCAAGACCTGTGTCCCTACCTCTTAGGTCAAGGTCACACTTAGTGTTTATTCACAATGGAATGCTGCATATAAGGACATAGAGTATAGATTATCGTGTCCGGGCTGTAACTTTCCCTTGTATGGACAGATTATAAAATAACTTGCCACATGTGTTCAACATACCAAGACAACGTGTCACGTGCAAGAACCGTGTCCCTACCTCTAAGGTCAAGGTCACACTTAGGTGTTTATTCACAATGGAATGCTGCATATAATGACATAGAGTATAGATTGTTGTGTCCGGGCTGTACCTTTCCCTTGTATGGACAGATTATAAAATAACTTACCACATGTGTTCAGCATATCAAGAAGACGTTTCGTGTGTAAATCTTGTGTCCCTACCTCTAAGGTCAAGGTCACACTTAGTGTTTATTCACAATGGAATGCTGCATAGAAGGACATAGAGTATAGATTGTTGTGTCCGGGCTGTACCTTTCCCTTGTATGGACAGATTATAAAATAACTTGCCACATGTGTTTGGCATACCAAGATGACGTGTCGCGTGCAAGATCCATGTCCCTATTTCTTAGGTCAAGGTCACACTTAGTGTTTATTCCCAATGGAATGCTGCATATATTAGGACATAGAGTATAGGTTGTCGTGTCCGGGCTGTAACTTTCCCTTGTATGGACAAATTATAAAATAACTTGCCACATGTGTTCGGCATACCAAGTCAACGTGTCGCGTGCAAGATCCGTGTCCCTACCTCTAAGGTCAAGGTCACACTTAGGTGTTTATTCACAATGGAGTGCTGCATATAAGGACATAGAGTATAGGTTGTCGTGTCCGGGCTGTAACTTTCCCTTGTATGGACAGATTATAAAATAACTTGCCACATGTGTTCGGCATACCAAGACGATGTGTGGCGTGCAAGACCCGTGTCCCTACCTCTTAGGTCAAGGTCACACTTAGTGTTTATTCACAATGGCATGCTGCATATATTAGGACATAGAGTATAGGTTGTCGTGTCCAGGCTGTAACTTTCCCTTGTATGGACAGATTTTAAAATAACTTACCACATGTGTTCGGCATACCAAGACGATGTGTGGCGTGCAAGACCCGTGTCCCTACCTCTTAGGTCAAGGTCACACTTAGTATTTATTCACAATGGCATGCTGCATATATTAGGACATAGAGTATAGGTTGTCGTGTCCAGGCTGTAACTTTCCCTTGTATGGACAGATTTTAAAATAACTTACCACATGTGTTCGGCATATCAAGAAGACGTTTCGTGTGCAAATCTTGTGTCCCTACCTCTAAGGTCAAGGTCACACTTAGTGTTTATTCACAATGGAATGCTGCATAGAAGGACATAGAGTATAGGTTGTCGTGTCCGGGCTGTAATTTTCCCTTGTATGGACAGATTTTAAAATTACTTGCCACATGTGTTCGACATACCAAGACGACTTGTCACGTGCAAGAACCGTGTCCCTACCTCTAAGGTCAAGGTCACACTTAGGTGTTTATTCACAATGGAATGCTGCATATAACGACATAAGGGTATAGGTTGTCGTGTCCGGGCTGTGACTTTCCCTTGTATGGACAGATTATAAAATAACTTGGCACATGTGTTTGAATTACCAAGACGTTGTGTCGGGTGCAAGACCTGTTTCCCTACCTCTTAGGTCAAGGTCACACTTAGTGTTTATTCACAATGGAATGCTGCATATAAGGACATAGAGTATAGATTGTCGTGTCCGGGCTGTAACTTTCCCTTGTATGGACAGATTTTAAAATAACTTGCCACATGTGTTCAACATACCAAGACAACGTGTCACGTGCAAGAACCGTGTCCCTACCTCTAAGGTCAAGGTCACACTTAGGTGTTTATTCACAATGGAATGCTGCATATAATGACATAGAGTATAGATTGTTGTGTCCGGGCTGTACCTTTCCCTTGTATGGACAGATTATAAAATAACTTGCCACATGTGTTTGAATTACCAAGATGCTGTGTCGGGTGCAAGACCTGTGTCCCTACCTCTTAGGTCAAGGTCACACTTAGTGTTTATTCACAATGGAATGCTGCATATAAGGACATAGAGTATAGATTGTCGTGTCCGGGCTGTAACTTTCCCTTGTATGGACAGATTATAAAATACCTTGCCACATGTGTTTGGCATACCAAGACAATGTGTCACGTGCAAGAACCGTGTCCCTACCTCTTAGGTCAAGGTCACACTTAGTGTTTATTCACAATGGAATGCTGCATATAAGGACATAGAGTATAGATTGTCGTGTCCGGGCTGTAACTTTCCCTTGTATGGACAGATTTTAAAATAACTTGCCACATGTGTTCAACATACCAAGACAACGTGTCACGTGCAAGAACCGTGTCCCTACCTCTAAGGTCAAGGTCACACTTAGGTGTTTATTCACAATGGAATGCTGCATATAATGACATAGAGTATAGATTGTTGTGTCCGGGCTGTACCTTTCCCTTGTATGGACAGATTATAAAATAACTTGCCACATGTGTTTGAATTACCAAGATGCTGTGTCGGGTGCAAGACCTGTGTCCCTACCTCTTAGGTCAAGGTCACACTTAGTGTTTATTCACAATGGAATGCTGCATATAAGGACATAGAGTATAGATTGTCGTGTCCGGGCTGTAACTTTCCCTTGTATGGACAGATTATAAAATACCTTGCCACATGTGTTTGGCATACCAAGACAATGTGTCACTTGCAAGAACCGTGTCCCTACCTCTTAGGTCAAGGTCACACTTAGTGTTTATTCACAATGGAATGCTGCATATAAGGACATAGAGTATAGATTGTCGTGTCCGGGCTGTATCTTTCCCTTGTATGGACAGATTTTAAAATAAGTGTTCAACATACCAAGACGACGTGTCGCGTGCAAGAACCGTGTCCCTACCTCTAAGGTCAAGGTCACACTTAGGTGTTTATTCACAATGGCATGCTGCATATAAGGACATAGAGTATAGATTGTCGTGTCCGGGCTGTAACTTTCCCTTGTATGGACAGATTTTTAAATAAGTGTTCAACATACCAAGACGACGTGTCACGTGCAAGAACTGTGTCCCTACCTCTAAGGTCAAGGTCACACTTAGGTGTTTATTCACAATGGAATGCTGCATATAATGACATAGAGTATAGATTGTTGTGTCCGGGCTGTACCTTTCCCTTGTATGGACAGATTATAAAATAACTTGCCACATGTGTTTGGCATACCAAGATGACGTGTCACGTGCAAGATCCGTGTCCCTACCTCTAAGGTCAAGGTCACACTTAGGTGTTTATTCACAATGGAGTGCTGCATATAAGGACATAGAGTATAGGTTGTCGTGTCCGGGCTGTAACTTTCCCTTGTATGGACAGATTATAAAATAACTTGCCACATGTGTTCGGCATACCAAGACGATGTGTGGCGTGCAAGACCCGTGTCCCTACCTCTTAGGTCAAGGTCACACTTAGTGTTTATTCACAATGGCATGCTGCATATATTAGGACATAGAGTATAGGTTGTCGTGTCCAGGCTGTAACTTTCCCTTGTATGGACAGATTTTAAAATAACTTACCACATGTGTTCGGCATATCAAGAAGACGTTTCGTGTGCAAATCTTGTATCCCTACCTCTAAGGTCAAGGTCACACTTAGTGTTTATTCACAATGGAATGCTGCATAGAAGGACATAGAGTATAGGTTGTCGTGTCCGTGCTGTAACTTTCCCTTGTATGGACAGATTTTAAAATTACTTGCCACATGTGTTAGACATACCAAGACGACTTGTCACGTGCAAGAACCGTGTCCCTACCTCTAAGGTCAAGGTCACACTTAGGTGTTTATTCACAATGGAATGCTGCATATAACGACATAAGAGTATAGGTTGTCGTGTCCGGGCTGTGACTTTCCCTTGTATGGACAGATTATAAAATAACTTGGCACATGTGTTTGAATTACCAAGACGTTGTGTCGGGTGCAAGACCTGTGTTCCTACCTCTTAGGTCAAGGTCACACTTAGTGTTTATTCACAATGGAATGCTGCATATAAGGACATAGAGTATAGGTTGTCGTGTCCGGGCTGTAACTTTCCCTTGTATGGACAGATTTTAAAATAACTTGCCACATGTGTTCAACATACCAAGGCAACGTGTCGCGTGCAAGACCCGTGTCCCTACCTCTAAGGTCAAGGTCACACTTAGGTGTTTATTCACAATGGAGTGCTGCATATAAGGACATAGAGTATAGGTTGTCGTGTCTGGGCTGTGACTTTCCCTTGTATGGACAGATTATAAAATAACTTGCCACATGTGTTCGGCATACCAAGACGATGTGTGGCGTGCAAGACCCGTGTCCCTACCTCTTAGGTCAAGGTCACACTTAGTGTTTATTCACAATGGCATGCTGCATATATTAGGACATAGAGTATAGGTTGTCGTGTCCAGGCTGTAACTTTCCCTTGTATGGACAGATTATAAAATAACTTGCCACATGTGTTCGGCATACCAAGGCAACGTGTCGCGTGCAAGATCCGTGTCCCTACCTCTAAGGTCAAGGTCACACTTAGGTGTTTATTCACAATGGAATGCTGCATATAAGGACATAGAGTATAGGTTGTCGTGTCTGGGCTGTAACTTTCCCTTGTATGGACAGATTATAAAATAACTTGCCACATGTGTTCGGCATACCAAGACGATGTGTGGCGTGCAAGACCCGTGTCCCTACCTCTTAGGTCAAGGTCACACTTAGGTGTTTATTCACAATGGCATGCTGCATATATTAGGACATAGAGTATAGGTTGTCGTGTCCAGGCTGTAACTTTCCCTTGTATGGACAGATTTTAAAATAACTTACCACATGTGTTCGTCATATCAAGAAGACGTTTCGTGTGCAAATCTTGTGTCCCTACCTCTAAGGTCAAGGTCACACTTAGTGTTTATTCACAATGGAATGCTGCATAGAAGGACATAGAGTATAGGTTGTCGTGTCCGGGCTGTAATTTTCCCTTGTATGGACAGATTTTAAAATTACTTGCCACATGTGTTCGACATACCAAGACGACTTGTCACGTGCAAGAACCGTTTCCCTACCTCTAAGGTCAAGGTCACACTTAGGTGTTTATTCACAATGGAATGATGCATATAACGACATAAGAGTATAGGTTGTCGTGTCCGGGCTGTGACTTTCCCTTGTATGGACAGATTATAAAATAACTTGGCACATGTGTTTGAATTACCAAGACGTTGTGTCGGGTGCAAGACCTGTGTCCCTACCTCTTAGGTCAAGGTCACACTTAGTGTTTATTCACAATGGAATGCTGCATATAAGGACATAGAGTATAGATTATCGTGTCCGGGCTGTAACTTTCCCTTGTATGGACAGATTTTAAAATAACTTGCCACATGTGTTCAACATACCAAGACAACGTGTCACGTGCAAGAACCGTTTCCCTACCTCTAAGGTCAAGGTCACACTTAGGTGTTTATTCACAATGGAATGCTGCATATAATGACATAGAGTATAGATTGTTGTGTCCGGGCTGTACCTTTCCCTTGTATGGACAGATTATAAAATAACTTACCACATGTGTTCAGCATATCAAGAAGACGTTTCGTGTGTAAATCTTGTGTCCCTACCTCTAAGGTCAAGGTCACACTTAGTGTTTATTCACAATGGAATGCTGCATATAATGACATAGAGTATAGATTGTTGTGTCCCGGCTGTACCTTTCCCTTGTATGGACAGATTATAAAATAACTTGCCACATGTGTTTGGCATACCAAGATGACGTGTCGCGTGCAAGATCCATGTCCCTATTTCTTAGGTCAAGGTCACACTTAGTGTTTATTCCCAATGGAATGCTGCATATATTAGGACATAGAGTATAGGTTGTCGTGTCCGGGCAGTAACTTTCCCTTGTATGGACAAATTATAAAATAACTTGCCACATGTGTTCGGCATACCAAGTCAACGTGTCGCGTGCAAGATCCGTGTCCCTACCTCTAAGGTCAAGGTCACACTTAGGTGTTTATTCACAATGGAGTGCTGCATATAAGGACATAGAGTATAGGTTGTCGTGTCCGGGCTGTAACTTTCCCTTGTATGGACAGATTATAAAATAACTTGCCACATGTGTTCGGCATACCAAGACGATGTGTGGCGTGCAAGACCCGTGTCCCTACCTCTTAGGTCAAGGTCACACTTAGTGTTTATTCACAATGGCATGCTGCATATATTAGGACATAGAGTATAGGTTGTCGTGTCCAGGCTGTAACTTTCCCTTGTATGGACAGATTTTAAAATAACTTGCCACATGTGTTCGGCATATCAAGAAGACGTTTCGTGTGCAAATCTTGTATCCCTACCTCTAAGGTCAAGGTCACACTTAGTGTTTATTCACAATGGAATGCTGCATAGAAGGACATAGAGTATAGGTTGTCGTGTCCGTGCTGTAACTTTCCCTTGTATGGACAGATTTTAAAATTACTTGCCACATGTGTTAGACATACCAAGACGACTTGTCACGTGCAAGAACCGTGTCCCTACCTCTAAGGTCAAGGTCACACTTAGGTGTTTATTCACAATGGAATGCTGCATATAACGACATAAGAGTATAGGTTGTCGTGTCCGGGCTGTGACTTTCCCTTGTATGGACAGATTATAAAATAACTTGGCACATGTGTTTGAATTACCAAGACGTTGTGTCGGGTGCAAGACCTGTGTTCCTACCTCTTAGGTCAAGGTCACACTTAGTGTTTATTCACAATGGAATGCTGCATATAAGGACATAGAGTATAGATTGTCGTGTCCGGGCTGTAACTTTCCCTTGTATGGACAGATTTTAAAATAACTTGCCACATGTGTTCAACATACCAAGACAACGTGTCACGTGCAATAACCGTGTCCCTACCTCTAAGGTCAAGGTCACACTTAGGTGTTTATTCACAATGGCATGCTGCATATAATGACATAGAGTATAGATTGTCGTGTCCGGGCTGTAACTTTCCCTTGTATGGACAGATTATAAAATAACTTGCCACATGTGTTCGGCATACCAAGGCAACGTGTCGCGTGCAAGATCCGTGTCCTTACCTCTAAGGTCAAGGTCACACTTAGGTGTTTATTCACAATGGAATGCTGCATATAATGACATAAGAGTATAGGCTGTCGTGTCCGGGCTGTTACTTTCCCTTTTATGGACAGATTATAAAATAACTTGGCACATGTGTTTGAATTACCAAGATGTTGTGTCGGGTGCAAGACCTGTGTCCCTACCTCTTAGGTCAAGGTCACACTTAGTGTTTATTCACAATGGAATGCTGCATATAAGGACATAGAGTATAGATTGTCGTGTCCGGGCTGTAACTTTCCCTTGTATGGACAGATTATAAAATACCTTGCCACATGTGTTTGGCATACCAAGACAACGTGTCACGTGCAAGAACCGTGTCCCTACCTCTTAGGTCAAGGTCACACTTAGTGTTTATTCACAATGGAATGCTGCATATAAGGACATAGAGTATAGATTGTCGTGTCCGGGCTGTATCTTTCCCTTGTATGGACAGATTTTAAAATAAGTGTTCAACATACCAAGACGACGTGTCACGTGCAAGAACCGTGTCCCTACCTCTAAGGTCAAGGTCACACTTAGGTGTTTATTCACAATGGAATGCTGCATATAATGACATAGAGTATAGATTGTTGTGTCCGGGCTGTACCTTTCCCTTGTATGGACAGATTATAAAATAACTTGCCACATGTGTTTGGCATACCAAGATGACGTGTCACGTGCAAGATCCATGTCCCTATTTCTTAGGTCAAGGTCACACTTAGTGTTTATTCCCAATGGAATGCTGCATATAACGACATAAGAGTATAGGTTGTCGTGTCCGGGCTGTGACTTTCCCTTGTATGGACAGATTATAAAATAACTTGGCACATGTGTTTGAATTACCAAGATGTTGTGTCGGGTGCAAGACCTGTGTCCCTACCTCTAAGGTCAAGGTCACACTTAGCGTTTATTCACAATGGAATGCTGCATATAAGGACATAGAGTATAGATTGTCGTGTCCGGGCTGTAACTTTCCCTTGTATGGACAGATTATAAAATAATTTGCCACATGTGTTTGGCATACCAAGACAACGTGTCACGTGCAAGAACCGTGTCCCTACCTCTAAGGTCAAGGTCACACTTAGGTGTTTATTCACAATGGCATGCTGCATATAAGGACATAGAGTATAGATTGTCGTGTCCGGGCTGTAACTTTCCCTTGTATGGACAGATTATAAAATAACTTGCCACATGTGTTTGGCATACCAAGATGACGTGTCGCGTGCAAGATCCATGTCCCTATTTCTTAGGTCAAGGTCACACTTAGTGTTTATTCACAATGGAATGCTGCATATAAAGACATAGAGTATAGGTTGTTGTGTCCGGGCTGTAACTTTCCCTTGTATGGACAGATTTTAAAATAACTTGCCACATGTGTTAGACATACCAAGACGACGTGTCGCATGCAAGAACCGTGTCCCTACCTCTAAGGTCAAGGTCACACTTAGGTGTTTATTCACAATGGAATGCTGCATATAATGACATAAGAGTATAGGTTGTCGTGTCCGGGCTGTAACTTTCCCTTGTATGGACAGATTATAAAATAACTTGGCACATGTGTTTGAATTACCTAGACGTTGTGTCGGGTGCAAGACCTGTGTCCCTACCTCTTAGGTCAAGGTCACACTTAGTGTTTATTCACAATGGAATGCTGCATATAAGGACATAGAGTATAGATTGTCGTGTCTGGGCTGTAACTTTCCCTTGTATGGACAGATTTTAAAATAACTTGCCACATGTGTTAGACATACCAAGACAACGTGTCCCGTGCAAGAACCGTGTCCCTACCTCTAAGGTCAAGGTCACACTTAGGTGTTTATTCACAATGGCATGCTGCATATAAGGACATAGAGTATAGATTGTCGTGTCCGGACTGTAACTTTCCCTTGTATGGACAGATTTTAAAATAACTTACCACATGTGTTCGGCATATCAAGAAGACGTTTCGTGTGTAAATCTTGTGTCCCTACCTCTAAGATCAAGGTCACACTTAGTGTTTATTCACAATGGAATGCTGCATAGAAGGACATAGAGTATAGGTTGTTGTGTCCGGGCTGTAACTTTCCCTTGTATGGACAGATTTTAAAATAACTTGCCACATGTGTTTGACATACCAAGAAGACTTGTCGCTTGCAAGAACTGTGTCCCTACCTCTAAGGTCAAGGTCACACTTAGGTATTTATTCACAATGGCATGCTGCATATAACGACATAAGAGTATAGGTTGTCGTATCCGGGCTGTTGTGTCGGGTGCAAGACCTGTGTCCCTACCTCTTAGGTCAAGGTCACACTGAGTGTTTATTCACAATGGAATGCTGCATATAAGGACATAGAGTATAGATTGTCGTGTCCGGGCAGTAACTTTCCCTTGTATGGACAGATTATAAAATAACTTGGCACATGTGTTCGGCATACGAAGTCGATGTGTGGCGTGCAAGACCCGTGTCCCTACCTCTTAGGTCAAGGTCACACTTAGGTGTTTATTCACAATGGAATGCTGCATATAATGACATAGAGTATAGATTGTTGTGTCCGGGCTGTACCTTTCCCTTGTATGGACAGATTTTAAAATAACTTGCCACATGTGTTAGACATACCAAGAGGACGTGTCGCATGCAAGAACCGTGTCCCTACCTCTAAGGTCAAGGTCACACTTAGGTGTTTATTCACAATGGAATGCTGCATATAACGACATAAGAGTATAGGTTGTCGTGTCCGGGCTGTAACTTTCCCTTGTATGGACAGATTATAAAATAACTTGGCACATGTGTTTGAATTACCAAGACGTTGTGTCGGGTGCAAGACCTGTGTCCCTACCTCTTAGGTCAAGGTCACACTTAGTGTTTATTCACAATGGAATGCTGCATATAAGGACATTAGAGTATAGATTGTCGTGTCCGGGCTGTAACTTTCCCTTGTATGGACAGAATTTATAATAACTTGCCACATGTGTTCAACATACCAAGACAACGTGTCACGTGCAAGACCCATGTCCCTACCTCTAAGGTGAAAGATACACTTTGTGTTTATTCACAATGGAATGCTGAATATAAGGACATAAGAATGTAGGTTGTCAAGTATGGGTGGTATTTTTTATGTTCAGAGGCAATTTAAAATAACTTGCCATATGTATTTGTTTGATCTTTAACTTTTCATGTACTGACCTTGTTTATAGGTCAATGTCACATTCGGGGGTATTCGTCACATACTGTGACAGCTCTTGTTTATATCTGTTAAAGTAGCAAATGTTCCGGTGTTTAGTGTCATGATGTTGCATACATCACTTTAAGATGCATATTTAAAGGGAAATCTCATGTTGTTACAATAAGGACATAATTGACTTTCACATTGCAGGCCCTATTGAGTTGCTTGCTGTATCCTGATTTCTTATATTTAGTCATTGGAGAAATGTAAATAATATTTTGATCTAAGAATATGTTCATCAACAAAGAAATGTAACTCATAGGGTACCAAAATCATGAACATGGAACTTATACGCTGTTTACAATACATATAGTAGAAAAAAAATTTGAGGGTGATATATACCTTTAAAGGTACAAACTAATATATCTGAAAACGGTAATGCATCTGAAAACACTTATTTTATCATTATTTTATTCCGTGATAACGAATTGCAGAAAAAATACAATAACTGTTCAAGTCTGTTATAGTATAAAAAAGTATTTTGGTTTTAGTTGGGTGCAAAACCATGCTTAGCCAGGTATAGTCAAGAAAAAAACAATGACGCCTTAGAACCACAAGGCCACCAGGAGCTCTACAAATGTGGTAGATTATATTTTGACTTCTTAACAATACATTGATAACATCACCATCAATCACACAACAACAAAGCCGTAATTAAGTGATTATAAGTGTCGTTAATGCTTATGAAAATTGTGGTCTTCAAAGACAATATTTAAGCAAATATCAACATTTGGGTTCCAGCTTTTGGTATCTTAGTTTTAACACACCTAATGATTTGCTGCACTTTATTTTGTCATACAAAAAACATGAGCGAGTACCTTTAAGGTTTAAACTCACATATATGTTGTATGGTTGTCAAGCCTTCTCAAAAATGCTAACAATAATGACCTTGCATTTCTTAAATAAATTTACCACAAAAAATAAAGCAATTTTATTAAAAGTACAGATTAATAGTAGTATTAATCACAAGATTGGAGACTGTCAACAAAGTTGTATTACCCGACTTTATTTCAAACTTATCAGTTAAAACTGGTAAGCATTCATCCTTAGATATAGCATGCCAGACATCTTGGTGACATACCTTGTACCCAGCTATGTTAGAACGTTTGCTATGGAAACATGGTGCGGGGGATCGTAAACATTACACAAGCTGCAATTAAAAGTTCAGGTTAAATTGTCCCGTTCGTCAAATGACGCAAGCACTTGTGGGATGCACATGTACCCAGAAGGTTATCATCTGTAATTTGTATACATGTACATGACGTAACTGTTGGTTATACTAGAATGCCAGAGATGTTCTTCAAACACTTTCTGCATTATTAGGGACCTTTGTATTCAAAATTATGGTAAAGCCAAATATTGTCAAGTCAATGAAAAATGTTAAATATTATGTGTGTTTTTTTTAAGATTTCTTTCATGCTTTCAAACTGCACGAATTATTTAAAGCACAAGCCATCTGGGCCTGAATATTGTGTCTTGAAAGTTTGAAAGCCTTTAACAGATTTTTATTTGTTTTTGGTAGACCATGGAGTTTCCTTAGACCTAGTGGCCCATTTCAATAAAGATCTTAGTCAATTTAGTCAATTTTAGTACTTAACTGACATTATCAAAAGCCTCACCCACACATTAAGGATTTTTACTGCAGTTCTTGATAGGAACATTCCTGATTAAAATTTGTCAAAAGTCTGATCATGATTTTGTGATTTGTGGCTGGAAGTTCAAACTTTATTAAAATTTGTAAAAAAAAAAAATATAAAACACGACAGTGTCCTGATGCTCCTGAATGCAATCAGACAGTGAACCGAAGCTGACAGAAGCCTCACTTCTGCTTGAAATGAATTTCCTGGGACAGCAGATACTTGTTCCAGCCTCAGCAGTTGTCCTAGGAGAATTGCCGTTAGTTATTGGCAGATTATCTCCATTTAAACAATATACCAGTAATTTCATCTTTATAAAAATTAAGTAAATTCACTATGCATGCAGTGGATTTCTATTTCTCCCACCTCAGATAAGTAGATCCAATAATTTAACCATGCTAGAAATTCTTATCTTGCCCACAGGCGAAGATAAAATGCCCTTATGGAACTCCTTTTTAATAGTCCCCACATTGTAATTACCTCCCTTGTTGAAGACTGTCGTCTGTAGCATCATTGAAATCTTGTCTTGTGGCAATATTTAGAACGCTCATTAATTATTTAGAACTATTTAAAGACCGATTTGACTATTAACATAATCTGAATCACTGCGCGCATATCCATGACAACCACGAATTATCGCATATCCATACGCAATTATTTTCACTAAGCACAAAAGAGTTCCAGCAAAAAATACATTTTTATTTAATTATGTTTGACTGAGTTGGAAGAAAAAGCATCTACTTCAGCCGCTCGTGTAAACCTCGTTTCCGCAAAACACCATACGCTCGGGTCCAGAATGAACCTATCTTACACTCTCAGCCATGGAATATACTTATATTCTCCATGGCATTCATCTGCTGACAAGCCTTGTGGTGATGCTGAGCCAGTTGAAGAACTCCTGAACGGCTTCTAATCTTTCTCTGCCCAAGAAACCTCAGAGCAGTGTTGCCTTTTTGAAGTGGAGGAGGGAAAGATGATAGAATTACTCCAGGAGAATAGATAAAGCTATGACATGAAATGTACTGTTGCCATATTCTGATTTTATACCATTCCTATCACAGTCTGCTGTACTGCATTGCAAACGGCTTTGTCCGGATTCAGTCTTATCATGTTCTGTTATTGTTGGGACTCTTATGTAGATACATTTGCCAAGTTTGTATTAATAACAGGACTGTTCTGGAACAGGGTTTGCATAGAGAGTTTGCAAACGGCAAGATGATCACTGGAAGCAATCTGGTCTCAGTCGGCAAGAAAAAGGCAAAATATCTAAAGATCATGCATATTCCACAGGACATTGTCCAGACAACACAGGATATTAAATTTAATTTGATCAGATACAGCAGTATCTGTAATGGCATAGTTTTGGTTCAAATCTAGCTGAATTTACCAAATTTTATAGGACACACCTAAATGTTGTGAGTGCTTGGCCGACCTCTTCGGACCATTTCCAATCCATATAACTTAGTGACGAATATTAACAACTGCTTTCAGACATTGATATAACACTGCCCTCCCATCCCATCCCCCATAGACAAAGTTTAACACAGTCTTTCAATTCATACCCCCATCTACAAGGTTTAACAGCCTTTCCATTCCAACCCCACTCCCACAAGGTTATCCAGATCTCCCATCCTAACCACCATCAACAAGGTTTAACAGCCTTTCAATCCGAACCCAAATCGACATGGTTAAACAGCCCTCCCATCCAAACCCCCATAGACAAGGTTACACAGCCCTCCCATCCCAACCCCATAGACAAGGTCACACAGCCCTCCCATCCCATCCCCAAAAGACAAGGTTACTTAGCCCTCCCATCCAAACCCCAATAGACAAGTTTACTTAGCCCTCCAATCCCAGCCCCAATAGACAAGGTTACACAGCCCTCTTATCCCAACCCCCATAGACAAGGTTACTTAGCCCTTCTAACCCACCCCTCATAGACAAGATTAACCAGATCTCCCATCCTAACCACCATCAACAAGGTTTAACAGCCTTTCAATCTGTACCCGAATCGACAAGGTTAAACAGCCCTCCCATCCCAACCCCAATAGACAATGTTACTAAGCCCTACCATCCCAACCCCCATAGACAAGGTCACACAGCCCTCCCATCCCATCCCCAATAGACAAGGTTACTTAGCCCTCCCATTCAAGCCCCCATAGACAAGGTTACACAGCCCTCCCATCCAAACCCCAATAGACAACGTTACACAGCCTTCCCATCCCAACCCACATCGACAAGGTTACACAGCCCTTCCCATCCCAATCCCAATAGACAAGGTTACACAGCCCTCCCATCCCAGCCCCAATAGACAAGGTTACACAGCCCTCCCATCCCAGCCCCAATAGACAAGGTTACACAGCCTTCCCATCCCAACCCCCATAGACAAGGTTACACAGCCCTCCCATCCCAATCCCAATAGACAAGGTTACACAGCCTTCCCACCCCAATCCCCATAGACAAGGTTACACAGCCCTTCCATCCCAATCCCAATAGACAAGGTTACACAGCCTTCTCACTCCAATCCACATAGACAAGGTTACACAACCCTCCTGTCCCAATCCCAATAGACAAGGTTACACAGCCCTCCCATCCCAGCCCCAATAGACAAGGTTACACAGCCCTCACATCCCAATCCCCATAGACATGGTTACACAGCCCTCCCATCCCAATCCCAATAGACAAGGTTACACAGCCCTCCCATCCCAGCCCCCATAGACAAGGTTACACAGCCCTCCCATCCCAGCCCCAATAGACAAGGTTACACAGCCCTCACATCCCAATCCCCATAGACATGGTTACACAGCCCTCCCATCCCAATCCTAATAGACAAGGTTACACAGCCCTCCCATCCCAATCCCAATAGACAAGGTTACACAGCCCTCCCATCCCAGCCCCAATAGACAAGGTTACACAGCCCTCACATCCCAATCCCCATAGACATGGTTACACAGCCCTCCCATCCCAATCCCCATAGACAAGGTAACACAGCCCTCCCATCCCAATCCCCATAGACAAGGTTACACAGCCCTCCCATCCCAGCCCCCATAGACAAGGTTACACAGCCCTCCCCTCCCAGCCCCAATAGACAAGGTTACACAGCCCTCCCATCCCAACCCCAATAGACAATGTTACTAAGCCCTACCATCCCAACCCCCATAGACAAGGTTACACAGCCTTCCCACCCCAATCCCCATAGACAAGGTTACACAGCCCTCCCATCCCAGCCCCCATAGACAAGGTTACACAGCCCTCCCCTCCCAGCCCCCATTGACAAGGTTACACAGCCCTCCCATCCCAGCCCCCATAGACAAGGTTACACAGCCCTCCCATCCCAACACCAATAGACAATGTTACTAAGCCCTACCATCCCAACCCCCATAGACAAGGTTACACAGCCCTTCCCATCCCAATCCCAATAGACAAGGTTACACAGCCCTCCCCTCCCAGCCCCAATAGACAAGGTTACACAGCCTTCCCATCCCAGCCCCAATAGACAAGGTTACACAGCCTTCCCACCCCAATCCCCATAGACAAGGTTACACAGCCCTCCCATCCCAGCCCCATAGACAAGGTTGAACAGCCCTCCCATCCCATCCCCAATAGACAAGGTTAAACAGCCTTAACATCCCAACCTATCCCTCAAAGTTACACAGCCCTTCCATCCCAATCCCCATAGACAAGGTTACACAGCCTTCCCATCCCATCTCCAATAGACAAGGTTAAACGGCCTTAACATCCCAACCTATCCCTCAAGGTTACACAGCCTTTCCATCCCAACCCATACGGCAAGGTTAAACAGCCTTACTATCCCAATCCCTCCCTCAAGGTTACACAGCCTTACTATCCCAATCCCTCCCTCAAGGTTACACAGCCTTACTATCCCAATCCCTCCTTCAAGGTTAAACAGCCTTACTATCCCAATCCCTCCCTCAAGGTTACACAGCCTTACTATCCCAATCCCTCCCTCAAGGTTACACAGCCTTACTATCCCAATCCCTCCCTCAAGGTTACGCAGCCTTACTATCCCAATCCCTCCCTCAAGGTTACGCAGCCTTACTATCCCAATCCCTCCCTCAAGGTTACACAGCCTTACTATCCCAATCCCTCCCTCAAGGTTACACAGCCTTACTATCCCAATCCCTCCCTCAAGGTTACACAGCCTTACTATCCCAATCCCTCCCTCAAGGTTACACAGCCTTTCCATCCCAGCCCTGCTGGTAAGGTTAAACAGATTTTCCAACCCAACCCCTCCCTCAGCTTTTTCATCCCAACCCCCATCGACAAGGTTAAACAGCCCTCCCATCTCTACACCATCTGGCAAGGTTAAACAGGCCAACCCTCTCCTGAAAGGTTGAACTGCCATGTCAACCCAAACCCATTCACCCACTGCCCTTCATGACAACTCCTGTTCAAGTTACCTGTACTATTAAGTTAAAAAAGTCCTGAAATTTTTAAGATGTGCGGTTTATATAACTGATTACGGGGATTGGTTGTTTTCATTGAACTGTACAGATCTCGCTAATGAAATTTGCAAAAAAAATGAAGCGGGCTGCAGCCAAGACCTTGTTGTGACTTGAAAACCATCCTCGTTTGATTGAAATAAATAATGTTCTTGAAAACCAGTTTAGAACCAGAACATAGGGGTAAAATGCGTAACTTGAGGTTTCATAGCACATGTTTTAACAGATATTGCTAGGCGTTCATTGATATTAAGGTTACTGTTAATACAATAGAAATATAACTTGGGTAGGATAGTAAACATTTCCTAATTTAAAGGGAAAGTTATATACAAATTGGTTTTCTGTTATATATGATTTCAAAGAGTGACATCGTATAATTTTTTAATCTGCAGTGGCAGATCCAGGAATTTATAATTGGGGGACACACCCTTGTCAAGCCCCCTCAAAACTTCACTGAAGTATTGAACTAACATGTATAAAATTGTTGATGCCTTTCAACAATTTAATTAAGAATTGGACATACTTAACAACATTTCAATTGTTAAAGGTGTCAATTCATGGTTAAAATTAGTTTGTGTGGCCATGATAATTATACCTGTATATTAACAAGTGTATGAAAATCATTAGCAATAAGCTGTGGTCATTGATTAACAGAAGAAATATCTTTACAAATCAACTATGAGGGCCTCAAATATTAGAATCACTGATGCATGAAAACAGCTCATCCATGAGACTGTCCTCATTCCTTGTAACAACATCGGGGTTTGCTGTTCAAGAAATATCTGGCCGTTTTTTTCCCCCTTTTTTTATTACAATAAAAAATGACTGAATCTGACCAATTTTACAAAAACCTGTACACTGCAGTCACAAGATGTGTTATGGTACACCACATAGGCCCAGGTCTGCACATACTTTCTAGAGAATGTTCTTTTTAGTTTGCAGCTTTGTTCGTCTTTCTGTCCGTCCATTGTTACACTGTGAATAACTTTGAAACTACCGATGGGATTGAAATAAAACTTGGTATTTAGAAAGATGGCAACTAGAGAAAGTGCAGTGCACAAAATCCATAATCCTATCATGCATATTAATAAAGTTATCTCCCTTAACATTTTTTTCTCTTAAATGGTGCTTGTCAGGGCCATTACTTCAAAACTACTGATGAGATCCAAACCAAACTTGCGATACAGATAGATGGCAATTAGAGAAAGAGCAGTGTACAAAAACCATACGGTAATCCTATCTTACCTATGGATAAAGTTTTCTCCCCTTAAAAAAATAATTTCATGACTGATGCTTGTCCAGGCCATATCTTATGAAAATACTAAAGGGATTGAAAAGAAACCCTAAAAATGTAGATAGAAGGCAATGAGAGAATATGCAGTGCACAAGAACCATAATCCTGCCCTGCATATTTTGTTGTTGCATTTCCTAAACCTGATTTTTTCAAACATGGGTACTTGTCTAGGCCATATCTTTGAAAATACTTGATGGATTTAAATGAAACTTGAAATGAATATAGATGGCAATAAAGAGAAAGTGCATTACAATAGATCCTGTCCTGCATCATTTAAGTTATCTCCCCTGAAACCCCCTTATCTGATAGTTATCTCCCCTAGCAGGCCATGTTATCTCGCTACGCTCATGGCGAGATCCCTGAATTTTAGCTGTGTGATTTCTTTCTTACCTTCAATGAGCATAAACTGATGAGTCATTATAAATGTATTTTAAATGGCATTTCAAACCAGGTTAACAAATTGCATAATATCAATTCGTAGCTATTAAAATAAACCATCCAACTTTTTTTTTGCTATTGAACTGAATGTAAATCATCTTTTATTAAATAAAGTGCACAATATTTTAGCAGTTTTACAGTCCCATGAAAATAAATCAGCGTACTCTGGCATCCTTTATAAAACCTGTGTATTGTTTGTTTGTATGTCTCCATGAAGTGATATTAATTTTGTCGTTTGATATTGCCTTATTTGACCGACACAGTCGTAAATACCTGTAAAGTATGAATGTAAATATGCGGGGGAGATGAAGATGGCGGATATTTTGGCGGAGATTAAACTTGTCACATTTGTTTGAAGTATGTTATGTTTGCGTTTAGTGTTGCTATGATCAACCACGCCATGTTAGCTGTCATCTATTTTAGTCCACTATCAAACATAGCAGTATATCAGGGAAATGACCTTGACCTCAGTTAAAAAGTGTGGTGATGTATTGGACTTAATCAGGTGACTTATGAAGTTTTTATATCGCCTTTATTCTCAAACATGTGTGCATATTTGCGTAACAGATGCAGAGCACATATTTAATGAAATATAAGAATGCGTGTGACCACTGTCTTAGACAAAGGGAACACATTATTAATAACAATATTGGAGAAATTATATTTTCTTTGCAACAATACATGCAAGGTTTGCCTTGACCTTAGGCGTCACCTTTAGTTTAAACATTATTTTTACAATGATTTTGAATAATGTTATATTAACTTATGCTAAGTCACTTTCATTAGCACGATGTTGGGCAAGAGTGTGGTTTTGTGTTGATGGGTAAACCGTAAAAAAAAACGTAAAAAAAAAACCGGTTCGGCTTGTTGACCACTAGCCAAACTCACTTGCACCCAAGACCAAACAACTCCTTTCCAAAGGTCATATCAAAATGTATTCTTAACTGTGCTCATTGGCTACCATGGTTCCTACAAACATTTGCAAATATTTCACCTTAATTACAGCCCTTTATGTTCCTTTCCAGTTGCAGAATCTGCACGGCCCGATGACCCGGATCCATTGTCCATGTACATTTACCCACGTCTCGTGATCGTAAAGCGAGAGGACCACAACCATGCAGCATTCTACCCTCCACTATCACGCAGGAGAGCGAAAAGGGAGGAGTTTTCAGGGGAGATAATTCTGGAGTTTGTGAAAGATTACTTAAAGAATCCAAGGAAGTGGATTGTTGATTCAGAACACTTCTAGGGATACTCATAGCATAGATGTATTCAGAGTGGAGGCTGTTATATTTGTCATTCTTAAAGTGAACATTCAGACCTCCTTAGCCATTTTTTATCGAAAACAACCTCCGATGTAAATGGACAATGTCAGAAATCTTCACATCTAACTACTCTGCAAGTAGATTGCATAGTAATTTCAACATAGCATTTAGAACTAAGACTATGAAAAATACATGTTTGATTTTAAATTATGAAACATACATTAATTATTATATCAAGCAAATAATTTGTTTTGAGAAATGAAAGTTATACAGTATGGTTAGTATTGCTGTATGTTACATTATATATCATTATTTTTGTATGATACATTTTGACAACGCTCAATGTGTTAGCATTCCGTCCTTTTTACAAAGTTTTTGATGTATTTATTTGTTTATTTTCTTTTCTGAAATGTTTTGATTATAATATATTCATGCACAGAAAACTGCCGGTATATATAACATATAATTATTTGGTTATGTCATTGACTTTTTATACAGAATGATATGTACACATTTTTTTTAAAAATAAATCAGAAATGCATATTATTTGGAAACATTTTTGATTTTTTTTATAATTGCATTTTTGGTGGTTGTAAATTATAAAAAGGTTAATGAATTTACTGGATTTTTTTAAAGATGATTATCTAAAAGGCTTGTTCATCCAAATGTATACCTAGCATACCTGAAAGGTAAACAAAACATTCGTTGTTTTAGTTCAACTTTCTGTACTTAAGTCAATTTTATTCATCTACTATGTCATTTAATGTTTTTTTCAAATGATTAATCATGTTCAGGCATTCTAGCAGCTGGTGATTTTCCATTATGAAAAATAGCCGATGTTCTGCTTGAGTCTAAAGCAGGGTTACGGGGCAATGACCCCTTTTTGAAATTCCTTTAAAATCATTTATATTCATTTCAAGGTAACTTTCAGTTTTTTTTAATGCAAATGTACATGCGACACAAATCTATTACTACAGTTACTGTACAATTGTCAAATTAAAAGCCGTCGATCCTGATTTTAGGACTTATCCTGAACTTAAGAACCCCTGTATGTTAAAATGTTTGGGAGTAATTTATTAAGCTGTTAGTAATGATTTACTTTTGATGATTAAATTGACTCCTCCAGGCCTTAGTGTTTTAATAGTAGTTATTTCCCTTTGTCCATTAACTAATGAACTAATCCACGTTCACTGTACTGTACTGTACTGTATCCTTAGTTGTCAAACTTGAAGTCATTTAATATAATTTTCATGCTTTTTTAATGTTTTTAAAATTAAAGACCAAATATTTGTTATAGTTTATCTAACATAATGTGTAGTTAGAGCCTTTTTTGATAGAGTATTTTTCATCATCCAAAAAAATCATTGATATTATCTATTATCTAAATTTGGTGATGTAATGTGCATTTATCCAGTGATTTACAGCCTTGAAAAGCTGTTTCCCTGTGCGATAATGTTTCCATTTATATACATATTTATATTTATACTTCCTAATTTGGTAGGCACTCAGTTTCCATGAATGAATAAATGAGGAAAGTATTTCTTAAAAAAACAAATAAGTTCTTCACAATTCCCACTCTTTATATGCATAAAAAAGATGAAACATGTACATATGCTATCATTTCAGCTATGTTGGCATGTTTTTGCATTTTCCCAAAGTTGGTAAATTGTCTCAATTTAAAGGCACTTGAATAATATTTTTTTTAAAGAAATCACTGTTATCTTTATATTTTTTTTTTGCTTTGATGTGTAACTGTATGAGATTAACATATTCAATCATGTATGCATGTTAGTAATATGCTCCTTCCATTAACAAGAAGCTATTATATTTGTGTTACATCTTCATTTTACATTCAGTTAATCTAGTATTCATGCCACTTTGAATCAAAACATTTGGTTTTATTTAAAAATTCTGAAATGTCACATTGTTTAATATATTTATGCGCAGAACATGTACAATGTTTTCAATTAAAAGAATAAATATATATTTATTGCAATATATTTCACCTCATGAACACCAAAATTAAATATTTCACAAGTGGCTATGTCACTCCTGAAATACAAATTTTGACCCTCTTTCAGTGAAATATATTACGATCTTACACAGAAACAAACAATGATCCTCTGTATAAAGATTATGCTGGATGTAAACTAATTGTCCATCGTTATAGTAATTTTTTTGAATAATGCATACTTAAACTATGTTTATGTACAATGCTGCTGGTCGGTATTTCTCCCCCACAGAACAAAACAAACTACGCAAACAATCCGTCCAATTTTTCGTCTTAAAGAGAATTTTCTACAAATAATTCCAGTTTGTTGAATTCTGTAAATTTCATTTTTTCGTGCTTTACTTATTCACTGATTTATGTTTGTACTAACAAATTAACAAAGTTTAGTGATTTATGAATAAAGAATGAAACAAATGCATGTATTTGTTTTATTATGCTAATTAAATCATTTTTATGATCAATTATGCATCATGGGAATAGGTATCTGTCAAAAATAAAATTTCTGCTGAAAGTAAAATGCCTTTGCTCAAAGTAATAGGCCTCTGCTGAGAGTAATAAGCCTCTGTTGAGATCAATAAGCCCCTGCTGAGAGTACTGTAATAAGCCTCTTCTAAGAGTAATTTGCCTCTGCTGAGAGTAATTGTAATAAGCCTCTGTTTAGAATAATAAGCCTCTGTTTAGAATAATAAGCCTCTGTTGAGAGTAATAAGCCTCTGCTGGGAGTTAAAAGCCTCTGTTTAGAGTAATAAGCCTCTGTTGAGAGTAATAAGCCTCTGCTGAGAGTACCATAATAAGCCTCTTCTAAGAGTAATTTACCTCTGCTGAGAGTAATAGTAATAAGCCTCTGTTTAGAATAATAAGCCTCTGCTGAGAGTAATAAGCCTCTGCTGAGAGTAATAAGCCTCTGCTGAGAGTACCGTAATAAGCCTCTTCTAAGAGTAATTTGCCTCTGCTGAGAGTAATAGTAATAAGCCTCTGTTTAGAATAATAAGCCTCTGGTGAGAGTAATAAGCCTCTGCTAAGAGTAATAAGCCTCTGCTGAGAGTAATAAGCCTCTGCTAAGAGTAATAAGCAGAGAAGCCTCTGCTGAGAGTAATAAGCCTCTGTTGAGAGTAATAAGCCTCTGCTGAGAGTAATTTGCCTCTGCTGAGATAATAGTAAAAAGCCTCTGTTTAGAATAATAAGCCTCTGCTGAGAGTAATAAGCCTCTGCTGAGAGTACCGTAATAAGCCTCTTCTAAGAGTAATTTGCCTCTGCTGAGAGTAATAGTAATAAGCCTCTGTTTAGAATAATAAGCCTCTGCTGAGAGTAATAAGCCTCTGCTGAGAGTAATAAGCCTCTGCTCAGCTGAGAGTACCATAATAAGCCTCTTCTAAGAGTAATAAGCCTCTGCTGAGAGTAATTGTAAAAAGCCTCTGTTGAGTAATAAGCCTCTGCTGAGAGTAATAGTAATAAGCCTCTGCTGAGAGTAATAAGCCTCTGCTGAGAGTAATAGTAATAAGCCTCTGCTGAGAGTAATAAGCCTCTGTTGAGGGTAATAAGCCTCTGTTGAGAGTAATAATCCTCTGCTGAGTGTAATAAGCCTCTGCTGAGAGTAATAAACCTCTGCTGAAAGTAATAAGCCTCTGCTAAGAGTAATAAGCCTCTGCTGAGAGTAATAAGCCTCTGCTGAGAGTAATAAGCCTCTGCTAAGAGTAATAAGCCTCTCCTAAGAGTAATAAGCCACTGCTGAGAGTAATAAGCCTCTGCAGATAGTAATAAGCCTCTACTGAGAGTAATAAGTTCTGTTGAGAGTAATAAGCCTCTGCGGTGAGTAATAAGTCTCCGCTGAGAGTAATAAGTCTCTGCTGAAAATAATAAGCCTCTGCTGAGAGTAATAAGCCTCTGCTGAGAGTAATAAGCCTATACTGAGAGTAATGAGCCTCTGCTGAGAGTAATAGTAATAAGCCTCTGTTTAGAGTAATAAGCCTCTGGTGAGAGTAATAAGCCTCTGCTGACTGTTATAAGCCTCTGTTGAGGGTAATAAGCCTCTGCTGAGAGTAATAAGCCTCTGCTGAGAGTAATAATCCTCTGCTGAGAGTAAAAAGCCTCTGTTGAGAGTAATAAGCCTCGGCTGAGAGTAATAAGCCTCTGCTGAGAGTAATAAGTTCTGTTGAGAGTAATAAGCCTCTGCTGGGAGTAATAAGCCTCTGCTGGGAGTAATAGGTCTCTGCTGAGAGTAATATGCCTCTGCTGAAAATAATAAGACTCTGCTGAGAGTAATAAGCCTATGCTGAGAGTAATAAGCCTATGCTGAGAGTAATAGTAATAAACCTCTGTTTAGAGTAATAAGCCTCTGCTAAAAGTAATAAACCTCTGCTGAGAGTAATAAGCCTCTTCTGAGAGTAATAAGCCTCTGCTGAGAGTAATAAGCCTCTTCTGTGAGTAATAAGCCTCTGCTAAGAGTAATACGTCTCTGCTGAAAGTAATAAGCCTCTGCTGAGAGTAATACGTCTCTGCTGAAAGTAATAAGCCTCTGCTGAGAGTAATAGGCCTCTGTTGAAAGTATAAAAGTTTTAAGCATATGTTGAGAAAAGAAGGCCTCTGATGAAGTAATAGGCCTCTGATGATGTAAAAGGCCTCTGTTGAAAGTAATATGCCTCTGTTGAAAGTAATATGCCTCTGCTGAAAGTAATAGGCCTGTGTTGAAGGTAATAGGCCTCTGTTGAACGTATTAGGCCTCTCTTGAAAGTATTAGGCTTCTGTTGAAAGTAATAAGCCTCTGTTGAAAGTAATAATCCTCTGCTGAAGTTATAAGCCTCTACTGAGAGTAATAAGCATCTGCTGAGTGTAATAAGCCACTTCTGTGAGTAATACGTCTCTGCTGAAAGTAATAAGCCTCTGCTGAGAGTTTTAAGCCTATGCTGAGAGTAATAGGCATCTGTTGAAAGTATAAAAGTATTATGCATATGTTGAGAAAAAAAGGCCTCTGATGAAGTAATAGCCTCTGATGATGTAAAAGGCCTCTGTTGAAAGAAATATGCCTCCGTTGGAAGTAATAAGCCTCTGCTGAAAGTAATAGGCCTGTGTTGAAGGTAATAGGCCTCTGTTGAACGTATTAGGCCTCTTTTGAAAGTATTAGGCCTCTGTTGAAAGTAATAAGCCTCTGTTGAAGTAATAGGCCTCTGTTGAAAGTAATAAGCCTCTGTTGAAAGTAATAGGCCTCTGCTGAAGTAATAGGCCTCTGCTGAAGTAATAGGCCTCTGCTGAATTAATAGGCCTCTGCTGAAAGTAATAGGCCTCTGCTGAAAGTAATAGGCCTGTGTTGAAGGTATAAGGCCTCTGTTGAAGGTATAAGGCCTCTGCCGAAAGTATTATGCTTCTGTTGAAGATATAATAGGCCTCTGTTGAAAGTAATAGGCCTCTGTTGACAGTATTAGGCCTCTGTTGAAAGTAATAGGCCTCTGTTGAAAGTATTAGGCCTCTGTTGAAGATAATAGGCCTCTGTTGAAAGTAATAAGCCTCTGTTGAAAGTATTAGGCCTCTGTTAAAGATATTAGGCCTCTGATGAAAGTATTAGGCCTCAGTTGAAAGTATTAGGCCTCTGTTAAAGATATTAGGCCTCTGATGAAAGTATTAGGCTTCTGTTGAAAGTATTAGGCCTCTGTTGAAAGTATTAGGCTTCTGTTAAAGATATTAGGCCTCTGATGAAAGTATTAGGCCTCTGATGAAAGTATTAGGCTTCTGTTGAAAGTATTAGGCCTCTGTTGAAAGTATTAGGCTTCTGTTAAAGATATTAGGCCTCTGTTGAAAGTATTAGGCCTCTGTTAAAGATATTAGGCCTCTGATGAAAGTATTAGGCTTCTGTTGAAAGTATTAGGCTTTTGTTGAAAGTATTAGGCCTATGTTGAAAGTAATAGGCCTATGTTGAAAGTAATATGCCTCTGTTGAAAGTAATAGGCCTCTGTTGAAGGTAATAGACCTCTGTTAAAGTAATAGGCCTCTGTTGAAAGTAATAGGCCTCTGTTGAAAGTAATAGGCCTCTGTTGAAAGTAATAGACCTCAAATGAAAGTATTAGGCCTCTGTTGATCTGTCTCTGAACATGCTGTTCTATAGACAACTGCATACAACTGCTTACAATGTCTTCGACAAGTATTGAAAACATAGCTGTTACTGGCTATTCGTATCATATAATTATGCGAGTTTTTAACAGTACTAAACACTATATATTAACTGTCGTACGCCACAATATATTTTTTTTGCTCTAGATGTTGGCTTATTAGGGTCGGTGGCAGCATACAAAAACGTTAATGTTCGCAAGTCTGAAACACAATGTAGACAATAATACATTATACGAACTTTGAATAAGGAGTGATAATGAGATTTACGTCGTTTGATATACGTACAGACTCTATAGAAATTCTGACAACTCCTTTGTCTTTCCCAGAAACTACCAGCTTGCATTTGTGATATATATGAGCGAGTGAAGAGCAAAATTGCGATGAGACTTCTTCTAATTTTACTGTGGTGCATTTGGCTTCATTGGAAACAGGTAGTGCATTCATGTGCCTTTGGGCAAATTTATGCTAGAATGACTTCGCAACATCTACTAAAGACTAAATATGTGTTGTAAAAAAACAAGTAGTCATTGTAGCTGCTTTTAAGAGAATTAAGAGGAAAAGGGCAGTAGGTACACACGACTTTGCGCAACGCACTCCGCTGAAGCCTCCTTTTAACGTTTATAGAAACATAAGTGCAGGCGAATCAAGGGTACTGGGGCTGTCCCGTCTTTGAAACGTCCAACGCTGCTGAAGTCCAATACACGTTGACGGAAGACTGAAAACTGACGGCCGTCCATCGCGCGAGTGACAGACTGTCAACAAAGATGTGAGCGCTTTCACCTGACCTACCGTTTGTCACAGGTGGACACTTGATGGCCGCGCTCATTTGCCGCCATAATGAATTTACCCATTAACCGGACACTTTTATAGCAACGGATATTAATATATTATTTATGATATGATGGACGGCTTCCGGTGGTTTTCTTGGCGGCCAGTTGTGCAAGTGTGAGTGATCCACCGGCACTCCTCATCAAGTCCGCTGCGGGTCATGGGAAACTAGCGCCGGCCGCTCACTTTGAACCGCACACATCATTAATTTAACCTTCTGTTTTAAGGTCAGAAACCTTTGTAATGATCTTATGCTCTTACTCATCTGTGAGTTAAAAATTACATGTACTGAAAAGCTTGTGTCGGCATAAAGTTCTAAGTATTTGGCCGAATCGCCGCTGGGATAAAATGATCGCCGCTTGGGTAAAACGAACTTAGTACCGCCTGGCAGTTACTTATTTGCATTCGACACAAATGATCGTAAGTCATGCGTACGTCTCTAGTTATATTTTGTATTAACGTTTTTGTAATATTTCATTTTTCTTATCCTTCTAAAATTAACGTCAAAATTAGTATTCTGCAATACGCAATTATCTCATTTCAAAGGGGCCGCCGTAAATCGTACGTCGCGTGACCAATGCGTTACGTCTATAACGCTGGACGTAAATGGCCATTATAATTTGCTCGATGAAGTTTAGAAAGAAGCCATGCGTCTTAGAGCTCCTAGTCCGATAATTTACAACTTGACTGACGGACTGACCGCCGTTGTTAGACGTCCGGGCGACGTTCAACGTAAAATGGCCCGTAACGTGGCGCCAGTAATGGAACTACGAACGTTACACTGACGTTAACCTATCCAGAGACCCTTTTCAAGTTGCCGACAAACCATGTTTACCTGATTTGAAAATAGCTATTTAAAGAATAATCAGTTTACAACATTGCATAATGGTACATTTGCCTGTCGGAGACGAAAAAATAAATAAAATTGCATAAATCTTAAAGGACAGCATCGACAACGTAATGGTGAATTATAGACCGAGCGGTCATACTGCTTGCTTGATACCTCGCTGTTACATTGTCTAAATCAACCCCACTTGCGTGATTTACTTTTCTTTTGTTAAACCACCAATGAAATAATACAAAGTATATATTTGTCGCATAATAAAACTCAATACAATGAGTATGGATGTAAATGTTTAGTGCAGTTTCTGGACTGAAAATGTACTTAACTTTGTAACTTATAATTAAATAAAGATTAATCCATTACAGCTCACGTCAAGCCGCGTGTCATCAATTGCTCAATGAAATATTGATAATTAGTGTCAGGTGACAAAAACTGAAATGTTAAAATATTAAAATGAATCCATCATGACCGTTTGACCACTGACGACTGACCCGCGCTGTTTGTTTCAAGATAATTAATTGTGTCACACCGGAACAATGGAAGAAAATCATATGCTTGAGTGTGTGCAAGTATTAAAAAATACATTGACCTAAAAATGAGGCCATTTAAGGATTCCGACCAACGGAAATGTGATTTCTGGATCCCTGATGACCCCCTTTATATTTGGTATCCTTTACAAGGGGGTTGAGGGTGGGGGTCGTAGGGAAAGTAATATGGACATTTAATAGCGAACACTATATTGCAAACAAGCCGCTTCGGCCTTCAATGATTTCAAATTAAATCGCTCCAATTTCAGTCCAAATAATGAACAGACAATAAAAAATAAGATAAATTACTGTATCTATTATTGTGTTTTTTCCGTCGTTTATTTTACATTTGATTACATTGCAAGCAATTCTCTTTCAAATGATGCACAAATAAAGCATTAAACAAAGTTTAATTACGGCAATTGTACGATACATCGAGAAACTTATCAACCAGACATTGGTTTGTTTAAACATAATTGATTCATCAGCGTCAATACAGTAACATATTTAATTATTTATATACATACATGCAAAAGAAGTGGATCAGGGAGGAAGATGAATATATCTGAATCTGCTCTTTTCCAAAATAAAGCGATTATACTTGTTTAGTGAAGGGCATAAACTCGTTACCATGACCATACAGATGAGACCCTGCATCGACATCATGTGCTCTACTACAATCAGCCTTGTAGAAAGTACATTGCTTTATACACACTTTTATGATAGCACATTTCAAATCAATATGAATGCAGTCGAACCCCGTTGGCTCGAACTCGCTTGGCTCGAATTCCTCGCTTGTTCGAACTTGATGTTAAGGACCGATTTCTTAATATTGAAGGTAAACAATCCCGCTTGGCTCGATTTTTCCGAGGCTCGAGGTATTTTCGCCGGTCCCTGAGAGTTCGAGCCAACGGGGTTCGACTGTATATGGCATCTTTAATTACACAATTATAAAAAAGACATTCCAAAAAATGCTTTCGGAGTATGTGTTAACCTTAGCCAAGACGCAATATATTGAAAAACACTAAAATGACCTTGACACTTGTTCTCCAGTGTTGACAAGCATGAACACGCACATGTGTATGTTGTAATGACGTCCTGAAATCCTATTAAAGGCGAGTTAGTAGGACCGTCAGGCGATGCAGAAACATGTGACTAAATAGCCATACGTCTTGGTGCACGTTTCACTCCTGCACGAGACCAACACTATAAGAACTTATACAACGATATCTAGCAACGATATTAGTAACTATATATTTATTTAGCACATTTAAGTTGTGTTACCCAAACTCCATAGTTCTAGAAATAACGCTCCCATCAATACTTTTAAGGTGCAATAACAATCAACAACCTACAACATGTGCAAAACACGGCGGCTCGAATCATTTCTAGAACATCTAGATAGGACCACATCTAGATAGGACAACATGATTAAGTTTGTTGGAAACTGGTGCAATAACATGTTATGTTTTCGAGATTGTAAATGTCTGCTCTTGCCCATCGGATGCACTACGCCGCGTCTCGAGGCGAAAGTAAGAAGTATCACATCAAGAGATCATCTGTTCTAAATCTTATACTGTTTTATCAAGAACAACAACTACAATTACCATTATTTGCCATGGTAACATTTGTTACAACATACTATAAATAAAGTTCAATAAAGCATCGGTAAACAAGATGGTAATGAATATTTCGTTACAATATATATTTGTTTAAATAGTTCTATGCTATCGAAGTGAAATTATTAAACAATATAATATTAAACAATATAACAATGTTAACATGTGCAACTGAAATAAAGCTTCATAAACGTATTTGCGGGTTCAGTGACATGGGTAAAATTAGTTAAACAATTTATTTTAACATTTTGAAGTAAACTATTTTTGAGAGGAAATGTAGAATATTTGTGGTATTAGTATTTTCTGCAAGCAAATAGTTATCTAAAAAAAAAAACGATTATTACATCAATGTGCTATATACTATATTATTATACTCAAAATAAGTTTTGTGTTTCTCTTACATTGGCATATCGTTTAGTTGTAACATCGAATATACAGAATTCTTTTTTTCTTCATATTTTCTTTATACTTAAGGCATGTATTTTGAATTTTTAATTAAAGCTGCACTCTCACAGATTTACCATTTTAACAACTTTTTTTTATTTTTTGTCTTGGAAAGAGCAGATTTTGCGTAAATATCTGCAAACCAATGATATAAGATTGCTGACAAAAGATCAGATCGTAGATTTTCATATTTCCGTTCGAAAAGTAATGTTATACGGCTAAAACCGTTACTAACGGTTTAAGAAAAATTCATAAAACATCTATTTTTGAACTTAAATATAAAAATCTGCGATCTAATTTTTTGTCAGCAGTCTTATATAACTGGTTTTCATGGATTTTCGCAAAAATTGGCTCATTCCAAGACAAAAAATTAAAAAGTTGTCAAAACGTTCAATCGGTAAGAGTGCAACTTTAACAATCAATTCAACAAAAATATGTTGAGATGTTTAATACTTTCTGTGTACAAAGTGTGCGTTTGTTGGACGGATAATGTTTTAAAACAGAAACTAGCTTCAATCTGGTCCTTGTATAGAATATGTTGGATAAGTTTATCTGTAGAGCCATCACTATACCTACTGTTCATCTGTCAGTTTCTTGACAAATTGTCTGGTTGTGTTGTTTAATTGTGCTATAAAGCACGACCAGGGAGGAAGAATGTGTTCGATGAATGTGCCTCTCCCCCCCCCCTTCCCCACCCTCATCCCCACCGCCCCAGCCACACACACAAAATAACGTCATTGCAAAAGAACATGCAACATAATGTAGCAGGACATTTTAGTTGCAATAGAAGTATGACGTGCTGGACAATCTGCAAAATATATTATACATGTTTGTGTCACCATGTACGTCATTTTTGTGCAAGTTTGAAAAAGCACCAACACGGCAACGCTATAATCTACAATCTTTGTTCACTTCTGACGACGCATATTTAAACTATTTCAAAAATGCATTATCACCATTTAAAAGCATTTCTCTACATCTTATAAATTTAGATGTCATTAATTAACCCAGTTTACACATATCTGATCAAGGAAATTGAGAGATAAAATCCACTATTGTCATTCTACTTAATTTTGTTTTTTTCGTATTAATTACTATTGTCATATAACGATATTCAATCTTTCAAAAGAAATGAAGATGTTCGCGATTTTTATCAGACTTTTGTATATCTGTTATTTCGATAAGGCCGTACAGGTATATTCTATGTGTATCGTCCGCGTGCTCCTTGGTTAAATCATCGGCAACCACGGTACTTAATTGCAAAAGGTGCAGGGTTGAACTATGTCACGTGACCAACTATATTCGACTAAGCGTAGACAGGGTTTAAGTATGCCATTAGGCATAGAATCAGGCTTGAAACGCCGAAGGTTTTGTTCTGAGGAGCCGAAAATAGAACTCGAAATTCGAAAGTTGCTGCCGTGAAGTATAATTCGAATAAGGGGGCCATAACGTAAAGTGCAGGATCGTTAGTATGTCATGGGACCTACAATATGGCTATTTCAGATAGCGTAAGCTTTTGGCCCGAAGAACCAAAAATAGAGCTCGAAATTCAAAATAAGCTGCCGTAAAGGCATTTTTGGGATGAACTGACCCGACGATTCGACTAAGGGCACCCTAACGTAAAGGGCAAAGTTTGAAGTTACCATGGGGCACACAATATGACCAGTCAGAATGCAGTTGAAGTATACCATGGGGCACACAATATGACCAGTCAGAATGCAGTTGAAGTATACCATGGGGCACACAATATGACCAGTCAGAATGCAGTTGAAGTATACCATGGGGCACACAATATGACCAGTCAGAATGCAGTTGAAGTATACCATGAGGCACACAATATGACCAGTCAGAATGCAGTTGAAGTATACCATGAGGCATACAATATGACCAGTCAGAATGCAGTTGAAGTATACCATGGGGCACACAATATGACCAGTCAGAATGCAGTTGAAGTATACCATGAGGCATACAATATGACCAGTCAGAATGCAGTTGAAGTATACCATGAGGAATACAATATGACCAGTCAGAATGCAGTTGAAGTATACCATGAGGCATACAATATGACCAGTCAGAATGCAGTTGAAGTATACCATGAGGCACACAATATGACCAGTCAGAATGCAGTTGAAGTATACCATGGGGCATACAATATGACCAGTCAGAATGCAGTTGAAGTATACCATAGGGCATACAGTATGACCAGTCAGAATGCAGTTGAAGTATACCATGGGGCATACAGTATGACCAGTCAGAATGCAGTTGAAGTATACCATGGGGCATACAATATGACCAGTCAGAATGCAGTTGAAGTATACCATGGGGCATACAATATGACCAGTCAGAATGCAGTTGAAGTATACCATGGGGCATACAATATGACCAGTCAGAATGCAGTTGAAGTATACCATGAGGCATACAATATGACCAGTCAGAATGCAGTTGAAGTTTACCATGAGGCATACAATATGACCAGTCAGAATGCAGTTGAAGTATACCATGAGGCATACAATATGACCAGTCAGAATGCAGTTGAAGTATACCATGAGGCATACAATATGACCAGTCAGAATGCAGTTGAAGTATACCATGGGGCACACAATATGACCAGTCAGAATGCAGTTGAAGTATACCATGAGGCACACAATATGACCAGTCAGAATGCAGTTGAAGTATACCATGAGGCACACAATATGATCAATCAGAATGCAGTTGAAGTATACCATGGGGCACACAATATGACCAGTCAGAATGCAGTTGAAGTATACCATGGGGCACACAATATGACCAGTCAGAATGCAGTTGAAGTATACCATGGGGCACACAATATGACCAGTCAGAATGCAGAAGCTTTTGTACTGTGTAACCGAAAATAGAGCTCGAAATTCGAAACAAAAAGCCTGCTGGGAATGAACTAAACGGCCGAGCTAATCCGAATAATTGGACTAAGTGGGCAGGAACGAAAAATATAGAGTTGAAGTATGCCACGAAACTCCGGCGATCTTAATAACTCATTTTGTAGGCCTCGTGGCATTAATCAACCCTAACGTTTTCGATATGGTCTTCTAAGACAAGGATAAGGGTCAGTCCGTCCCAAATAGTGCCTTTACAAAAGCTAATTTCGATTTTCGAGCTTTATTTTTGGCTACTCAGGACAAAGGCTCCAGCGATCTAAATAGCTCATATTGTAGGCCTCGTGGCATAGTTCAACCCTACAATTTTAGTTATGGTCCCCTTAGACGAAATTTGCTTCCGTTTGTCCCAAAAGTGACTTTACAGGAGCTAATTTCGATTTTCGAGCTTTATTTTCGGCTACTCAAAACTGTTGGTGCTAGTAGCTAGCTGCTCTTGTGTTGTTGGTGATGGCAGCTAGCTGCTCTTGTGTTGTTGGTGCTGGCAGCTAGCTGTTGTTGGTGCTGGAAGCTATCTGCTGTTGGTGCTTGCAGCTAGCTTTTGTTGGTGATGACAGCTAGCTGCTCTTGTGTTGTTGGTGCTGGCAGCTAGCTGCTCTTGTGATGTTGGTGCTGGCAGCTAGCTGCTGTTGGTGCTGGCAGCTAGCTTTTGTTGGTGATGGCAGCTAGCTGCTCTTGTGTTGTTGGGGCTGGCAGCCAGGTGCTGTTGGTGCTGGCAGCTAGCTTTTGTTGGTGATGGCAGCTAGCTGATGTTGTGCTGTTGGTAATGGCAGCTAGCTGCTCTTGTGTTGTTGGTGATGGCAGCTAGCTGCTCTTGTGCTGTTGGTGATGGCAGCTAGCTGATGTTGTGCTGTTGGTGATGGCAGCCAGCTGATGTTGTGCTGTTGGTGATGGCAGCTAGCTGATGTTGTGCTGTTGGTGATGGCAGCTAGCTGATGTTGTGCTGTTGGTGATTGCAGCTAGCTGATGTTGTGCTGTTGGTGATGGCAGCTAGCTGCTCTTGTGTTGTTGGTGCTGGCAGCTAGCTGATATTGTGCTGTTGGTGATGGCAGCTAGCTGATGTTGTGCTGTTGGTGATGGCAGCTAGCTGCTCTTGTGTTGTTGGTGCTGGCAGCTAGCTGATGTTGTGCTGTTGGTGATGGCAGCTAGCTGCTCTTGTGCTGTTGGTGATGGCAGCTAGCTGCTCTTGTGTTGTTGGTGATGGCAGCTAGCTGATGTTGTGCTGTTGGTGATGGCAGCTAGCTGCTCTTGTGCTGTTGGTGATGGCAGCTAGCTGCTCTTGTGTTGTTGGTGATGGCAGCTAGCTGCTCTTGTGCTGTTGGTGGTGGCAGCTAGCTTTTGTTGGTGATGGCAGCCAGCTGCTCTTGTGCTGTTGGTGATGGCAGCTAGCTGATGTTGTGCTGTTGGTGATGGCAGCTAGCTGCTCTTGTGCTGTTGGTGATGGCAGCTAGCTTTTGTTGGTGATGGCAGCTAGCTGCTCTTGTGCTGTTGGTGATGGCAGCTAGCTGATGTTGTGCTGTTGGTGATGGCAGCTAGCTGCTCTTGTGTTGTTGGTGATGGCAGCTAGCTGATGTTGTGCTGTTGGTGATGGCAGCTAGCTGCTCTAGTGCTGTTGGTGATGGCAGCTAGCTTTTGTTGGTGATGGCAGCTAGCTGCTCTTGTGCTGTTGGTGATGGCAGTTAGCTGCTTTTGTGTTGTTGGTGCTAACAGCTAGCTGCTGTTGGTGATGACAGCTAGCTGCTTTTGTGTTGTTGGTGCTAACAGCTAGCTGCTGTTGGTGATGACAGCTAGCTGCTGTTGTGTTGTTGGTGCTGGCAGCCAGCTGCTGTTGGTACTGGCAGCTAGCTTTTGTTGGTGATGGCAGCTAGCTGATGTTGTGTTGTTGGTGCTGGCAGCTAGCTTTTGTTGGTGATGACAGCTAGCTGCTTTTGTGTTGTTGGTGCTAACAGCTAGCTGCTGTTGGTGATGACAGCTAGCTGCTCTTGTGTTGTTGGTGCTAACAGCTAGCTGCCGTTGGTGAAGGTATGATGGATGAATGCACTTGTGTTAAAACCTCAAGATGTTATTTGTTTATTTCGTTAATAGCAATTAGTTGACAGATTATTCAGCGTGCTTGTGTTGTATTGTTTTTTTTTTTGTTTTTTTTAAAGGCTTGTTTATATAGCAAGCAGCTCGGTTTCGTAAAACAGAAGTTGACGATAAACATTGAAAGAATAAGTGTGGCCTAATACACAAGTGTTGTCCTATAAAGAGAGACCTTTATTAAATTGATATTAACAATCAATAAGGATTATTCGAACGGAATTTTCTTACATCTCGTAATTTAAACCTTAATTTGTCTGCTAAATGCTATATTTGGCATTTAAACGCTAAAGAAGGAGTTATTATGAAAGAGAGTGTTCTAGACCACGGTACGAGTAGATCAGATTCTATTTTTTGATGAATTCAACATAAAGGTATTCAACAAAATTTGTTATTAAATCATATCCAGTGAATACGTTAAAACCATTTGTTTTTAAGTTAAATAAATTTTAAAAATGGGAAATAGTATTACTGCAATAAAGTACAGTCTGGCATAACACAGTGGGCCAAATGATCAGAACTTTGTTAAAGTTAACAATGTGATCAAGAACAGGCTGTTATCATTTAAACAATGTGATCAAGAACAGGCTGTTATCATTTAAACAATGTGATCAAGAACAAGTTGTTATCATTTAAACAATGTGATCAAGAACAGGCTGTTATCATTTAAACAATGTGATCAAGAACATGGCTGTTATCATTTAAACAATGTGATCAAGAACAGGCTGTTATCATTTAAACAATGTGATCAAGAATAGGCTGTTATCATTTAAACAATGTGATCAAGAACAGGCTGTTATCATTTAAACAATGTGATCAAGAACATGGCTGTTATCATTTAAACAATGTGATCAAGAACATGGCTGTTATCATTTAAACGCGAGCTATTTGATAACAAATATTAACCAGTACAGCTGAAACAGTTGTCTTAAATATTGTTAGAAATACAGAAAATCACAGATGTTTCCATTAAATCCCCAGAGGAGGAAAGATTTGAAAAAGTTAACATCGATGACTTTATCAATGTTGTTAAATTAAACATTAGAAACGTGTTTCGGGCATGAGATTTTTAATCTTATTACCCGCCCCCACCCCCAACCCCACCTCCACCCCCCCCCCCCCAAAAAAAGAACACACACACAAAAACAACAACGAACAACAAAACACCATTTTATAATACGAGCACAGGTTGTTATCATGCGGATGAAGAATTTTCCAGTAGCTCACGGAGCAAATTTTGTTTATATTTTTTAAACATTATCCCACTGTCAAGCTTTAGTTACAAGCGTTAGAAATATTTTAGATGATCAAACGTATACCAGAGTTCTGGGCGGTTATTTTACTCCTACTTTTGTCGCTTTGCGCAGCTTCGGTGATTAACTGTTTTAATGCAAATCGACTCTTTCCGGCTGAAATGTAATCGAAATATATCATTCAGATGTGTGTGGGTTTTTAATTACAAATTGACAATTATTTACAACAGTACCTGGACTTCCGGTTGATGGCGAAAACCATGTTGACCAGGCATTCTTTTTTCAAGAAACTGTGACCGCCAGTGCATTATAAATGTGCCATGACGTAACAGCAATTATGCAGATGACGGAATGAGTAGCTTTTGAGTATCGAATTGGAACTCCGCGGACATTATCTATCATCATCATCATCATCATCATCATCATCATCATTATCATCATATTAATAATAATCATCATAATCATAATAATAAAGTAATAATATTAATAATAATGTTTCATTTCAGCTTTAAATAGGCAGCACATTTCTAGCTTAAATAATTTAAAAAAAAATGTCTGGCCTTACCGAAAGAGTACCCATTGTACCTTTTCAGAACGACGAATACAAAATAATTAACGTTTCCAATATAGAAAATTGAAATTCGATTATTCGATCCATTTCTATAAGGGCGTTGGCTTTTTATCTGGGACACAATTATAAACCCTATTATTATTTTGGAAAATGATATGTCAAGAGAACAAACAGCGAGGACGTGAATTGTGCCCATTGTCAAATAGTTCCATTTAGTTCTCTTTTAATCTGCTAACCTTTAACATAAGGGTATATATACGATATTTGAGCAACAAGTAACTATTAACTGTTCTAATGGATGGCATATGGTTGGTAGTCACGTAATGTCAAAACTTTCAGTCACGCAAGTTTGTTCCTTGGTTTTCACTTTGGATTCCTGGATTTTGGAGATGTTTGCATTTAATTCGTAGTGATCTAGAGCTCAACAATAGCGCTATAGAGATAAGAAGTCTACTTCGAGCCTCTTCCATGTAATACATTTCATCATCTTCTTCATCTTCATCTTCCTTCTTCTTCTTCTTCTTCTTCTTCTTCTTCTTCTTCTTCTTCTTCTTCTTCTTCTTCTTCTTCTTCTTCTTCTTCTTCTTCTTCTTCTCCTTCTTCTTCTTCTTCTTCTTCTTGTTTCTCTCTTTCTCCTAGTGCTAAAAAGGTACTACATTCCGCAATGGTGAAGAAACAGCTTGTTAACATTGTGATATTTTAGCCCAACAAAGCAATATTAATTCCTATCGCCCCTTTCACCGATTAGGTGTCAAAGGGGTTATTGAGGACGATCAATCAATCATTACAGAGATATTTATCTAATAGACAGAGTGTTGTTTCGAGACCTGATAATAGCGGAATATGTCTAAGAGTAAACTGAGTCTTCAATTACATTCAATTACTAAAGATTTGAATTGTAATTATATAAATAATTCAGGTAACTTTACACTCTGGTAACTAGCGTAAACGTGGATTTAAATGGCTTGCACTGACAATAAAAGACGTAATTGTCAACAGAGTTGCTATATTTTATACAACTAATTACAGTTTTTAAATGACAAAGTATGCAAAATGTATGCAAGAATAACCATGTTTACTTATATTCACTAGTATTTAATTTTCTCGAAATTTCCGAATGAAATGTGGGGTTTTAAAAAAGTGTAACAAAGTAGCAACTCTTATTAGTGTTCAGGTCAATGCACCCGCCAATGGGGTCGAAGGGCAGATACATATTTACTTATTTAGAAAAGCTCTGTAACCGAAAACCCGTTTGGCAGATTACGACACCGTCAAATTTCCATTTAGAAACGAAAATACTGCCAAAAATCCCTTAGGTAATTTGGTTTTATTAAGTACGCTATTTAGAAACTCACGCATGCGCACTGGCTAATATAAAGGCATTCGCTCGGCATTTCGCTCTGAACACTGAAAATTAAGACAGTTAATTTTAGCATTTATTTTTGTCTTCTAAACGATTATGTCGGAAAGCCGGACCCAGCTATTACTCATATTTTGACCTAGCTTTTTTATTTCTAGAAAATTTCGAATTATGTTTGGGTTTTGAAAGAAAAACATATTGCTATAATACATACGTACATACGTATACTTATACAACGAAGTATTTTGGTACACATGTTTATTCATGTGTGGGTTTTGTAAGAACAGTGTGACCAAATAACGACTCTTGTGTAACGAGACATTGCTAATATATAGATGATACTGCACCGAAGTATTCTGGTAAATATGTTTATCAATGTGCCGGCTTTGAAAGGGCAACGTCTTATATAGCACGTCAATCACAGCCATATATATATATATATATATATATATATATATATATATATATATATATATATATATATATATATATATATATATATATATATATAGATACCAATACAATTACGACTGTTGGTGTCTATGTAAATGATGCGTGGGGGGTAACATGTTAAAGTAAGATGCATACAAACTTTCCTGGAAAATTTCGAATGACTTTTGAAAAGAGTGAACAACTATATAGACAACTATTAATTCTAAGCCTTCTATGAAAAGTACAAAACAACATAAAATTGTAAAGAAATGTTACTGGCATGTAAATCATCTACAGCCTACCTTTAAATGTTCAGTTACTAATAGCAACCACCGGCGTAAACACTCTCTCGAACACTATTACCTTGACCTTCACCTTTGACCGGATGATCGCGCATTTAATAAAGGTCTTTGTCTGGTTCCATATATTCCGTCATAGTCATTCCTGATACTTGCATCATAGTTTATACCACAAACGGTACATACCGGGGTTTGTTCGTTTGATTGTTGTTGTTTTGTTTTAATTGTTTTTTTCTTGCTTTTTTATTTTTATTTGTTGATGTTTCTTTTTTCTTTTTTCCTTTTTTTTTCTTTTTTTGGGGGGTGGGGGTGAAGGTGGGGTGGGTGGGGTTGGATTTTGTACGAAAAAAGCCTCGAACAATCAATATACAAGTGAACAAATGTCAGCAGCGTATTGTACATGCATACCTTCATTAAATGGTGCATGTTCGAAGGACAACTCAGATAAGCAGCCTCCTTTTGTCTTCATGGAAATTAGTAATGACTAATGTTTCAAGTCAATTAATTTAGTAGTAAAACGGCCCGGGGCGATATACGAATGAGCATTGTGAGTCAAAAAAGCTATAGTGTCTTTATTAAGCCTACAGACATGCCATTACCAAAACGATGAATGAAAATGACAGACTGTTCTCCATTCAAAAAACATAACTTACAACGAAACGTTTCTTTTGTTGCAGCTGGTAATGTGAAAAAAATCAAGGCGTCTGTGAACACAAGGTGTTCGGCTAATAAATAATAAGGACAGATTACACTTGCTCCTTATTTAAGGTTATTTTCAAAACACAATAATTACCTTTAAAACATTATATAATAGACAAAATATATGTAAAGTATCGAAAGAACAATTCGACCATCAGCCCCAAATGACATACTTGCATAATGGGAGCAGTATGATTCGCAAGGAAATTGTTTTTTCTTTAAAGTTAAACTTCTCTTAGTGTCCATGCTGAATAAGAAAAGAATGCACATTAATGTTTAATCCCATCATTTCGTTAATAACTCTAAAAACAACAACAACAACAACAACAACGACGACGACGACGACGACGACAACAACAACAACACCAACAACAACGACGACGACGACGACAACAACAGCGACGACGACGACGACGACAACAACAACAACAACGAAGACGACGACGGCAACAACAGCGACGACAACGACAACAAAAACAACAACAACAACGACGACGACGACGACGACAACAACAACAACAACAACGACGACAACAACAGTGACGACGACGAAAACAACAACAACGACGACGACGACGACAACAACAACAGCGACGACGACAACAACAACAACGACGACGACAACAACAACAGCGACGACGACAACAACAACAATAACAACAGCGACGACAACACTACCAACATCAACAACAACAGCGACGACAACAACGACAACAACAACCCCAACAACGACAACAATCTTTCATGCAATGGCGATATTGCTTCATAACAGCATGAAAAGCACACAGTGAAAGAGGCAAGTTATGTCAAACATAGATATGAAATATAACATTGAAAAATTAAGGCGGAGACGAAGAAAATCCATGTATCATTTATATAAGGAGTTAACTAACACGACTATGTGGACCACACATGTCAGGTGAGCAGCTTCTCTGTTGTTTTCAAGTAAATTAGTAATGTTGTAAGTATTAAAGAAACAAATCGGCCAAGGGGATATATATGTTCTGAGTCACAATGGAGGACAACTTTCATATTATAGCTTTGACCGCAAACTCCCACACTTCCAAACTTACAAATCAATCATATGTTTATTTGCAACCACATTTGTGTCATATTTTTCATAATTTGGACCTGGGCGACTGGTTGTAATGAGGATATAACAATGCATCGTTAATAAACTGCAATAAAAATGATACAGTGAGAACCGAGCAGTAAATCACCAACTAATGGCAACTATTATATAGTCAACATGTTTAGTTGTTTTATCATATGGTTTTGAATTTCATTTGCAAAGGCTTCCAGCGTTAAGAAGAATTAAAGTGTTTTTACTGGTTTTCTAAACGATTAAGCCGTCAACTCGTTCAGAGGACCAACAATAAATGCTAACTTTCTTAGTGGTCAGCACGAAATGTCTCGCGAATGCCTCTTTACTAGCCAGTGCGCTTGTGCAAGCTTCTTAATAGCTCACTTTATAAAACCAACCAATGATTCAATGGACAATTGTCTGGTGTAATCTGCTTAAGTTGATATTTGGTTGCCGCAGCTCTCCGCAAGGATTGAATGTGAATCTGTACAGCGATCCCATTGATGGAGGCGTTAACACGAACACTAAATTAACTTATTGGATTCAGTTGACGAACATGCAATTTCCACTAAATATCTGCAGATATGAATGCAAAAAAAAAACGAATCAAGTACTACGGATTACTTGCTTACTCGAAACAATTGAACATATATGGGCATCCCTCGTATTTAGTGTTGGATGACTTCATCAGTGTTAAGCGGGGGAGTTTGCAAAAACCGCATGTTCTACCTGCCTCCAGCATACATTGATGTTAATTGTCGCTTGTCTGTTTAAGTTTTATCTCGTTAACTACCATCCTGGGTTTTTACAATATTAGTTTTTGTTTTACCTTTGATTATGATAAATTGTCGATGACATCCGAGAAGAATTTCATCCGGAGGAGATACAGTTGTCTTTGGTTAACTTATATGAATACACATTTACAAATTTATGTACAATAAACGGAGATCTGTCAACGTCTGTCACAGAATGTTCTACAATTAATTATTGACTAAATATTTACCCTTTTTTAGGTTTCGTTCTCTTCCAGAGAGAAGGGACCTATTTTCTTCATTTGTAACATTTCGGAATTTTAAAATCGCTAATGCATTTCTACCCTTCATTTAATAATACTTTAATACATCTTATAATAATGACATACAAGTTTATGGGAACAGCTATGTATACATATTTCAGCGTTTTACTGGTTAAGGCATCAATTCTAGGTTAATATTATGGTGTTTTCAAGGTTCATTTGCTGGCCAATTATGGGGGAAGGGCCTTCCCCGAGAGATCTCTCACTCTCAGAGTAAAGAGTTAGCAACGATCTCTCAGTGTAAAGAGTTAGCAACGATCTCTCAGTGTAAAGAGTTAGCAACGATCTCTCAGAGTAAAGAGTTAGCAACGATCTCTCAGAGTAAAGAGTTAGCAACGATCTCTCAGAGTAAAGAGTTAGCAACGATCTCTCAGAGTAAAGAGTATTTAGAGATCTCAGAGTAAAAAGTACACATATATCTCTCAGAGTAAAAAGTATACAAATATCTCTCAAGGTAAAGAGTTTACAACGATCTCTTACAGTAAAGAATATTAAGAGAACTCTCAGAGTTAAGCGTATATAACAATGTCTTGGAGTAAAGAGTTTTTAGATCTCTCTCAGAATAAAGAGTTTACAACGATCTCTCAGAGTAAAGAGTATAAGATAACTCACAGAGTGAAGGGTTTACAACGATCTCGCAGAGTAAAGAGTATAAGATAACTCACAGAGTGAAGGGTTTACAACGATCTCTCAGAGTAAAGAGTATAAGATAACTCACAGAGTTAAGGGTTTACAACGATCTCGCAGAGTAAAGAGTATAAGATAACTCACAGAGTGAAGGGTTTACAACGATCTCGCAGAGTAAAGAGTATAAGATAACTCACAGAGTGAAGGGTTTACAACGATCTCTCAGAGTAAAGAGTATAAGATAACTCACAGAGTGAAGGGTTTACAACGATCTCGCAGAGTAAAGAGTATAAGAGAATTCTCAGAGTTAATGGTACACAACGAACTCGCAGAGTAAAGAGTATAAGAGAATTCTCAGAGTTAATGGTACACAACGAACTCGCAGAGTAAAGAGTTTACAAACAGATAGAATCATAACTTCCGATCGCATTCTGAAATTGCCATTCGAACCTTTTTATGAAGTAAAATCGGTCACAAGTTAACCACTGTTTTTGATATTTATACATTCTTTTCGGTAATTTTAAACATGTGAGTAATTGTGTACTTTTAGGTCAAAGCAGTTCGTTTCACGTTTAATACATGAACATGATACAAAATGCACTCTTGCATATTCGTAGTTTCAGGATAAACAGGTATAAACATGGAATCAGCTTGGTCTTATCTTCCGTACAAAGTTTCTGTAATGTAAGGGTATTTTCCGTGACTCATGAACCATTGGCTCTATTATAGTAGTTCATGCCAGCTCGCGTGTTAAGTCCTATCTGTTCTTCCGATCTGCGTTCGACATTGCATATTTAGTACAGATCCATTGTTCTTTGAGATAATTGACATCTGCATGTAACAATAACATGATAAATAAATGTTAAACTAAATGATCACGGTTAGTGTCATTGTCAGTCTACGTGGATGACACTTTGTACTAAAACATACAGTAGATGTAGAGTAAAAAAGTATTGGCTGTGAGGCAGCTTTGTTTTTAATTATTTTTGGCAGCAAAATGCCAAAATGAACAGCTTTCGAGTCTGGTTGCGTACAAACCGCTGCTGAAGTCCATTTAGAGAGCCCTTGCACGACTCCGGCTCGAACCTTCGACCTCGTACGTATAGGTCGAGCCCAAGTTTCAATAACTTGGATATCTTAGTAGTAAACATGACGCAGCTTAAAGAGTGCTCGGGTTCAACCGTAAAGATATATATATATATATATATATATATATATACGGGTATACAGAATCTATGCAATAAATGTCCTTACGATATTTCATTGAAACCCAGTACTGTATACGCTTTAAAGCTCCACTCTCACAGATTGAACGTTTTGACAACTTTTTTATTTATTGTCTTGGAACGAGCCAGTTTTTGCGAAAATCCATGGAAACTAGATGTATAAGACTGCTTACAAAAAATCAGATCGCAGGTTTTTAAATTTAAGTTTAAAAGTTGATGTTTTATGCATTTTTCTTAAACCGTTAGTAACGGTTTAAGCCATAAAACATTAATTTTCAAACGGAAATATAAAAACCACGGTCTAATTTTTGGTCAGCAATCTTATATCATTGGTTTGAAGATTTTTACGCAAAAATTTGCTCTTTCTACGACAAAAAGTAAAAACGTTGTAAAAATGGTATATCTGTGAGAATGCAGCTTTAAAAGCGGTTACGACTAGAAAGTTCCGATGGTAAGCCTTACGATCGTTATTGAAATGAGGCCCGGGAAGGGAACTTTTTTTTACTGAATTAAATATGATTTTATTCAACATTATCAGAAGTTCTTTTTCATAAGTTTTTGGGGTAGCTGACAGCCACGGGCAATCTTGCATTGGTCGTCAGGTATGGAGGACTTTCCGATCATCGATACCGTCGGCATTCTCATTATCAGCACTGAAAAGAATAGAGACGTGCCAATGGTGTCGTCTAAGCAAGGGACACCCTAAACGCGTCGTTTGCGATCACTATGGAGGGTGTGCTAACGACCCTGTAAATTTGAAAAAAAGACTGATAATCATAGAAGAATTGATAAGCAGACATCATGTGAAAATTATCTATTTAAGTATTTTGATTTTGATTTCACATAAAGTATTGTGTTGCTGCATACTTTTGGTGTTGTTCTTATTCATTCAATTTTATTGTCTTTGCATTATTTGCTTTCATTTACCATTTTTTATTGCAATTTAGTTTACAAGTATACGAAATTGACGGTCTTCAAATGGCCTAAAATATACGTCAAATTGTACCAAAACTCTGCTCCACCATAACAACGTCCTTCTTTACACCAAATAACAAAAATTGAAGAAAATCAACGCTTTTCATAGATTAAAAATAGCACTTGGCTATACATGTATGTTTGTATGTACTCGTGAAAACTGGCTACATATGTGTACGTGCATATACTCGTGAAAACTGGCTACATATGTGTACGTGCATATACTCGTGAAAACTGGCTAAATATGTGTACGTGCATATACTCGTGACAACTGGCTATATATGTGTACGTGCATATACTCGTAAAATTGGGCTACAAATGTGTATGTGCATATACTCGTAAAATTGGGCTACAAATGTGTACGTGCATATAGTCGTGACAACTGGCTACATATATGTACGTGCATATACTCGTAAAATTGGGCTACAAATGTGTATGTGCATATACTCGTGACAACTGGCTACATATGTGTACGTGCATATACTCGTAAAATTGGGCTACAAATGTGTACGTGCATATACTCGTGACAACTTGCTACATATGTGCACGTGCATATACTCGTGACAACTGGCTACATATGTGAACGTGCATATACTCGTGACAACTGGCTACATATGTGTACGTGCATATACTCGTGACAACTGGCTACATATATGTACGTGCATATACTCGTGACAACTGGTTACATATGTGTATGTGCATATACTCGTAACATTGGGCTACATATGTGTATGTGCATATACTCGTAACATCGGGCTACATATGTGCATGTGAATATACTCGTAACATCGGGCTACATATGTATATGTGAATATACTCGTTACATCTGGCTGCATATGTATAAGTGAATATACTCGTTACATCTGGCTGCATATGTGTACGTGCATATACTCGTAACATTGGGCTACATATTTGTATGTGCATATACTCGTAACATTGGGCTACATATGTGTATCTGCATATACTCGTAACATCGGGCTACATATGTATATGTGAATATACTCGTTACCTCTGGCTGCATATGTATATGTAAATATAATCGTAACATCTGGCTGCATATGTGTACGTGCATATACTCGTAACATTGGGCTACATATTTGTATGTGCATATACTCGTAACATTGGGCTACATATGTGTATCTGCATATACTCGTAACATCGGGCTACATATGTGTATGTGAATATACTCGTAACATCCGGCTACATATGTATAAGTGAATATACTCGTTACATCTGGCTGCATATGTGTACGTGCATATACTCGTAAAATTGGGCTACATATTTGTATGTGCATATACTCGTAACATCGGGCTACATATGTGCATGTGAATATACTCGTAACATCGGGCTACATATGTACATGTGCATATACTCGTAACATCGGGCTTCATATGTGTACGTGCATATACTCGTAACATTGGGCTACATATTTGTATGTGCATATACTCGTAACATCGGGCTTCATATGTATATGTGAATATACTCGTTACCTCTGGCTGCATATGTATATGTGAATATAATCGTAACATTGGGCTACATATTTGTATGTGCATATACTCGTAACATTGGGCTACATATTTGTATGTGCATATACTCGTAACATTGGGCTACATTTGTGTATGTGCATATACTCGTAACATTGGGCTACATATTTGTATGTGCATATACTCGTAACATTGGGCTACATTTGTGTATGTGAATATACTCGTAACATTGGGCTACATATTTGTATGTGCATATACTCGTAACATTGGGCTACATATTTGTATGTGCATATACTCGTAACATTGGGCTACATTTGTGTATGTGCATATACTCGTAACATTGGGCTACATATTTGTATGTGCATATACTCGTAACATTGGGCTACATTTGTGTATGTGCATATACTCGTAACATTGGGCTACATATTTGTATGTGCAGATACTCGTAACATTGGGCTACATATGTGCATGTGAATATACTCGTAACATTGGGCTACATTTGTGTATGTGCATATACTCGTAACATTGGGCTACATATTTGTATGTGCATATACTCGTAACATTGGGCTACATATTTGTATGTGCATATACTCGTAACATTGGGCTACATTTGTGTATGTGCATATACTCGTAACATTGGGCTACATATTTGTATGTGCATATACTCGTAACATTGGGCTACATATTTGTATGTGCATATACTCGTAACATTGGGCTACATTTGTGTATGTGCATATACTCGTAACATTGGGCTACATATTTGTATGTGCATATACTCGTAACATTGGGCTACATTTGTGTATGTGCATATACTCGTAACATTGGGCTACATATTTGTATGTGCAGATACTCGTAACATTGGGCTACATATGTGTATGTGCATATACTCGTAACATTGGGCTACATTTGTGTATGTGCATATACTCGTAACATTGGGCTACATATGTGCATGTGCATATACTCGTAACATTGGGCTACATATGTGTATGTGCATATACTCGTAACATTGGGCTACATATGTGCATGTGAATATACTCGTAACATTGGGCTACATTTGTGTATGTGCATATACTCGTAACATTGGGCTACATATGTGCATGTGCATATACTCGTAACATTGGGCTACATATGTGTATGTGCATATACTCGTAACATTGGGCTACATATGTGCATGTGCATATACTCGTAACATTGGGCTACATTTGTGTATGTGCATATACTCGTAACATTGGGCTACATATGTGCATGTGCATATACTCGTAACATTGGGCTACATTTGTGTATGTGCATATATTCGTAACATTGGGCTACATATGTGCATGTGCATATACTCGTAACATTGGGCTACATATGTGTATGTGCATATACTCGTAACATTGGGCTACATATGTGTATGTGCATATACTCGTAACATCGGGCTACATATGTGCATGTGAATATACTCGTAACATCGGGCTACATATGTGTACGTGCATATACTCGTAACATCGGGCTACATATGTGTACGTGCATATACTCGTAACATCGGGCTACACATGTGCATGTTAATATACTCGTAAAATCGGGCTACATATGTGCATGTGAATATACTCGTAACATCGGGTTACATATGTGCATGTGAATATACTCGTAACATCGGGCTACATATGTATATGTGAATATCCTCGTAACATCGGGCTACATATGTATAAGTGAATATACTCGTTCCATCTGGCTGCATATTTATATGTGAATATACTCGTAACATCGGGCTACATATGTTTAATAATATTATGTGTATATACTCGTTACATCGGGCTACATATGTATAAGTGAATATACTCGGTACATCTGGCTGCATATTTATATGTGTATATACTCGTTACATCGGGCTACATATGTATAAGTGAATATACTCGTTACATCTGGCTGCATATTTATATGTGAATATACTCGTAACATCGGGCTACATATGTTTAATAATATTAAGTGAATATACTCGTTACATCGGGCTACATATGTATAAGTGAATATACTCGTTCCATCTGGCTGCATATTTATATGTGTATATACTCGTAACATCGGGCTACATATGTATAAGTGAATATACTCGTTACATCGGGCTACATATGTATAAGTGAATATACTCGTTACATCGGGCTACATATGTATAAGTGAATATACTCGTTCCATCTGGCTGCATATTTATATGTGTATATACTCGTAACATCGGGCTACATATGTATAAGTGAATATACTCGTTACATCGGGCTACATATGTATAAGTGAATATACTCGTTCCATCTGGCTGCATATTTATATGTGTATATACTCGTAACATCGGGCTACATATGTTTAATAATATTATGTGTATATACTTGTAACATCGGGCTACATATGTTTAATAATATTATGTGTATATACTCGTAACATCGGGCTACATATGTTTAATAATATTATGTGTATATACTCGTAACATCGGGCTACATATGTTTAATAATATTATGTGTATATACTTGTACAATCGGGCTACATATGGATATGTGTATATACTCGTTACATCGGGCTACATATGTGTATGTGAATATACTCGTTACATCGGGCTACATATGTATATGTGAATATACTCGTGACATCGGGCTACATACGAGTATGTGTATACATTATTTTAGTGATGAAATATTAGTATTGTTATGTTGTCATATATTGCTTCATATTAAGGCATTATTTTGTTTTTCCATTCATACACATATAATGCTTATTTGTTTTTTTTATATATTGGTATATGAGTAAGATGGGAAACCGTTTGGATTTGAGTCGAATAAACTCTGCTCTGTTTGCTTGTTTAAGGATGTGTGTGTTTGTTTGTTTGGATGATAGATAGTTGGAATGTTTGTTTGTTTGGTTGATAGATATTTGGATTGTTTGTTTGTTTGGTTGATATATAGTTGGATTGTTTGTTTGTTTGGTTGATAGATAGTTGGATTGTTTGTTCGGTTGATAGATAGTTGGATTGTTTGTTTGTTTGATTGATAGATAGTTGGATTTTTTGTTTGTTTGCTTGGTTGATAAATAGTTGGATTGTTTGTTTGTTTGCTTGGTTGATAGATAGTTGGATTGTTTGTTTGTTTGCTTGGTTGATAGATAGTTGGATTGTTTGTTTGGTTGATAGATAGTTGGATTGTTTGTTTGTTTGTTTGGTTGATAGATAGTTGGATTGTTTGTTTGTTTGGTTGATAGATAGTTGGATTGTTTGTTTGTTTGCTTGGTTGATAGATAGTTGGATTGTTTGTTTGTTTGCTTGGTTGATAGATAGTTGGATTGTTTGTTTGTTTGCTTGGTTGATAGATAGTTGGATTGTTTGTTTGGTTGATAGATAGTTGGATTGTTTGTTTGTTTGCTTGGTTGATAGATAGTTGGATTGTTTGTTTGGTTGATAGATAGTTGGATTTTTTGTTTGTTTGCTTGGTTGATAGATAGTTGGGTTGTTTGTTTGTTTGCTTGGTTGATATATAGTTGGATTGTTTGTTTGTTTGCTTGGTTGATAGATAGTTGGATTGTTTGTTTGTTTGTTTGGGTGCTTGATAAATAAAACAAGAACATGCATGATAAATGATTTGTCCTTGAATGTGGCAATGTAGTTCCAACAGCGTTAATTAAGACAGAGTTTAGTACGTGAATGGTTTCAATAAACAGTTTGTTGACGCATGGACCTCGAATATGTTTAAGCATAAACCAGGAGTGGTTCCAGAATTGATGTTGGAAGGGGCGCTTTATGGGAAGAACTCTGGAAGCTCCAAAATAGGCTCTAAATATGGTAGGGTGTGTATAATTTACCCTAAAACGTTTCACTCCTTTGTCATGCACATATGTTTCGACTTTATAACCGAATTACAAAATGAGTATAACTAAAACGAAAAATATCGAATAATTCGACATAACCAGAACATCGAGTAAACAGGGTTCGACATAACGAGTTTCGACTGTATATGCAAACTTTAAGGAAAGTGCTGTACTTGTGAATCACTCTACACGTTTCTAAAGTAAAGCTTTCAAGATATAGGTGCTTGTTTTTGGATAAAAAAACCCGAAGAATTATTAAAATGAAACAATTTAAAAAAACACCACACACCTCTTTATCTGTTCAAGCGTTTCGACTCTGCCTCAACTGCGTTTCTCTGATGCATTTATAAGGTTTATCTCTCTTATGCATTTGTAAGGTTGAGCTATTTAACGCACTTGTAAGGTTGAGATTTCTAACGCATTTGTAAGGTTGAGCTTTCTAACGCATTTGTAAGGTTGAGCTTTCTGACGCATTTGTAAGGTTGAGCTTTCTAACGCATTTGTAAGGTTGGGCTATTTAACGCATTTGTAAGGTTGAGCTATTTAACGCATTTGTAAGGTTGAGCTATTTAACGCATTTGTAAGGTTGATCTATTTAACGCATTTGTAAGGTTGAGCTATTTAACGCATTTGTAAGGTTGAGCTTTCTAACGCATTTGTAAGGTTGAGCATTCTCACGCATTTGTAGGGTTGAACTTTCTAACGCATTTGTAAGGTTGAGCTTTCTAACGCATTTGTAAGGTTGAGCTTTCTCACGCATTTGTAAGGTTGAGCTTTCTCACGCATTTGTAGGGTTGAGCTTTCTCACGCATTTGTAAGGTTGAGCTTTCTCACGCATGTGTAAGGTTGAGCTTTCTCACGCATTTGTAAGGTTGGGCTTTCTAACGCATTTGTAAGGTTGAGCTTTCTCACGCATTTGTAGGGTTGAGCTTTCTCACGCATTTGTAAGGTTGAACTTTCTCACGCATGTGTAAGGTTGAGCTTTCTCACGCATTTGTAAGGTTGGGCTTTCTAACGCATTTGTAAGGTTGAGCTTTCTAACGCATTTGTCAATGCTGTTGTAAGGTCTATCTCTCTAATGTTGTTGTAAGGTCTATCTCTCTAATGTTGTTGTAAGGTCTATCTCTCTAATGTTGATGTAAGGTCTATCTCTCTAATGTTGTTGTAAAGTCTATCTCTCTAATGTTGATGTAAGGTCTATCTCTCTAATGCTGATGTAAGGTCTCTCTCTCTAATGCTGATGTAAGGTCTATCTCTCTAATGCTGTTGTAAGGTCGATCTCTCTAATGCTGTTGTAAGGTCTATCTCTCTAATGCTGTTGTAAGGTCTATCTCTCTAATGCTGTTGTAAGGTATATCTCTCTAATTCTGTTGTAAGGTCTATCTCTCTAATGCTGTTGTAAAGTCTATCTCTCTAATGTTGTTGTAAGGTCTATCTCTCTAATGCTGATGTAAGGTCTATCTCTCTAATGCTGTTGTAAGGTCTATCTCTCTAATGCTGTTGTAAAGTCTATCTCTCTAATGCTGTTGTAAGGTATATCTCTCTAATGTTGATGTAAGGTCTATCTCTCTAATGCTGAGGTAAGGTCTATCTCTCTAATGCTGATGTAAGGTCTATCTCTCTAATGCTGTTGTAAGGTCTATCTCTCTAATGCTGTTGTAAAGTATATCTCTCTAATGCTGTTGTAAGGTCTATCTCTTTAATGCCGTGTAAGGTTTAACGTTGTTGTTAGGTTTTATCTCTCTTTTAACTTTTTTAAGACCGCATACAAATACTTTTTTGGTCATTACATTCAATTAATCTTCTCTATAAATTATAATATAATCATAATATACTTTTATTCAACAATATATTCAATAAATGTGTCATATCATGTGATCATGATATATGATGTGTACTTCTTGTTTGTTTATAGAGTATTAGTTTGATTGTTTGTTTTGTTGCTAGTTTATTTTTGTTTTTTCCTCGTTGAGTATATATTTGTGTGTGTGTTTGTTTGTGTGTGTGTTTGTTTGTTTGTTTGTTTATTCCTGTTATTATGCATTTGATACATGTTCCATAAAACAACAGCATACGTGATAAGTGTTTTTCCCTGAACTCGGCAATGAAGTTCCAACTGCGTTAATCAAGATAGAGGTCAGTACGTAAAAGACTAAGAAACAAATTGTTGACAACTGGACCTCGAATACATGTTTGATGAAGTTTAAACCAGTGCGGCTCAAGGATACAACCATAGGAAGGGCGCACTTTTGGGGCATAATCCAAGAACATCTAAAATAGGTTGTAACTTGGTGAGGGGTGGGGTAGAGGGAGTGGGGGTTAGGCGTTGGGTGATATGAACATGAACATTTTTTAGACAATACTAGGCGGAGGAGGTGTCTCCAGGTGCTCCGGGACAGAAATAAAGACACGAATGTGCTTCCATACGTCTGAAATAATGCTTTGGAGCATACATTTCACAAAAAGCTGCTATATTATATTTCTCTTATTTTTTAAAAAAGTTGTCACAAATATTACAATTGTAAAGAACTTGATCTGTGAATTGTATTGTATAATGTATGGGCCTCAATATCTTTGATCTTAAGACAATTTCTTTTAAAGTTATGTACTTATGAATGACTTGACACATTTCTATATTCCATATGGCAGGTTGAACCTATTAGGATAGAATTACTGTATTTTGGACCAGAGAACAAAGAATTATTACAATGTAACAATTTGGAAACAAAACACCCCTTATCTTACGATATAATAATTTCATTTGTTCACGGTTCACTAAGGTTCACTGAGTTGGATTTTGGAACTTTCTATTTTCGGTTTTCCTTTATTCAAATGTTTGACGCTTCAGTAAGTTGTACTTTTATCTGCTATGTGAGCATATGTATCACTTTTAAAACAAAACCATGCATATGTCATAAACTGACATCATGCGTCCAACCATAGTTGTGAATTATGTTTTGGTAAAGTGCAAACTTTATGACTTGACTCTGAAGAGTACACCATGTTCAATAAACACTATAAGACATTTTTAGATCAAATAAAGCATTGACAAACTGTTAAATAAAAGCTATAATACGGTGGCTTCAACTTATCCTTAGATGTGCCTCAGCTGTTTGCCAGTTATTTTAACAGTCAAATGTAATAACTCAGATTCTACACTTAAACCTAAGTTAGATCTAAGTTGGTTAGTGGATACGGCCCCTGTAGGTCTGTCTTGTCCATTTTATATCCCTGCAACCAAATGTGTCCTTAGAGGCAGAAACAGAAATGAATTACACAATTGTGCTTCAATACGTTTGAAATTATGCTTTCGAGCCCAAATTTCACTAAAATGATGCATTTGCTAAAATATGCACTCTTACTCCCAAATAAGATTCACCGCAAGTAATACAATTTTTTTCAATATATCAGATAGGATGAATAAATGTCGAAAACAAAGGTTCTTATGAAGGATACCGAGTTAAATTTGATAGAAAGGTGCAGAAAACACGGTATATTTAGTGGATACGGCCCCTGCAGGTCTGTCTTGTCCATTTTCTCTCCCTGCAAAACATCTAGAAGTTGTAAAAAAATATCATATGACTATTGACAACACCAGCACCATGAAGCTGCTCGACAAGAGGCACCTGGGGCAGTGATTACGAACAATCTCAAATCTGAGTTCAGACTCAAGACTCATTATGGCAACTCTTAATTTCATTGTAATTTTCCTTCTTTCGGAGTGTTGATGGCAAAATTCTTGAAATATATTACTATTTAAATGTTTTCTGTAACTTACAATTTTTTTGTAAAAGAAATGGAATAAATATGATTTTTTGTTCCTTTATAAAAATGCTTTTCTGAGTCTGAGTCTAGACTTGGACTCAAGACTGTTCGTAATCATGGCCCCTGATCTTGTTATACTCATGAATGGTTACCCATTTGTCCTCCAGATATAATTTAGGTTTGAGTTTGTGCATTGCAGAATGTTTTAACGTTATACGGATACAATTGTTTGTGGTCCAATGATAATGAAGTATTTTTTAAATGTATGTGTCGCAGAACGATTCCTGACGATCTGGCTCATACTTGAGACCGTCCCCGTGGCCTACTGGTTAAAGCGTCCGCCTACGGAGCGGGGGTCGTGGGTTCGATCTCTGGTCGCGTCATACAGAAAGACGTTAAAAGATACTACAAATGCATTTAAAAGTTAAACCTTGCCTGGCGCTTCAAATTTAAATTTGAATTGAACAGAAGATTCATAAAAAAATATAACATAATTGTTTTGATTTTTCTTTTCTTCAAAAGTGGACCTTTTTGTAATTAATCAAACGGAACAAGAACTTATAATAGTCTTTGTATGCTCGTTACAATGTAACAGTTTACTTATCTAGGATTTAGATACAGTTCCGTGCCAGGGAATATGTCAGAGATATGCTTGAAGTTTGTCATATAAAGTTTCCCCATTATATACACCTGAAATTCCAAAATGCTTTTGTGCGCAGCGATCCTGTTTTACTGGTTGACTTATTTGATCAATCAGGCACCGGCGTTAGTCTACTAAATGCGTCCTTTTACTTTCAGACAATGGCTCTAAACGGGAACATGAATGACAGCCTAACAATGCATACATCAAACGCAATATTGGTCTTTTCTAAATCCAAAAGTCATTTCAGTAAAATGAGTTTTTTTATTTAAAACATGCTTTAACATATCTTAAATTTTTTTGTGTGTGTTTCTTCAATGCACTATCCATTTTTTTTTACCAGTTATATATTCAGTATAGACATGTACAGTTTGAAATAGGTTTATATCTCTTGGACGTTCTGTCTTTTTAGTTACCAAATACGATGATCAAATACGAGACACTCTACAATACGTAACTCGAGCAAAATATCCAGTGAATTCAGTATTTTTTTTCATATTTGAAATCTAATTAATATTAAAAAAAAATCTGTTTAAGTATATTTCTTTTCCGCCTGCGAGCTACTGTCTTCTATATGAATACCTCCTGACCAACTGACACTCTGGTATCAGTACAAAAATTGGTCTGACCATTGCAACCAAACCATAACATCAGTTGTGTTTGGTTCCTTATAATGTACCCATTTTTTACTGAAAAACGTTAAAGCGACAATTTGATGCACGTAAGTTTTATAATAATGTACCGAATTCTGGAATTCTGAATATAATGCCAAAAAATAGTGTGTCAGATGACTGTCATAAATTTATAAAATGGAAATCGGCTTCGAAATAAACTCTCTTTTTACGTATCTGTTTCATTTATTTTCTTTTCAATGCTTGTTTTAGTTATCTCGTTTCTAACCTTTATGATTGTAACTCTCGTAAATATATCTCATTACTTCAATACACAACCATGCATATGGGTATAAATGGCTTAACAGCCTTTTTACTTTTAAGCACTACTGCTACTAAAACAACTCCTGCTACCTATACAACTACTTCTTCTACTAATAATAATACTCCTGCTGCTGCTGATGCTGCTGCTGCTACTACTTCTGCAACTACTTCTACTACTACTAATAATACTCCTGCTGCTGCTGATGTTGCTGCTGCTGCTACTTCTGCAACTACTTCTACTACTACTAATAATACTCCTGCTGCTGCTGATGCTGCTGCTGCAACTACTTCTGCAACTACTTCTACTACTAATAATAATACTCCTGCTGCTGCTGATGCTGCTGCTGCAACTACTTCTGCAACTACTTCTACTACTAATAATAATACTCCTGCTGCTGCTGATGCTGCTGCTGCTACTACTTCTGCAACTACTTCTACTACTACTAATAATACTCCTGCTGCTGCTGATGTTGCTGCTGCTGCTACTTCTGCAACTACTTCTACTACTACTAATAATACTCCTGCTGCTGCTGATGCTGCTGCTGCAACTACTTCTGCAACTACTTCTACTACTACTAATAATAATACTCCTGCTGCTGCTGCTGCTGCTGCTACTTCTGCAACTACTTCTACTACTACTAATAATACTCCTGCTGCTGCTGATGCTGCTGCTGCAACTACTTCTGCAACTACTTCTACTACTACTAATAATAATACTCCTGCTGCTGCTGATGTTGCTGCTGCTGCTACTTCTGCAACTACTTCTACTACTAATAATAATACTCCTGCTGCTGCTGCTGATGCTGCTGCTGCAACTACTTCTGCAACTACTTCTACTACTACTAATAATAATACTCCTGCTGCTGCTGATGCTGCTGCTGCAACTACTTCTGCAACTACTTCTACTACTAATAATAATACTCCTGCTGCTGCTGATGCTGCTGCTGCAACTACTTCTGCAACTACTTCTACTACTAATAATAATACTCCTGCTGCTGCTGATGTTGCTGCTGCTGCTACTTCTGCAACTACTTCTACTACTAATAATAATACTCCTGCTGCTGCTGCTGATGCTGCTGCTGCAACTACTTCTGCAACTACTTCTACTACTAATAATAATAATACTCCTGCTGCTGCTGATGCTGCTGCTGCAACTACTTCTGCAACTACTTCTACTACTAATAATAATACTCCTGCTGCTGCTGATGCTGCTGCTGCAACTACTTCTGCAACTACTTCTACTGCTACTAATAATAATACTCCTGCTGCTGCTGATGCTGCTGCTGCAACTACTTCTGCAACTACTTCTACTACTAATAATAATACTCCTGCTGCTGCTGATGCTGCTGCTGCTACTACTTCTGCAACTACTTCTACTACTAATAATAATACTCCTGCTGCTGCTGATGCTGCTGCTGCAACTACTTCTGCAACTACTTCTACTACTAATAATAATACTCCTGCTGCTGCTGATGCTGCTGCTGCTACTACTTCTGCAACTACTTCTACTACTAATAATAACACTCCTGCTGCTGCTGATGCTGCTGCTGCTGCTACTTCTGCAACTACTTCTACTATTAATAATAATACTCCTGCTGCTGCTGCTGCTGATGCTGCTGCTCCTACTACTTCCGCTACTACTTCTACTATTGCTACTTTTACTATACTTCTACTGAAATTTGGTTGTTTCACACTGAAGAAATACCAGTCATATATTGCTTAAGTCAATTAAACACTCGGCAGTCATTCGTTTTAAAAAGTGTGCTTAAGTTAGATATTTCAGAAGACTTATAAATAATGAAGATTCGTCACTCTCTAGACCACAAGAGCCACAAAATGGAACTTTTAAACATAACCTTATATAGAACAACCAATATGTCGAAATACCCTATGTCCATTTCATGATGACATTTTCAACCTTGCCATTGTCAATGAACGAACACACGATCGTAGCTCCGGTCGGATACCCCCGATACACACTACGCCATGCTTCGTTTTGTACCATGGTCAAATTGGCTAGGACAATCTCGTAATCATGAATAATTATTGAAGCACTTCCATTGGTTCTGCAAAGTACCAGATGCTTTACGGTTGAAACATATGCTGGCGATTTCCGGAGTTGAACCGAATCCGCCTTCACAGTACAACAAATTTTGGCAGTAGTCAAGACGTCCACGGAGGCAACTGGCACTGAAAAGTTATTGAACAAATTTCAGTGTAACAAGCGAATTCATTGGAAGAAGAGTTGTCTCTCCTGCCTCATGCATATTCATTAAAACAAGATTTTGTCAGTCAATTGTCACACAATACGTATGAAGTGTAACGGAAGAAAGTACCGCGGTTGCTGACGATGGGGATAATTCCACTGAGGAAGACTGACGGTCTGCTGGAAGTGTGTCACATTCCAGCATTACGGCGGTCGGTATCCTTGTCTGTCGGAGCTAATCCTGGCAAGTCCCGTGTCACGATATGCTGATAACACCGTCTCTTTAAAAAGTGGACTGGATAATTAACCCGGTGACATGACTGTACTCTTATTTTAATGGCATGATATTTAAAGTTGCATGAGAATGGTCATTAATTAACTGAACTTGACTTTAAAATTTAATGACATGATGCATCACTCTCGCATCTTTTCTCCGAGTAGAAACCTGAGTCCATGCGAACAGTCTCTGATTTGAATTAAGACTGAAAACTCTTCGTTTCACAATCTTTAACGATTCTTCAATCAGAAATTGATGGTGAAATTGGCTAAAATTAATGGCAACATGAAAAGTTTAACCCTAATTCACAAACATTGAACATGTATATCGTTTTTTTGTAGAATAACAACAACAAAAAACAATTCGGTTGAATTTTGGTCATTATAAACAAGCTTTGCTTAGTCTTGAGAATGAACTCCGACTTGAGACTGGACCCTGATCTGAAATCAGACATGAACTTGAGACTGGACTCGAACTTGAGACTGGATTCGGACTTGAGACTGGACTCGGACTTGATACTGGCTTAGACTTGAGACTGGCTCAGACTTGGGACTGATCTCGGACTTGAGACTGGACTCGGACTTGAGACTGGCTCCTGATCTGAAATCAGACATGAACTTGATACTGGATCCGGACTTGAGACTGGATCCTGATCTGAAATCAGACATGAACTTGATACTGGATCCGGACTTGAGATTGGACGCGGAGTTGAGACTTGACTCGGACCTGAGACTAGACTCGGACTTGGGACTGGCTCGGACTTGAGACTAGACTCGGTCATTAAACTGGACTCTGAGTTAAGACCGACTCGGACATGAGACTGAACTCGGACATTAAAAAGGACTCGAAGTTGATAATTGCTCTGACTTGAAACTGGACTATGACTCGAGAATGGACTCTGACTCGAGAATAGACTCTGACTTGAGACTGGACTCGGACTTGAGTCTGTGCTCGAGACTGGACTCGGACGCGAGACTGTGTTTGAGACAAGACGCGGACTTGAGACTGTGCTCGAGACTCGATACTGGACTCGGACTTTAGACTGGGCTTGAAACTGGTCTCGGAGTTAAGACTGAACTCGGATATGAAACTGGACTCGGACTGGAGACTGGGCTCTGATCCATGGTGGGTATCGACTCAATTCATGGAGGGTGTTGACTCCGTCCGTGGTGGTCTCGACCCCGTCCGTGGTGGGTATCAACTCTATCCAATGGAGGTCTGGACTCTTTCGATCTTTGATGCATATATGAAGACCATATCAAATACAAACACAACCGTGGTTGTTACAAAACGTTGATGAATACAAACTGTTTTGTATCATGCTATCCTGTTATGTAGTAAATGAGATGTATAACCTAGTTTTGCAAGTATTTTTGTGTGATTTTGTGGCCTTGAAACGAAATTACAATGTTATATCCTCCATCACATGTGATATATGAAGCGCCGCTCAAATAATCACACGCGAACCTTACGTTATTGGAGAATTGTTAAGCTCAATTGTGTAAGGTTTGCTGAGCCAAATTCAAGACGAAACCAGTATTAATTAATTACTAGTAAGTGTCCTGCATGTGTCATGGAAATTGAGAATTACAGAAAAAGGCAATCCGATTTATTATACATATTTGCAACAATAGATTTGTATATTCCACAGCAAATATATTCAGATTGTGCAATCACGTTCAAGTACAACACATGAATATTTAAGTAATTCGACGCATTCAACCAATTTACATCAACAAAGTGAGCCACACTTTGGGGCGATGCATTGTAAGCGATGGTGAAGGTGAAGTCGGGCTGACGACTCTTTCTCCCCTTCTCACGCTGGTGTAAGGTTTAGATATCATTTTGGCTGAAATACTTGTGTTGACGTTCTATCTTATACAAGGTTCTATCTTATACCACCACCTTATCCCCACCACCACCACCACCCTATCCCCACCACCACCACCACCACCACCCTATCCCCACCACACCACCACCACCACCACCACCACCCTATCACCACCACCACCACCACCACCACTACCACCACCCTATCCCCACCACCACCACCACCACTACCACCACCCTATCCCCACCACCACCACTACCACCACCCTATCCCCACCACCACCACCACCACTACCACCACCCTATCCCCACCACCACCACCACCACCACCACCACCACACTATCCCCACCACCACCACCACCACCCTATCCCCACCACCTCAACACCGCCCTATCCCCACCACCACCACCACCACCACCCTATCCCAAACACCACCACCACCACCACCACCACCCTATCCCCACCATCACACCACCATCACCACCACCACCACCACCACCCTATCCCCACCATCATCATCACCACCACCACCACCACCACCACCACCACCCTATCCCCACCACCATCACCATCACCACCACACCACCACCACCACCACCACCACCACCCTATCCCCACCATCACCATCACTACCATCATCACCACCACCACCACCACCACCACCCTATCCCCACCACCATCACCATCACCACCATCACCACCACCACCACCACCCTATCCCCACCATCACACCAGAATATTATAGCCCAAATGTTGTGGTATGTTACTCCACAAGCTTAACTATATGAGCGAGAAAAGTTTTACTATGTGACAATTCATTCATTGAAGAGCTTGAACAGAGATTAAGTGAGAGGATAGCAGTATTGACCCAAAGATCATTCATCTAGGTCAGGTAATCGGGTCGGTAGATTAACTATGTTTGATGTGGGATTATCCGTGGCAGGGTCTCTGTCAAAGATAACAACGACGATACACATTTAAAGACTGAAGTTTATAATTTAAGTTAAACATTTGATAATGGGTGAATATCGTAATTTATAGACCATCTCATACCATAAACGGTTGCTCCGAAGTAGGTTCTGGTCAAAGAAAATCCAAAACGTTAGTCAATTACAGTTTTGGGCGTAGTAATTGTAATTAAACATTTGATAATGATTGAGAATCGTTTTTAAAACAGACAGGTATTGTATCTCTTTTCCGACACTTTATTCTGAAAATATCCCCGCGCTGTGTCTAGTTGTATATGTGTCCGCCTCCAACCTAAGAGGTCGTGCATGGTTCTGACACAAAAAAGGCAGACTATCATGGTGTTTAGAGTTGATGGTTGGATCAAGTGTGTGGTATTTTGTGCCTCGATGATTTGTATTGTTCGAGGTTGTAGCTTTAATACGTTAATAAAATGGTAAGATGTCAATAATATGATAACATGCATAACTTTCTTAGAATTATTTTACTCAAAATAGAAATAAATAGAACTAGCGATGCGTGTATTTAAAGCTTTATTTTCAAGAAAAAATAGCATAGTTACAGGATAAACATCTATGATTTAATTGTACTCTCCTTACACTTTTAGAATGTGATTGATTTTTGGATGACCAATGCCTATGTATCAAATATGTTTTACTGTATGTGTACGCATTGACATAACTCTAATAATCCCTATATACAATCTTGCCTACGTAAAAAAGACCGATGACCAGCAAAAATTAACAAAAATCCTGGTTTTGAAAATCAAACCTAATATAATATTAGTATTTTTTAGATTTCAGTTTCCTATTTACCTCTGGGTGATGCCTATAATCATGAGTAATGGGCGGTTGACGTGCATCGTGCAGATAAATGTTCATTTGTGGAACAAAGGACACTGATATAGATCTCTTAAACATGAAACAATTCTACAGTATACCGTATATGTATGTGCTAATTCTACCCATGTATAATACTTTAACAACTTTTAGCACGGCATTGCTTTAACTTTGACAAGACCATCCTGTATGCGAAAGGATGAATAAGCAAGCATGAGGCTTGCTGTTTGGAATTTATTCTCGAACGATATTACTTCTTTTTTTAATTGTAGACGCGCGTCCAATCCTTTTACACGCACCCAATTCAGCAACGAGTTTAAACGCACCCAATGTGATTGAAGAGTTCAAGTTTTTTTAGTGGTTTGTTTAACAACCGTTTGTAAAATGTGCAGTCAGCAACCAAACCCTGGTCCACTTGCAAACATGCAGTTAAAAAATAAGTTCAAAACTGAATAAAACATCCGATTGATTTTATTTAAGATAAATCACTTTCGCATTCCATCCACCAAATACGCATCGAGTGTAAAGTGGCAAATACAGGATAGAATTGTGGCCTCAATGTTTACAAGTAAACAGAAACCGGTGCAATGTTATGATGTGTTTGTTAGATGCTAACAATTGGGGGAAAAAGTTAAGATGTTTTTTGATGAGAATGTGAAGTTTTTTAAATGCCTTGTTTCATTTGCAGACATTAGTCCTTCCACACATGAGATAGCAACAATTTTAAAACCGCCCGCCACAAATTGCATTGTGTCTCCATTTTGTCCAAATAATATAATGTACACTTCTGGGACAGCCATATGGTTCATCCATTGAGAATGTACCATGGTGGAGATCGAACCAACAATCCTATCGGGTGAGAGGTTAAGTTGAGGTTGAACAATTAAGAAATGAATGATGCACAACGTATAAGCACTTACAAGAACTCGACGAGAGAATTACAGCGTTGAGCGGTACAGCAATATCTTTATTCAAATAATCGAAGCTAAATATCCAACAGTTACTCCAGTCATGAACGTTAGGCCAAAGGTGGCTGTATCTACCCGGAACGCTGAAATCATCTTTGTTTTACAACAATATACAAAAATAGTAATTCATAACACCTGGTAGACACTGCCACCTATGCGTATTAGACGTAACTATCCCCTATGCAAAAGGTTTTTGCGTAATGTGACGTATAGCAAGGTCCTTCAAGTGGTCAATCTTACATTTAACTTCCAAAGCATTCTACACTTATCGCTTGCCTTACGCCACAAAGGGCCTCAAAATTCCCCACGGAGGTGTGCTGACCCCCTGCCCCTTACCTTCATCTCAAGGTCAAAGGACAAGACGCCCCCGTCAGTATTCGATATGTTTATGTCAAAACACTTGAATGCGATAGCAATCATTGATATTAAAGTAAATAGTGCATTGAGGCCCTTCCCAGCGTTTCGGTGGTTAGGGTTACTGAGGGGTTATGGTTAGGGTCAGACTTTTCAACTTCAGCGTTTCCAATTATTTATTAGTATTTGCATTTTGTACGTTTCCATGTAAGGGCATATCTAGTGAACATCGTTCTTGGCTTGGTTTTCTATGCGTGGTTATGCATGTTTTTATCAATTGTACGGTGATTTATTAGCGAAACAGTCGCGCCGCTCTCTTTACTTGCGTCATTTGTAAAGGTATGTTAACTTATGCAAATCATCTTCTCAAAAGCTGTCTTCACCTCGAGTTGGCAACTATCTAAATGTTATTCATTTATTATCAGCATATTTGTACGTGCACAGTTGAACGCTTTACCTTATTTTGACGACAGTCTCTTCAATAGTAAACGGTGAGACATAAACCACAAAAATCCACCAGCGCTTTCGTACTTTTAATATCCGGAAAACGGATATCAACGGAAACACCCGAAGTGACGCTCTTGCGGGGGAGTATCTTGACACCGTTCAGATTTTCTTGATCAAACAAATCGATCTCCAAAATCAAACAAGTTTTATCAATGGCATTTTTGTTTTTGTTGAAGGAGGCTATTTTCGGGTGAATCTCGTGAAGCTCTTTGGTACGTCAAACGAGGTCAGGGGGGATTTAGGACAGGGCTATAATCATGTCCTTCATACTTATGTAAATGGTCTCCTTCTCATAAATGTGCATAAGTAAACAAATTAAAAGAAGAATCCTGAAAAAGGGAACTTCACTTTGATTATTTTGTGTAATATTTACTTTTGTGAACAAAAAAGTGCGCCCAGTTTAATACGTAACTGTTTTCTCCACGGAAAACCAGAAATACTGAAATTGTATTATGATTCGCATATTATTATACAATGGACGTAATATAAATATATTGCAAAACATATCTGCAACATCATTATAAGAGTGATAAATTAGACGTATTTTCGTGGGACAATTTTATTTTAAATTGTTATTCATGCGCCACCAAGCGCGCAGCTGCTCGCTTACAAATTTCCGACATGAACAAAATAATTTGCAAACAGAATGTTAAGTGCAATGACAAGATTTACAACTAATCCGGTATTGCGTCGGTGCAGATTTCAGATCTCACTCCCTCGCTTGACCTACTGAATGTTTACAAAGTTCCAGTATGGTGATCCAGGAATGTTGAGTAAGAATCGTGAGAGAAACAGCTTTGATGTTGTCATGCGAGTTTTGAGATGAATTAGCCTTATTTGTATATTGAGAGCCTTACTTAACGAGATGGTCCATTTGGTTGACATAAGACGGAATGAACGAAGGTCACCAATTAAAGTGACACTCTTATTCAAAGTCAATATACACATGTAACAAACATAGCTTTTGATTTATAAACCTTTAACCCTTTAACTACATACTAAATAATGCATTTATGAAAAATTCAATACTGATAAGAAAATTGTAACCGTGTATTAATAGCTGAAACGCAAAAATATTAAATGTCTGGTTTGTGCTAAATATTTACTGTGATCTACTATCGTCTCATAAGGTTAGAAATACCGTGTTTTCTACACTTTTCATTCAAATTAAACACGGTATCCTTAATAAAAACCGTTGTTTTCGACATGTATTTATTCTTGTTTGTATATCAAAACAATTGATTAAATTGTGGTAAAGCTTATTTGGGAGTAAGAGTGCATCTTTAAGCATTCGAAGAATCGCTAAGACCATACATTAAGCAAGTACTAAAATGAGAGGGTCCATTTTGGTTGACTTTAGACTGAATGAACTAAGAACATCAACTTAAGCATTCGCGGGGGGGGGGGGGGGCGTTAAGACCATCCAGTAAGCTATTACTTATATGGCATGGTCCATTTGCTTCACTTAAGACTATAAGACTGAATGAACGAAGAATTTTAAATTAAGCATTCGCGGAAGCGTTCATACCATCCAGTAAGCTATCATTTTAATGAGATGCTCAATTTGGTTGACTTAAGAGGGCACGAACGTTGATCATCCAAAAATTATTCGCGTGGAGGCGTTGGACCCATCCAGTTAGCTGCTTGTATCTTTGGATGATTGTACATTGGGTTGCTTTTGCAAGAGTTCGTGTTATACAACCGACATGTTCTGAACTGACCTCAAAACAGAACATGGCGATGTCAAATCAATACAGCTGTCGTTTAATTTAAACATTTAAACCTGTATTTCAAACAGGAAAAAAATAAAATAATAAAATTAGGAAATAAACATTATAACCACAGAGTTTATCTGAATTTGTAAGAACAAGTGAAAAACTAAAGCGACTTATTTTTTTTATAAAAGTGTAACCTTTCACTAGGCGAGTTTAAAATGTGGAGTTTAAAAGCAAGTTTGTATTTTAGGTATTCCAGTATTCACAAAGTCACGATTTAAGGAAAACTCCGATCTTATTTTTTCGCTTAAAAGGTTGCTATGACGTCAATGCGATTAAAGATGCAGTGGTAGTTTCGATTCTAAAAATATCGGGTATATATACCAGCTCCATTGATAAAATGCTGCATCATTTATGAAATAAACTCACAGCTAATCAGTGTGCGCTTAGTTTCATCGCCAGTGCAAACAATTCATGATAAACAATGTTTCAATTAGGAGTTTGAATGACAGGAGTTTGGTAGTTTGCGTCTAACCACAGTTAAATACCCCCATCGCTTACTTCAGTCGAAATAAGCTATTATTTGAGCTGAAAATTCTCTTTCATTAAGTTAAAGAACCACTTTATTATAATTAATCTTAATTATGTGCATCACCTTAACCAGTCTGTTTACCATACTGCAACATAATTGCGTTATAAACATACATATTTTGATATCCCATACAACAATACTATAATGTATATTCCCTACTGATATAATACAAAATGAATGGGGGATTTTCGCATTTACAACACACTTGGCATATAAAAAAATAATTCCATGTGTTAAGACAATGTACTTATGTAGAATGCTTAATAAACGTCTGTTCTGTTCGGTTCCGTTCTTTTTTGTTCTGTCCTTAATTCAGAGCAGGGCTTTTAGATTGTAATTGCGATTTCATTGTAATACCTTAATTGTAAAAACCAGCACAATACAAGTCAGACGTCTTGCTTCGCATACACTTTGAATGATTGTTTTTAATATATTTTGGGACGATAAGGCAGAATCTGATATGTACGAATACAGCACGATTTATATGTAGAAACAACATTGGTATTTTTAAGAGGTCATGAACCCATTTTGGGGCTCGTACCGGCGACCGACGAGGTGAGTTGCGGGCATGAATCACTCCATCGTCTATAAATACCATACCCAATGGTCTAGTTATTATATAATTATACATGTCGGACCATTTAATGCACCCCATTTCATTCGGGTCGACCCAAGTTGAGCGCATTTATTTTCTATACTGATCCCTCGCTCCTTAAACTGTCATGGTATCTATGATGTAAGCATAAATAGTTCACTTTCCCATACGCAAACTAGAGTCTACAATTACAGAAAAAATTCACAAAATTTCCCTCGTAAGATGATGCGTATTAAGTATTACTTGATTAGCTTATTATGACAGTGCAAGTTTAATTCCAGTTCTGAAGACTTCAAATAAGGCATTTACGTTACAATATATATGGAAATTTTATGTGTATCTTATAACTTCTTTATAATCTGATAGACATGCAAATGTTAATACAAGCTGCATTTTGTATTTATAAACATCTGATTGTATCGTATCTAACACTGGATATCTGAAGTAATTTAAATTCAAATACTTGAAATATTTTAAACAGAAAAAAGCTATTGTTTAATTTTTAATCAGCGATTGATTAGTTTTATAGCTCGACTCAAATGTACCTAATCGACACTGTTGACATGACTCGAGTCTTGTTAGCTATTATTTATATAAACTACATGCTTAGTAATACCAGACATTGTACAGCGATGTGAACGCTACATGATAGTTTCTCAAAATACTGAAACCGCACTGTTTACTTCAGTATTTATACTGTGCTATATTTAGGCGCCAGAAAACATAACTTTACCCAACATACTGTAGAAAACTTCCGGTTATTCATTCTTGTTACTCATCAACAAGGAAATTATTGTTACAGCAATAGTATAAGTACAACACTTTAAAAGTTTAATAATTTGTACTTAAAGAAAAACTTTATCAATGGTTGTGTAAGAATGTAAAATGAACTAAAACTGTAATATATGTGAATAAATCATTACATGGTAATAAGTTATAACCACCAGTTGAATGGCTTGAGAAGAAAGATATTTTTGTTAACCATACCAGCGGTAGAGCGGACATTGAAAATAGTAATTGACCTTGAACCCTTGACTTGACCTTGAACCCGTCTTGACCTTGGACCCTTGACCTGACATTGAACCCTTGACTTCACTTTGGACCCTCGATTTTGACATAGTATCCTTGACTTGACCTTGAACCCTTGACTTGACTTTGAACCATTGACTTGACCTTGAACCATTGACTTGACATTGGACCCTTGACTTGACCTTGAACCCTTCACCTACAGCAGAAGCATGCTCTGTGCATGTCGTCCCAAAATGTTGAATGTGCTAATATCTAGAGTAAAGGAATGGACACGAACTCAAGAATCGTATGATACCAACTTTTGACCTATGTATGGCGAGTACGGAATTGGTCAGTTGTGTGTAATTGATGATGGAACTCTAACTGCTGACCTCTTAGTTCGACCTTGACCTTAAATTGACGCAGCTGTGAACATTTAGGCCAAATTACTGGGAGAAAAAACCCCGTAGGACTGGAGATGTTTTGGATGTGACACACATACGCTTACTTTTGACCACTTTGAGAACGTGTATGACCTTGTATTGGTAGTAACAGACTTTCTAGCACGTGTCACCATTATCGACACGTGACCGTAAAATGACTAGACACGTGCGCCAATAAATTCCAGTCCTCCAGAACTGTTTTGTTGTATTTTCAAAGTGGCCGCATCCTTCACCAGCGTTCACATTTGCCTAGGTTTAGCGTTTTACATGCCAATTATGAGGTTGACACGCCATTGTTCACCTTCTCAACCTGTTTTGTATCAGGTTATGCAAATTATTTGGTGAAATAGAATACTTATTGTTTAGAATTATTTACACCAGACCCATATATGACCATTATATAGACTCAAGCACCAAAGTTTAGTTCTTATTCTTGGTGAATTTTCGGGGCTGAAAATGCGCCTTCCTAACCTACTCCTTTGATCGCATACAACATATTCAAACACTTTCAACAATCAAAACATGAAACAGCTCTTTGTACTTTTCTCATTTCTCATTCATGAAAACATGCTTTTAAGTATGAATTTCATAAGAATGGTGATTTGGCAAGTGGAGATTTGACATGTATTTCCTTATGATACACAAAATCATGTCGTCTGCGGTTAATATGTTTGCGCATGTCAATTATGGAGAGTTAATTATTATTTGCAATTATAATTCATATTTCATTTTCATATTCCTTCTCCTTCTTATATACCTCCACCACAACCAACACCATCACTAGCAGCAGCAACAGCAGCACAGCAGCAGCAGCAGCAGCAGCAACAGCAACAAGAAAAAGAAAAAAATATAACAACACCATCCTTACCATCCCAGCAACATCTTAATGTCATCTTCATGTCATCATCATCATCATCATCATCATCATCATCATCTCTCCGAACCGGCTCCTACTCCTACTCCTTCCTCTTTTAACCCATCGGAAGTGATTTCAAGCCTGCCTTTGCTATATAAAAGTTATGAAATTGATATCAGTGGAAGTTTCGTCGAGTAGCGACCCAGATGCAGAAGTCAAGTACGTTACAAGTAGTGAGCCATAGCGAATGCATTCAGCTTATACCACCGACGCAAAAAATGCAGCTGACGGTTTAACATTTATTGTATTGCTTAATATACGTTTTTTATGTTTCTATTGATTGTAAATATACGCTGAACGTCCCATTATTGCCCGCGGTTGTAATGTTTACTTCTAACTTAACTCATCATGTTTATCAAAGCTTGTGAAATGTTCGTTTAAATTGAAATTGGGGGGGGGGGGGGGGGGGGGGGAACTGGCTAACTGCGTCTTGAGTTAAGATTTAAGTAAATATCGTATGAATTTCGTTGTTTAAAAGCCAGTCATTTAATAGCGTAAATTAGGAAAACATTAAATTTAGTTGTGTATCTTAAATTCTCTGTGCAAGGAGGGTCTGTTTCATCATATTTAATAAAAAAAATCAGCTTTGGAAATACTACAATCTGAGATGTCTCGCCGTTTAAATAGATCTGATTTTGAAGCATCATCAAGACAGTTCTTCATACATTGTCCTATTATAGTTTTAAAAAAACGTGTTCAGCCTTGCGCCATACTGAAGGTCTTATTTCGAATGATCATTTGAAGAGTCGTCTGCGCATTTTCGAGAATAGCTAAATGACGTTTTCAGCTTTGTGCCATCTTTGAATTATCATTTGAACAGTCTTCTGCGCATTTCCAAGTAAAGCTAAATGGTATTGTCAGCCTTATGCCATCCTAAAGATCTAATTTTTAATTAACATTAAAACAGTCATCAATAAATGACTTTCAGCATTGAGCCATCCTTAAGATCTAATTTTGAATTAACATTAAAACAGTCGTCAGCGCATTTTCCAACTAAAGCTAAATGACATGATCAACCTTGCGCCATTGTTAGATCTTATTAAACAGTTTCCTCACATTTTCCGATTATAGCTGAAATATGCTGAAAGAAAGTTGACTTATACTTATTTCTGGAACATCCAGCAATAACATTATCAACTATTCGACCTTGATTCCATATATGTCCATAATAGGCGCCGACCCTACCCTTTATATACCCTGTTGAATAATAAGTAATGAATATAAGGTCCATACATAAAGCTTATACAATTGAAATACAAATAAAAAAGCGTACCTACTCTTCCAGTTTTGAACAATATGTAACCTTACCATACACAAAAATGGCATTATTATCGTACAACTAAATTATACAAATGTAAGGTATGCATTAATAGGTTCGAGCCAGAAGTCGAACTTATTGTTTCGTGGGTAGGCAACCTGATCGCCACTAAATAATCATGACATAAATCTAGATCTATATCTCGTTTGTCCATGTTAAATGAAAGGTCAAGCACGCATATTACAGAAGAACGAACTGGTTGGAATTGGTCAGAGATTCTGTGTATGGTTCCGACCTCAGCATCCGAACCAACTCAACCACACTCCACTGAAATAGCGCAGCAGACGGAAGTTATCTTCTGCACCTATGTATTCATTAAAGGGGAAATTATGATTCCAACAGGTGAATATAATTATTGAGAGTAATAAAATCATTATGTTGGTCATAAAAACACTGTAAAACCATGAAGTCATTACAGAAAGTTTTTTTTCAGTAACAGTTGTAATTCAAAATAAAAAATCGATCCCTGTCAAACGTTTGTCTGTTTAAGGGCCTCCGGACCCTTACTTCACGACTACACGTGTTCCTTAAATTAATAGGCCCCTATCAATTAAACATAGTGACCGTGTCATGTCAGAAACAATGAACGTAGTAATATTGAGTGTAACAAGTGTGCTTACATAAAAATGCATTTTTTAAAGAGAATCTGGCCCCAATTTCTCGATACTTCTTAAGCTTAACAGGCTTAAGTAGCTTATTTTTCTATTGATTGTGATTATCATAATGATTTCCTGTCTAAAGTATAAAAAAACTCTTAAAGAAGTTTATATTTAAAAAAAATAAAACCAGGCTTGTCACACTTACAGTCTTTCAATGCTTTCAGCACTGTCATTTGAAAATGGGTGCTTGTCCAGGCCATATGTTGGAAAATTCTGAAGGGATTGAAATGACACCGGAAATATGGATAGGTGGCAATAAAAGGAAGTTCAGCCTGGGCCTTTTCTTGGAAAGTTCTTAAGAGATTGAAATGAAACTTGAAATAGTTAAAATAACAGCCTTACCCTCCATATTTATTCATGTAGTGTTAGGGTGAGCTTTTCCCATTGCCCACCATCCTTTCAATTTCTTCTCCTTATCTGCCTTGCCAATTTAGATGAAACTTCACTGGGATGTTCCTTGGATGGTGCCCTTTTGTAACCTATTCTGAAATTTGACTTTCTTTCTATTCTTTAAAGCTAAAGGGAAACAAATGGACTAGGTGGACAGTTTTGGAAACAAAGCCTGTTCCTGTGACTTCTGTCAGAAGACCCCTTTATATTATGAATCTCTTTTCAGTACTTCAGTCAAATTATTAATGGTTATCAATATTTTGGATCATTCCAAGTCATATCAAAATTATAGTTTTCAATATAAACAAGTTATAAATAATTACAGTTTACTTAATTTAATCAAGGAATATAAGACATGAAATAAGGAAGTGATGCCTAATCCAATACTTTTTAGGTATCTTACATTATTATTATAATTATACAGACAAGTGACTTTTAAAAGAAGGGGCCTACTGGCAGATGTTCAAGGCATAAGATTGTCAAATCATTAAAAACTGAGGATTTACTTTAATTTAGGCCCCAGATTAAAACGAATAAAGAAGAAAACCAAAGTAATTAAGACTAAATCCGATGACAGGTCCCTCAGGTGGGGCTCTTTAGGAAAGGGGCGGACAATCCTGTACCACTTGTCAATTCTTACACCCAATACCAGCTAATGTTTGCAAATAAATTTGGCAAAAGGCGCCTGTCAGTAAAGCAAACAACTTAACATTTCAATTTTGTACCAAACTAGAACAGTCAGACTCATATTTTCAAACAGTTTCATTTGATTTCAACACACAACCTTGACATTCATACATTGAATAAGTGGGATCCTGACAGAATACCCCCCACACGCAACCCCCCCCCCCCCCCCCTGACAGAACAACCCCCAGACAAAACACCCCCCTGACAGAACAACCCCCAGACAAAACACCTCCCTGACAGAACAACCCCCAGACAAAACACCTCCCTGACAGAACAACCCCCAGACAAAACACCTCCCTGACAGAACAATCCCCAGAAAAAACACCTCCCTGACAGAACAATCCCAAGACAAAACACCTCCCTGACAGAACAACCCCCAGACAAAACACCCCCCCTGACAGAACTACCACCAGACAAAACACCTCCCTGACAGAACAATCCCCAGACAAAACACCTCCCTGACAGAACTACCCCAGACAAAACACCTCCCTGGCAGAACAACCCCCAGACAAAACACCTCCCTGACAGAACAACCCCCAGACAAAAACCTCCCGGACAGAACAACCCCCAGACAAAACACCTCCCTGACAGAACTACCCCCAGACAAAACATGTCCCTGACAGAACAACCCCCAGACAAAACACCTCCCTGACAGAACAACCCCCAGACAAAACACCTCCTTGGCAGAACAACCCCCCAGACAAAACACCTCCCTGACAGAACTACCCCAGACAAAACACCTCCCTGGCAGAACAACCCCCAGACAAAACACCTCCCTGACAGAACTACCCCCAGACAAAACATGTCCCTGACAGAACACCCCCCTCCCCAGGCAGAACACCTCCCTGACAGAACAACCCCCAGACAAGACACCTCCCTGACAGAACAACCCCCAAGACAAAACACCTCCTGCTACTTTTTGTATCGGTGAAAAAATCCTCCTCATTATTTGTTCAAGGTGAATAAAAACACCCGCAAAGGATAATCGACTATGACTAATCATGTTTTATCTATAAGCTATATTAGCATACAAAAGCATATTTGCCAGGCTTTCAAGGCTTGTTTTTATAAATAATAGAAAACTTGAGTAATAAAGTCCATGTTGAATGACCAAACTCATGTTATATTCTTTATAACTAGCAGTTTTAAAATGAGTTATAAAAGCCTGTCTTCTAGCACTGTGACTTACCAGTGAACAGGATGTTGTATAACTCGTTTCTTTTTATACAACAGTGCTTTTGAAGGATGACCAAAATGTTTTGTTTACAATCTGAAAATGCATTTGGGCTATTATATAAATGCACCAAGGTTGCAGTCTAAGACAGGAATTATCTCCCCTAACTTTGCGGGCTATGCACACCAAGGTTGCTGTCTCAGACAGGAATGATTTCCCCTGACTGTGTGGGCTATGTGCACCAAGGTTGCAATCTCAGACAGAAATTATCTCCCCTTACTGTGTGGGCTTTGAGCACCATAATTCCAGTCTTAGACAGGAATTAGCACCCCTTACTCTGCGGGATATGCGCATCAAGGTTGTTTTCTCAGACAGGAATTATCTCCCCTGACTGTCGGCTATGTGCACCAAGGTTGCAATCTCAGACAGGAATTATCTCCCCTGACTGTGTGGGCTATGTGCACCAAGGTTGCAGTTTCATACAGGAATTATATCCCCTGACTGTGTGGGCTATGTGTACCAACGTTGCTGCCTCAGAGAGCAATAATTTTTCCCTAACTGGGTTGGCTATGTGTACGAAGGTTGCTGCCTCAGACAGCAATAATTTTTCCCTGACTGGGTTGGCTATGTGGACCAAGGTTTCAGTCTCAGATAGGATTTGTCTTCCCTGACTGTGTGGGCTATGTGGACCAAGGTTGCACTCTCAGACAGGATTTGTCTTCCCTGACTATGTGGGCTATGTGGATCAAGGTTGCAGTGTCAGACAGGATTTGTTTCCCCTGACTGTGTGGGCTATGTGGACCAAGGTTGCACTCTCAGACTGGATTTGTCTTCCCTGACTGTGTGGGCTATGTGGACAAAGATTGCACTCTCAGACAGGAATTGTCTTCCCTGACTATGTGGGCTATGTGGGCCAAGGTTGCAGTCTCAGATAGGATTTGTCTTCCCTGACTGTGTGGGCTATGTGGACCAAGGTTGCACTCTCAGACAGGATTTGTCTTCCCTGACTGTGTGGGCTATGTGGACCAAGGTTGCAGGCTCAGATAGGATTTGTCTTCCCTGACTGTGTGGGCTATGTGGACCAAGGTTGCAGGCTCAGATAGGATTTGTCTTCCCTGACTGTGTGGGCTATGTGGACCAAGGTTGCACTCTCAGACAGGATTTGTCTTCCCTGACTGTGTGGGCTATGTGGACCAAGGTTGCACTCTCAGACAGGAATTATTTACCCAGGCTGTGTGGGCTATGTGGACAAAGATTGCGCTCTCAGACAGGATTTGTCTTCCCTGACTATGTGGGCCATGTGGACCAAGGTTGCACTCTCAGACAGGATTTGTCTTCCCTGACTGCGTGGGCTATGTGGACCAAGGTTGCACTCTCAGACAGGAATTATTTACCCAGGCTGTGTGGGCTATGTGGACCAGGGTTGCAGACTCAGACTGGATTTATTGTCCCTGGCTGTGTGGGCTATGTGGACCAAGGTTGCAGTCTTAGACATATTGTTTTTGCCCTGTCCGTCAGTCTGTCCGCATGAACTCTCATAACGGAATGGTAACAAGTACTGATACAATAAGCGTTCTTGCAATAACTACTATGTGGATGAATGACAATGCTATTCATTTTAATAAATCATTTCAGTCAAAGTATTTACTGTTATCAATATAATTATTAGGGATGGCAAATGAGTAGTAAAATTGGTAATCGAGTACTCTGACAATCTTCCGATCGAGTACTCAGGTACTCGATTACTCGAATAACTTGAATTGGTTTTCGGGAAGACAAGTTTGTGTATACATATATCGTTCATGTACTTTGTGCGTTGGTCGTAATATTGGCCATTTTCATCTTTAAATAAGACTGTCATTATGTACCTTAACAGAAAAATCAATTAAAAGAAAACAAATGTTGTTTCTTGCTTTTAATTTGTCCATTTCATTTCATTTTATAGATACATATTTACTAAAATATAAATGGAAAGTAAAACTCGGATCATATTCGAGCGTCTCAATGATCGGGACTACACTCAATAATGAACAACATTTAGAATTACGATGAACAAAAATTATTTATAAATTTGCTTAGTTGTTTCCTGTAGCATTCAATGTCCATTTTTTGGTTAAAACTCTCTAATTTGTAAACAATACAATTGTGTAGGAGATGTATACCGCTATTCAAACTTCAAAAATTGGTAACCAATTTTAATGATGTGTGTATATTGTTGAATAAAACATTTTAGTACAACTGAAGCTGTTATCTGCTAGACAAATTATGATGCAAGACATCAAAGATGCAAGCTAAAAATGTTTAAGTGTGAATATATAATTGGAATGAGGGTGAAACATAAGTTTAAGCATTCATAATATGAAAATGTACTATAGCAATTGGCAAAGGGAAATAACAACTGCATCTGACCAGCACCCAGTCTAAATGAAAAGGAAAGTTTAAAAAAATGTGTTATTCATAGACCCTTATCCTTTGTAAATTGTAAACCTGTATCCCTACAGACACAGCCTTCGGGCTGTGTCTAATAATCTTATAAGATATAATGCAAGTCACAAGTATATCGATTAAACTTGCAGGGCCATACAGATTTAAAAGTGAACAAAATTGATGTTAAAAAAAGTACTGAACAAATGCCGAATGTGTTTTTTACATCTTCCGACATTATATTAACTGTGTTGGACAGTGGTATATGGATTGGATTACAGTTTGTTTTTATTTTCTAGTATCACCAATGTTTGTTTTTTTCTAAATATTACAATTCTTGTTTATAAATAACATATTTGTATTGAAAGATCGACACTCATGTAATAATCTCTTAATCAATTTATTTCTAAAGCATAAAAGTGTCTCTACTTGCTCTGACTAAGGCTTGTTTTAGGTGTGCAAGACCTGTATCCCTACCTCTCAGGTGAAGGTCACACTTAGTGTTTACTCAAAATTGAATGCAGTATATCAGGACATAGAGTATAGGTGATCATGTCTGGGTTGTTACTTTCTCTTGTATGGGCAGATTTAGAAATTACTTACCACATGTGTTGGACATAAAATTATCAAGAAAGTGTGTCACATGCAACACAGGTGTCCCTACCTCTAAGGTCAAGGTCACACTTAGTGTTTTTTTACAATGGAATGCTTCATATAAGGACATAAGGGTATAGGTGGTCATGTCTGGGCTGTAACTTTCTCTTGTATGGACAGATTTTAAAATATTTTGCCACATGTGTTGGACATACCAAGCAACATGTAGTGTGCAAATCCTGTGTCCCTATCTCTAGAGTCAAGGTCACACTTAGTGTTTGTTCACAATAGAATGCTGCATATCAGGACATAGAGTATAGGGGGTCGTGTCCAGGCTGTAACTTTCTCTTGTATAGACAGATTTTAAAATACTATGCCACACGTGTTAGAAATACAATGACGACTTTTAACATGCAAATTCTGTGTCCCTACCTCTAAGGTCAAGGTCACACTTAGTGTTTGTTCACAATAGAATGCTGCATATCAGGACATAGAGTATAGGTTGTCGTGTCCAGGCTGTAACTTTCTCTTGTATAGACGGATTTGAAAATAACTTGCCACATGTGTTGGACATACCAAGCAACGTGTTGCGAGCAAGACCCATGTCCCTACCTCTATTTATAAATATTAGAAAACATGTGTATATCAAATTACGTATTGAATGACCGACCTTGAATATTCTCTATATCTAGCAGTTATAAAATTTGGCATAAGAACGTGTCTACTAGCAATGTGACTTACCAATAAACAGGATCTTGTATAATACATTTCTTATTATACAACAGTATTTTTGAGGGATTGACTAAACGTTGTGTTTATTACAATCTGAACCGCTCTTCCTTAATTACACATGTTGGCTATGTGCACCAAGGTTGCAGTCTCAGACAGGGATTATCTCCCCTATCTACACATAAACTCCCATAATTGAATGGTAAACAAGTACTTATCAGTTTGCAAAATTGCAATGCCAAATAAAAAATAAGGCTTTAGTGCGGTGTTGCGGCATTGGCATCTTGTTTAGTAGTTTGTTACTTATCTAATATCAATAGATACACTCCAGATTTACAGAATTAGGTGCGGTATAATATTCATCCTAACCATAAAATAAATAACTCCGAATTGCAACAGAAAAAAAAAAATCATGTAAAATGTGCATGAACTATTTGAACTACCCTGGTCATATATCTCAAAAGGAAATGTAGGACAAAACATCCCATGGACAAATCCTCCCACATGATTTTTGACTAGGTAGACAAAACATCCCAGATCATTTTGACACTCAAAGCCAATTAACAGTTAGTTAACAATTATTTACATTTAGAAATTATTAAATATCTGTGAGCTATCTATTCATATGGATTCATAATTGTTATTGGGTGGTCCGGGGCATGCCTCGTGGAACATTTTGAAAACAATGGTGCAATCTGGTGCATTCTGGGCGTTCTGAGGCCTTATTTTAATAATACAGGAAAATGGACATCTGCAGATTTAGGATCATGTACGTCAAGAACATATTCTGCAACTTTGGCTGATTTTTAAAAATTAAAAGGTCTGAAACATGTTGATTCAGCAGCGTACTCACGTATAGGCAGCTACGCGCCTGCTTACTGACAAAAGTTTATGGGATCTTTTGTCCAGGATAGGATATTTAGTCCGCCTAGTCAAAAAGGACAATTGGGCAGTTTTGTCCATGCGACGTTTTGTCCAGTTCCCCTCAAAAGGTTGTCTTCAAGTTGTAAAATGATAAGGCGTGAGACCACAGTTATTTTTACTATATGTTTCGTATAGACACTAACCTGGCTTTTGACTTTATACACATCCCAATTGAAAAACAAGGACATGGCATCTCTAGAACAATTCAAGACACAAAATATAATCACAAGAAAACACCATGTTGACCATTGACCCGACTGTCAAAATTGAGTTCAAAAACATAACCCTTCCGCCAAGGAGTCAATCGGCTACAAACAACTAATTTTCAGACTTCCACAAGCTATGGTTTTTCCAATATTTACACTGAAAACTATCAATTTCTGCAATAGAGTGTCATATTCAGTCAAGTTCTCTGCAAAAAGAACATTTTTTGCTTCTTTTTTATTCAATTTTAATAAAATATTGATACTTGAACACAAGCACTCTTTTTTCTGTATTCACATCCGGATCTTGGTCAACGGGGGGCAGATAACTGTGGTCTTGAGCCATGAAGATGTTTTTAATGCCAATGGAAATATGTATAGCCTGAGGAAATTGAAGCAATAATTGATAAGAAGGTCAACTTCCTACACTATATAATAATGGATTAATTTCTGCGATAAAGGCCTATATGAGGCATTCTAAATTTGTGCTTAATGACTTTAACTTTTTAGAATGTAGTAACCCATGTATGAACACTTTTATAAACCAAATTTTGACAAAAGAAAATGTTAACCGATTTCTATATAAAATCTTTGTTAATAATAATGAAATTCCAACAAGTCAACACAAATGGTTATAACAATATGAAAATGTCTGTATTAATTATGTCTGTATTAATTGGAAAAATGTCTATAGTTGTGTATTTAAGTGTACAAAAGATTCTTATATTCAATGGTTACAATTAAGAGTTCTTCATAGAATATTACCAACAAATTCATTATTATATAAAATGAAGCTGGTTGAAAATGATATTTGCTCCTTTTGTGAATGCCATGAAGAAACTCTTTTACATCCCTTTTGGGATTGCAATAAAATACAGCCGGTATTGCAGGATATGGTACATAAGTTGAATATTAATGACTCAAGTATTGTCATTAACAGTATGTTTGTATTGTTAGGTTCTGGAAATAATAATTTCAAATTTGATATACTTTTATTAGAATATAAGAAAGTTATTTTTCTGTGTAAAAGAAAAAAGTGTGTTCCAACAGTAATTGGTTTCAAAAATAGCCTTCAGTTAGCATGGAACATTTATGAAAATATTTCAGATAAATTTAAAAATGATTGGGCAATTGTAAGAAATTTGTTCTTGTAACTACACTTTTCAGATTTCAAGTTTTCATACAAAAGAATAATACAATGTATCATATAAACAATTATATCTTTTTTACATGCATGTTTTATATCTTTTTTTCTTTTCCTCTTCCCTTTTTTTCCCTTTTTTTCAGTCGTTCTTGGTTTATATGTACATTCGTAGTTTTTAAATTATTACTGATTACTGGTACATGAATTAACTGCTTTGGTATATCATGCTTGAAAGTTTTATATTATGTAATGATTTACTATGAAATGTAAAATGCATATATATTGTTGAATAAACAAAAGTTTGAAGAAAAAAAAAAAAAAAAAAGTATTTATATCATTAATGATGCACGTAATTACTCTTGAACTGATGTTATACATAATTGTCAAATGAGTATTTATGGATTAAGCGTGAATAACCATGCTTTAACATCAAGGCTTGTTAAATATTAGAAAAATTGTTTTGTTATATCTTGCAGTTATTTTTATATGTTAAGGCTTGTCTGTTTTGCTCACTAAGGTTTGGTTTTGTAAATATTTAGAATACTTGTTGACTAAAGTTAGTATTGAATGACCACTCATGTCATAATTTCTCTATATTTAGCAGTTATAAACTCAGATATAAAAGCATCTCTGCTAGGAATGTGACTTACCAATAAACAGGATGTTGTATAACACATTTCTCTGTACACCAGTACTTTTTAAGGATTATGTGAATCATGAAAAAATGGGTTCTAGTCTCAGACAGAAATTATCTCCCCTTACTCTGTTAAGGCTATGTGCACCAAGGTTGAAGTCTCAAACAGGATTTGTCTCCCCTGACTGTGTGGGCTAAGTGGACCAAGGTTGCAGTCTCAGACAGGAATTATCTCCCCTTACTTTGAGGGCTGTGCGTGTACCAAGGTTGCAGGCTCAGACAGGAATTATCTCCCCTGACTTTGAGGGCTATGTACACCAAGATTGCAGTCTCAGAAAGGAATTATCTCCCATAACTTTGTGGGCTATGTGCATTAAGGTTGCATTCTTAGACAGGATTTATCTACCCTTAATTAAATACACGTATGTTTTAACATTGTTTTGTCAATATAAGACCTTGTACCATGGTGGAGAGTATTTCTACACAATCATGACCTCCCATTATGAAACAGTAACAAGTACAATTATGTTTGAAAATGTTCTATGACTAATTTTGGGGTAAAACACAATACTTTTCATTTATTCTGCACACTTTTCCTAGAACATTGTCCTTCAGAACATGGTACAAAACTGTAATGTTACCTGCATTCCTAGATGAAACACTCATGTATAATCTCAATAACTTGGGATGTGGGTGTCCTGAAACTACTAAATATCTGACCTTATTGACATGCATGTAAAAACAATTGGGTATTTATGGGTATTTTGTACTTTTCTTTGGCACTTGAACATGGCTTATCATATTTAGAAGCTGTTAAAGCGATTTTGTTTCCAGCACACCTGCTAAAAAAACTACACTATTGTACTACAGAAGGTTACACAAAACTAATATTATCACCAAATTATTTTTTGGTTCAAGACATGCATACTGCCCAAAACTTTGAGTCATTATATCTTAAAGCCCAATTAAACAAAGTTGTCAATACTCTAGTATTCAATTTTCGATGTCATGTTAAACACTAAGCCATGTCACACAAATCCAGCCTGCTGTATGTACTGTCAGTTCAATGACAGGTATAATGTAACATATTGTACTTCCTTGACATTTTCTTTTATAAGAAAAGTTTCATAAAATTTCTTCATTTTCTTTCAGTACTGTGGGCTTCTAGAAGGCCCTAATGGAACTGAATGTGTGAACTGGGCCCACAACATGACTGACAGTGACCCATATATTCACCCGGCAATTGTTGTCAAGAAAAAAGTCATGCCAAAGAAGATCGCCAGTAAAGAGGCGCAAAAAGAAAAGACATGGCATGATGTGGTTTGTGTTTTTGCTCTTTTCAATTGTTGTTAAGGCGTATCAGTGCCAATTTTTATGACCCCAAAAAGGGAAGCATGTAGTTATTGCACTGTTCTGGTCAGTAAGTCTGTCTGTTACTGCTGCATCTTAAGTGTAACTTATTCAATCTTCTTGGAATTTCTATCAAACTTCACAGAATTGTACAGGAGCATGAGAAGGTATGTCATGCATGATAGCATTCTTGCTGTTACCTCAAAGGTCAAAGTCATACTTAGAGGTCAATTGAGCCCCTTGAGAAATTTCATAGAAATAATTATTTACACATTTGTTACTTACTCAATTGTGATCTGATTTTGATCAATCTTCACCAAAGTCTATTAGCATCATCGGAAGTCAAGTTGTGCAAAGGACAAAGCGTGTTCTTGCTTCTAAGGACAAGGTCACACTCAGAGGTCAATTGATAGAAATTTGAAACTTGAAATCAATTTTGATCAAACTTCTTAGAATCGTGTAGCAGCCTGAAAAGGTGTGTTGTGTAAAGCATTTGTGCACTCACCTTGATAGTGAAGTTCAAACTTATAGGGATTTAATAATAATAACGGATGTCTCATTTTGATCAGAGTTTCATCAAATTTTACAAAATGGCACAACAGTTTAAGAAGGTGTGTTTAGTAAAGCATTATTTTTTCTAACTTCAAATGTCAAGGTACCAAATATTGGTCATTTATGTAGCCTGATTTAATAGGAATATTTCTTGTCTCTGTTGTAACTCCTTTAATTAGATTTCAATCAAACTTCACAGAATTGTAGAGAAGCATGGAAGGTACGACATGCATAGAATTTGTGCTCTAAATGCAAAGTTTGAGTTCACACTCATTGGTCAGTGGAGCCAGATAGGAATTTCATAGTAATGTGTCAATATATGTTTTGATAAATAAATAAGTTATCCTAGGTCAAGTACATAGGACAGTTACAACTTTCTTTAAATTACTGTCATTTTTAAAATTGGCTCAAGAAAGATCAAATTGGAGGCATTTATCACACTATTGTGACATCTCTTTTTCCATTTTAACTTTGATTGTTAAGATAGGTTTTAAGTTGGGGTGACATGGTTGACACTAAACCGCCATATTCTAATAAAAACACAATTTATTAGTAATGATTTAATATTTAATAATCTTTTAATAATAAAATATTATATAAATATATATAATAAAAAGAAGAAAAAAATTATGCGTATTTAGATCTCAATGTGAACACCAAAAGTGAGTATTTAAAGCCACTCGTGAAATATACCTTTTGGTGCTCACTCTGTGAAATATATTTTGATCTTATACTGACATGAACAATTATCCTCTGTGTGGTTTGGTTTGTAGTTATAGTTTAAAACTAAAAGTAATATAGAACTTGTTAAGCAGCTAAAAACTCTCTTTTTTCAGTTTGACACGGATGCCCTGGAAAAGAAAATGGAAGTGCATGCTGGGATTCCTGTCGTTACCAAGGCAACATGGACGGAGATCATTGAGAAATCCCACGCCCCACGCCATGTATTCTATAAGGCGGGAAAATGGGCGGGAGAAGTCGCAAAAGTGTCTTTGGTAAAAATGGACATATTTGAATATTTTTGGTTGTAAGGGAGAACAGGAAGGGCTGTTACAGTCACCCTCACTATAGCTTTAATGTTGATGCTCCATCAAGTAAAAGTGACCTATATGCATAAATCTCAGTATTAGTTCAAAATTCATAAGGCATATCAGACTCTGACAGTGAAGTTATATAACTCTTGAACTAATTTGAATTAAAATTATTGCGATCTTTTTTCAGAATTTTTAACCAGGTTTTCAATGGAGACCAGGTTAATATTAGAAATGGGATGGCATTAGTAGGGCGGGCGGACCAGGTGAAGGTCACTGTTACTAAAAATAGAGAAATGGTTTCAGTAAGAATGGATGGATAGTGATGTAAATTGTGTTTAGGTAGCTTATGTGAAGAGCTAGCTAGCGATATAGTGGCACTTTTTTAGATGGGGCAATTGTGGCCACCTAGCTATTTATTGAAAAAAAAACATTATAAAGGAATATATATATACACAATTCATATGCTATTTGTATGTTTTGATCATTAAATTCATATAAGTTAAACATAATAATGCATTAAAATAAAGAAAAAAAATTGCATTAGCCTATAAAGTGTGCCGATACATTATGGATAAGAATACCGGTATATCACTGAGTGTAAGTAATTAGGTAATGTTCTTTGACTGTCATTATTTGAACTTTGAGCATACCAAAATTATTCATATACATACAGTCGAACCTCGTTCGCTCGAACTCCCAGGAACCGGCAAAAATAAGAGCCTCAAAAAGTTAAGCGGGACTGTTTACCTTCAGGTTTAAGTAATCGGTTATTTACATCCAGTTCGAGCGGACAAAGATTTCTAGCAAAGTGAGTTTGAGCCAACAGGGCTAGACTGTAGCATAAATCAACCAATTTTTTTATATACTGTATCGGTCATCCACCTTCATTCAGAGTTTGACATTCCTTGTTAAACACCTTATTCTCGTTTAAAGGTTGTGTACGTCATGGCAGATTGTGGAAATTGCCGAAGAAATAATCAAACTTTTCTCGACATTCAGACTGCTGTCCGTCACATTGGTAAGAATTTCTTTGCTTTAAATGTCAGATTTTCTTTTAATGATGAGTATTAAGTGAAGTATTTCATACACAGCAGCCAGTTGTAAAAAATCCACTATCTTTTTGGTATGGTCCAAGTTATCCAAATGTTCATTGATTGGTCAATATTTATCAAATTATTATTTCTAACCAATCAAATCATTTAAAAGTGTAAACTAGCCAAACAGTAACTTGTGGACAACTTACCATAGTTTTATACAGTTGGCTGCAGGTCTGTGAGTTTTCCCATGATCAGCAGTTTGTTACCTTGACTCGAAACTTCTAGTCAAAGTGCAAACCTTCAAAGTATAGTTTTAATTATCAGTAAAATCTCTTTATATAAAGCATTAGGGTTAATATTACAAATTTGGTGTTTTTACACCAACTAAGAATATAAGTATCTTCCATGGCTAAGAGTGTAAGATAGGTTTATCCCAACCCGAGCGTAAGGTGTTTTGTGGAAACGAGGTTTACCAAGTTTCAGCAAAACACCCTGCGCGAGAGTTGGGATGAACATATCTTACACGAGCGGCTATGGTAGATGCTTTTTCTCCCACGTCAGTTAAACAAAATTAAGTAAAAATGTACTTTTGCTAGAACTCTTTTGTGCGTATTTAAAATAAATGCGTATGGATATGTGATAATTCGTGGTTGTCAAGGATATGTGCGCAGTGATTCAGATTATGTTAATAGTGAAGTCGGTCTTTAAATAGTTCTGAGGAGTGAGAAGCATTATTTCCTGAAAGGTGCATGAAAACTGTTTTATGGTGACATTTGAAGTGAGAAATAATTAATTAGCATTCTAAATATTGCCACAAGACAAGGTTTCCATGATGCTACAGACCACAGTCTTCAACAAGAGAGGTAATTACAATGTGATGACCATTAAAAAGGAGTTCCATATGGGTACTTTGTTTATAGTTGCCCGTGGGCAAGATTATAAGTATCTTCCATGGCCGAGAGTGTAAGATAGGTTCATTCCGACCCGAGCGTAGGGTGTTTTGCGGAAAGGAAAACACCTTGCGCGAGGGTCGGGATGAACCTATCTTACACGAGTGGCTATGGTAGATGCGTTTCTCTCCCACCTCAGTTAAACAAATAAGTAGAAATGTATTTTTTGCTGGAACTCTTTATCTTACTCTACTCTTAACTCTACTTATCTGAGGTGGGAGAACTTACTTTCTTACCTTGCAAACTAATGTATATGATCATTTATATCAGATAAGATTCATTCTACCATCTTCAAAATGGTTGTTATTTCCTGTTAATAATGATATCATTTTAACAATAACCCATACATGTGATAACGTCCCGGATGTCCGGGATTGTCCCGGAAATCATATCTCTGTCACGGAGTCACGGAGGGTGCATGTTTGTCCCGGAAAGTCATAAAAAAAACGAAAAAAAAAATCTCGGAATCGATTATCAGCTATTTTGCCTGTCCGGGACACTGGTCGTAAAACACAGGACATGTTGACACTAATCTGTTAATTGGTACATGTGTCGATGAGGTCATCGTCAATCACTCTATAATTGATCTATTGGCCTATTGTTGTGCTTAACGAGACGGGGAGGGTTCTTGTATACAAATTCATTGTTTTCATATGGATTTGTTTGGTCTTATGAATGATAGCTTTTAATTGATGAATTGATATATACATGAGCATGAAGGTAAGTTCAAAGAAAGTGACAAAATGAGTAAAAAAACAAAATTAAAACATGGAAAACATCCCATATTCCATTCAAATTTCAAAGTCGATACGTCGTTATACATTAAACAACTTTAAACAATGTGATGAAATAATAAATATTTTGTAACGCATGTTCTCAAAAGCGCGGGAAAACAGGTGCCCGTATCATCGTATAGTTGTTTATTTCCTGTTTTGATGAAACCGAAAGTAGACTGCATATCCTCCTGGTTAGCACTTCATTTAAAGCCTGGGAAAATATCTGGTGGTTTTATTTTTTCAAGAAAATGCAGAAAAAACAAACCATGTCAAGTCAAAAATACGTCTTGGCAGTCAAAATAGGTACATTTTCCCGACATTAAAAAAGATTAAAATAGCCCCAGATATGCTCTAGAATGCACCACAGACGTTCCCCCATTTAAAAAAAAAATCAGGGGGGGGGGGGGCATGCTCCCAGACACCCCTGGTGTGCGTTGACATTACGACAAGTGTCCCGGAATCAACCCAAGAAAATATCCCATGTATGCAATAACCAAATAAATTCAAAGCATATCTAGTGGGTTTATTGATAAGACCCTATTTTCATTTGAATTTACTCCTGTAGGACAATTCTAAAATTTCAAAATATATCAGGTTAGACTCAATGCAACTGGGAATAACAGACACTTATAAAGTTCATGACTTTTTTGGCACTTAATTACACTAAATCGTTACAAAACACATGGCGGATCGAAGCCAAAATGCATCTAATGGGTGAGGGAAATACTTTAGAAAAAACAACATCTGCAGACATGTACAATGGCTGATTTTGCACACATGACTTGCATGATCATAACATTTGTTATCTTGTTATTTCTATGACTATAAATGGTCAATGTTCTCTTGGTTTCTTCAGATGGAGGGGCAATGTACTATGTGAACTGTACAGCTGAGCCCATCCTGTGCCGTAATCAGAAGATTCGAGGATTTCCAACTATCGTTGCATATCGGGGTCTTGGCTGGTTACGTCCTGGGGATTGTCTTACTAAGACAGCTGCGGCACGTTTTGGGAGTTCCGTCAGAATTGATTATCATGGAGTCATCAGAGTAATTATTCTTTACATTTAGTTTAAATAATTGATCAAGAGTGTTGTCTAAAGTTCATGAAATTAGAGAAAAACAAATGTTTGAATATAGTCCAAGTTGTGCCAACACATTGAAAACTGCAGGGACAAACCCAGAAGTCTAAAATCAGATATAGACCCTGTTATGGGGCGCAAGGTGAGAGCCCCAATAACACTAAACAAGAGACACCACTTGGAGTTTTTGAGGGGGACACCACAAGCAGACTACACTTTAAAACCCTTTAATGGTAAAATGTTCAGGCTTGGACAGTTGCTGAAATTAGATTTTTACATGGCAAAGCACATAAAATTTAAGCAAACTAGAACTGTCAAAACTAATGCTTCTTGATTTTAAATTCTCATGTGATGACAGAGAAGGTCACACTACAATTTTCAAAGAAAAGAAAATGTTTCGGGGCTTTAAAACCCCAAATTGTGGCAGTGTTTACTTTGCCCCAATCCACAATTGCTGGAAAACCATTTAAGTTTCTGAAACATCAAAAGAATGCCTGTACTGATTGTGTTAGTACCCAAGGAACAAAACACGTGTAGCAGTAACATGCCCTACTCCTACTCCTTTCTCCTGATGTGGAACAGAACACAATCATGTAGCAATAATCTAGCTGCATGACTTCAGCTGTGAATTTCACTAATTTTCACACAGAAAAAGAATGCAGTTGCAGTTAATTGCTTATAGCCTTACCTACTTGAAGTTCACTTATGTAACTATCAGTTTAGCAAAGCTCTTAGCAGGTTTATCAGTTTGTCGTTATTTATTGAAGCTGTTGTACTGCCCCTATTTCTCGAACAATCTTACGCCCCAGGGCTTCTAAAAACAAACAATTTTCCGGTCTGGACCGGTTTTAACTCAGCCGCACCAATTTATGTTTATGTTATAGTTCAATTTTAGCGGTGTACTGAAAATACAGTGGTCATATCAGACTGAGGTGGCCTGCTCTATTTTCTGTAAATCGTCAGAATGGTCTCAATCTTATTTGTTGTTTTTTGGTGCATGTGTCAGAATCGATCTACATTCAATAAATCCCCCCGAGATTATTTGTCATTAGTCACACAAAAATGTAACTATCAAATATATACATCCTTTTATTACTGTCACTAGTTGAACAAGTAAGTCTTGGCGGAAAAATACACTGATTGCAATATACTGGTACGTTTAGCGTATGAAATGCATTCTTCAGAATTGAGCAATCAAAATTATAAACTTAAATTTTCTAAACATGAAAAATTTGTGCTTTTAAAAGCCAAGGAAAAATATACTTTGTTTGTGGTATACAATATATATAAGTTATATGATGATGCTTGCATTATATTTGATTCTTTAAATTGAAGAATAATAACGAACCTTCTCTGTTTAGTCCAGCTTGGATAGACACCTTGTGGACATTTCTATGAAATATTATATTAGTACCCAGCCATAATTTCAAAGAAACACCCACTCTTTGTCTATTCTTTACAAAGATACTTAGCTTAGCTGGCTATTTTTGTTTTGATACAAATTCTGAAATGTTCTCCTTTTAAAGGGAGTTCAGACTAGCTTTTAAAGCTGCACTCTCACAGATTGAATGTTTTGACATCTTATTTATTTTTATCTTGGCACGAGCCAATTTTGGAAACCAGTTATATAAGACTGCTGACAAAAAGTAAGGTAGCAGATTTTTATATTTAAGTTCTAAAATTGACGTTTTTATTTTTCTTAAACCGTTACTAACGGTTTAAGCCATAGAACATTAATTTTCAAACGGAAATATGAAAATCTAGGATGAGTGTTTTTGTCAGCAAACTTTAATCATTCATGGTTTGCAGATATCTACGCAAAAAAATTGCTCTTTCCAAGACAAAAAAATAAAAAATGGTAAATCTGTGAGAGTGCAGCTTTAAAGGGAAGTACTTTTGGAGGTGCATAGTAAAGTGTGATGCAAAATATAAAGAAGTAGTACATTATAATTATGTTCAACTTATTGACTTTATTGATCAAAACAAAACAAAAAAGCATATCAATTGTGTATATAGATAAAAAAAATATTTGCAATTTTTGACGTTTTTTATTTGGAGAATTTAATTTCGGCCTAGTAGATATTGAATGAAAAAAGCGTAGATAAAGGATAATATATTTTTAACTGTACACAATTAAATCATATGCTTTTTTGTTTTGATCATGAAATTCAATTGAGTTAAACATAATTATTTACTCATTAAAATTAAAAACAACAAGTTTCTTGCATCTGCCTAATATGTGTGCCTTAAAGATGCACTCTCCCAAATAAGATTTACCACAAATGATACAATTGTTTTAATATAACCAAAAGGGATGAATAAATGTCTAAAACAATGGTTCTTATGAAGGATAACGAGTTTAAATTGAAAGAAATTTGCAGAAAACATGATAGTTCTACCTTATAAGACGGTACTAACTCACACTTAATATTTTAGCAATCACCAGTTAATTAATATTTTTGTGCTTTAACCTGTTCAAAACATGGTAACAATCTTGTTTTTAGTAATTAATATTTTCCATAAATGCAATATTTTGCAAGTAGTGAAAGGTTGATCAGTCAAAATTTATGTTTATTAAATATGTGTGTGTGTATTGCTTTTGAATAAGAGTGTCACTTTAATCAAGGTAAACTTGGTACCTATATAAAATCAAGTTTTATCAAGAAATGTGGCTTATTGAAATGATTGTTACTTGATAAACCTGTTATGCATACATGTACGTAGATATTTCAAGAAATTTTGGGCCTGGATTTGAAGGTGCACAATATTTTGGCTGAAATATGACAAATTCAAATAAGAATATTTATTAGCCATTGTTCAGTAATATTACCGCCCAAATTATGTTTAAGTGAAAATTGTTAATTACCGGTAACTTTATGAATGAAATTCATATGAAATTACTGATACAGGCAATAAAAGGGGTACTCCTTGAATGAAATGATCATGAAGTGCGAAAATTCACGCCATTGTTTTTATGGCTATGCCGGTATTTTTATTGGCAACGATCGTGGTGGTAATTTTTATGCTAAATACGCTAATCATGATACGGGCTTGAAATGTCGAGAACCTCCCAACAACAAGTTGTTTACTAAAGTGAAATACCCGGTATGTACTGAAACAGTTGAAAAATGTTGTCATTGAAAAGAATACTTGAGGGCAGAGCTCAAAACAGAATGATGTTGAACAGCAGAAATGGGACATTTGATTAATTCAGTTCTCATTTTCTTCACATTTTTTAACACTTGTCATGTCAACATGGTAGTATAAGTGAAATATTAGTGGTAAATGTGTTTTTATTCTTCTGCCATGTTTTAATCTACCATTTTTCAGTCCCATTCTACCAAGAAACCATTTGGGAGCATTCTCCACTTGCACCCAAAATAACATTTTGATGTTTATTGATTGACTATGTAGTGACTGAATCTTACAATTATGATTTCAGACTGAAGCGGTTCTAGACTGGTTTTCCCGAGTAGCTGACAGTGCCGTTACTGACCTTCCATCTTCAGACACCCTCCCAGACTTTCAGGTTTGTCTTGTTGTTGTTGTTGGTTGCCATTCCTTTTAACGTATATAAGAATGATCAAACTCCACTGTGAACATGAGGCTTGGTGGTCAGGAGTGGTTTGTTTATACAGAAATCCCTTATCCAAAGGGTGCAGTACCCCTGGAGCTGACCAAGTTACTCTTCATATTTGTAAACAGCTGCCATGAAAAAAAATCATAATGTATAAACATTATTATGTAAAAAGGTTAGTTCTTATATCCCTATGGTTCTTATTTCTGTGTAGGATAAATGAAGACAAGATTCAAGAGCTAGTGGTATATGTGTCCACCTCTGACCCAGGTGGTTGTTGGCTAGGTCTATACCAGTGTGAGAGTGGCCTAGTGGTATAGGTGTCCACCTCTCAGTCTCACCCAAGAGGTTGTTGGCTAGGTCTCCACCAGAGTGAGAGTGGCCTAGGGGTATAGGTGTCCACCTCTCACCCAAGAGGTTGTTGGCTAGGGCTCCACCAGGGTGAGAATGGCCTAGTGGTACAGGTGTCCACCTCTCATCCAAGAGGTTGTTGGCTAGGTCTCCACCAGAGTGAGAGTGGCCTAGTGGTATAGGTGTCCACCTCTCACCCAAGAGGTTGTTGGCTAGGGCTCCACCAGGGTGAGAGTGGCCTAGTGGTACAGGTGTCCACCTCTCATCCAAGAGGTTGTTGGCTAGGTCTCCACAAGGGTGAGAGTGGCATAGTGGTATATGTGTCCACCTCTCATCCAAGAGGTTGTTGGCTAGGTCTCCACCAGTGTGAGAGTGGCCTAGTGGTATAGGTGTCCACCTCTCACCCTGGAGGTTGTTGGCTAGGTCTCCACCAGGGTGAGAGTGGCCTAGTGGTATAGGTGTCCACCTCTGACCCAAGAGGTTGTTGGCTAGGTCTCCACCAGGATGAGAGTGGCCTAGCAGTATATGTGTCCACCTCTCACCCAAGAGGTTGTTGACTAGGTCTCCACAGGGGTGAGAGTGGCCTAGTGGTATAGGTGTCCACCTCTCACCCAAGAGGTTGTTGGCTAGGGCTCCACCAGGGTGAGAGTGGCCTAGTGGTACAGGTGTCCACCTCTCATCCAAGAGGTTGTTGGCTAGGTCTCCACCAGGGTGAGAGTGGCCTAGTGGTATAAGTGTCCACCTCTCACCCAAGAGGTTGTTGGCAAGGTCTCCACAAGGGTGAGAGTGGCCTAGTGGTATAGGTGTCCACCCCTCACCCTGGAGGTTGTTGGCTAGGTCTCCACCAGGGTGAGAGTGGCAGAGTGGTATAGGTGTCCACCTCTCACCCAAGAGGTTGTTGGCTAGGTCTCCACCAGAATGAGAGTGGCCTAGTGGTATATGTGTCCACCTCTGACCCAAGAGGTTGTTGGCTAGGTTTCCACAAGGGTGAGAGTGGTCTAGTGGTATAGGTGTCCACCTCTCATCCAAGAGGTTGTTGGCTAGGTCTCCACCAGGGTGAGAGTGGCCTAGTGGTATATGTGTCCATCTCTCATCCAAGAGTTTGTTGGCTCGGTCTCCACCAGATGAGAGTGGCCTAGTGGTATATGTGTCCACCTCTCACCCAAGAGGTTGTTGGTTAGATCTCCACCAGGGTGAGAGTGGCCTAGTGGTACAGGTGTCCACCTCTCACCCAAGAGGTTGTTGGTTAGATCACCACCAGGGTGAGAGTGGTCTAGTGGTATATGTGTCCACCTCTGACCCAGGAGGTTGTTGGCTAGGTCACAACCAGGGTGAGAGTGGTCTAGTGGTATATGTGTCCATCTCTCATCCAAGAGGTTGTTGGCTAGGTCTCCACCAGGGTGAGAGTGGTCTAGTGGTATATGTGTCCACCTCTGACCCAAGAGGTTGTTGGCTAGGTCTCCACCAGGGTGAGAGTGGTCTAGTGGTATATGTGTCCACCTCTCACCCAAGAGGTTGTTGGCTAGGTCTCCACCAGGGTGAGAGTGGTCTAGTGGTATAGGTGTCCACCTCTCACCCAAGAGGTTGTTGGCTTGGTCTCCACCAGAGTGAGAGTGGTCTAGTGGTATAGGTGTCCACCTCTCACCCAAGAGATTGTTGGCTAGGTCTCTACAAGGGTGAGAGTGGCCTAGTGGTATAGGTGTCCACCTCTCATCCAAGAGGTTGTTGGCTAGGTCTCCACCAGGGTGAGAGTGGCCTAGTGGTATATGTGTCCACCTCTCACCCAAGATATTGTTGGCTAGGTCTCCACCAGGGTGAGAGTGGCCTAGTGGTATAGGTGTCCACCTCTCACCCAAGAGGTTGTTGGCTAGGTCTCAACCAGATGAGAGTGGCCTAGTGGTATAGGTGTCCACCTCTCATCCAAGAGGTTGTTGGCTAGGTCTCCACCAGGGTGAGAGTGGCCTAGTGGTATAGGTGTCCACCTCTCACCCAAGAGGTTGTTGGCTAGGGCTCCACCAGGGTGAGAGTGGCCTAGTTGTATATGTGTCCACCTCTCACCCAAGAGGTTGTTGGCTAGGTCTCCACCAGTGTGAGAGTGGCCTAGTGGTATATGTGTCCACCTCTCACCCAAGAGGTTGTTGGCTAGGTCTCCACCAGGGTGAGAGTGGTCTAGTGGTATAGGTGTCCACCTCTCACCCAGGAAGTTGTTGGCTAGGTCTCCACAAGGGTGAGAGTGGTCTAGTGGTATAGGTGTCCACCTCTGACCCAAGAGGTTGTTGGCTAGGTCTCCACCAGGGTGAGAGTGGCCTAGTGGTATAGGTGGCCACCTCTCATCCAAGAGATTGTTGGCTAGGTTTCCACCAGATGAGAGTGGCCTAGTGGTATAGGTGTCCACCTCTCATCCAAGAGGTTGTTGGCTAGGTCTCCACCAGATGAAAGTGGCCTAGTGGTATATGTGTCCACCTCTCACCCAAGAGGTTGTTGGCTAGGTCTCCACCAGATGAGAGTGGCCTAGTGGTATAGGTGTCCACCTCTCACCCAAGAGGTTGTTGGCTAGGTCTCCACCAGGGTGAGAGTGGCCTAGTGGTATAGGTGTCCACCTCTCACCCAAGAGGTTGTTGGTTAGATCACCACCAGCGTGAGAGTGGCCTAGTGGTATAGGTGTGCACCTCTCATCCAAGAGGTTGTTGGCTAGGTCTCCACCAGGGTGAGAGTGGTCTAGGGGTACAGGTGTCCACCTAGGTCTCCACCAGGGTGAGAGTGGCCTAGTGGTATATGTGTCCACCTCTCATCCAAGAGGTTGTTGGCTAGGTCTCCACCAGGGTGAGAGTGGCCTAGTGGTATAGGTGTCCACCTCTCACCCAAGAGGTTGTTGGTTAGATCACCACCAGGGTGAGAGTTGCCTAGTGGTATAGGTGTCCACCTCTCACCCAAGAGATTGTTGGCTAGGTCTCCACCAGGTTGAGAGTGGCCTAGTGGTATAGGTGTCCACCTCTCACCCAAGAGGTTGTTGGCTAGGTCTCCACCAGGGAGGGAGTGGCCTAGTGGTATATGTGTCCACCTCTCACCCAAGAGATTGTTGGCTAGGTCTCCACCAGTGTGAGAGTGGCCTAGTGGTATATGTGTCCACCTCTCACCCAAGAGGTTGTTGGCTAGGTCTCCATCAGGGTGGGAGTGGCCTAGTGGTATATGTGTCCACCTCTCACCCAAGAGATTGTTGGCTAGGTCTCCACCAGTGTGAGAGTGGCCTAGTGGTATAGGTGTCCACCTCTCACCCAAGAGGTTGTTGGTTATGGTTAGATCACCACCAGATGAGAGTGGCCTAGTGGTATATGTGTCCACCTCTCACCCAAGAGGTTGTTGGCTAGGTCTCCACCAGTGTGAGAGTGGCCTAGTGGTATATGTGTCCACCTCTCACCCAAGAGGTTGTTGGTTATGGTTAGATCACCACCAGATGAGAGTGGCCTAGTGGTATAGGTGTCCACCTCTCACCCAAGAGGTTGTTGGCTAGGTCTCCACCAGGGTGAGAGTGGCCTAGTGGTATATGTGTCAACCTCTCACCCAAGAGATTGTTGGCTAGGTCTCCACCAGGGTGAGAGTGGTCTAGTGGTATATGTGTCCACCTCTCACCCAAGAGGTTGTTGGTTATGGTTAGATCACCACCAGCGTGAGAGTGGCCTAGTGGTATATGTGTCCACCTCTCACCCAAGAGGTTGTTGGCTAGGTCTCCACCAGGGTGAGAGTGGTCTAGTGGTACAGGTGTCCACCTCTCATCCAAGAGGTTGTTGGCTAGGTCTCCACCAGTGTGAGAGTGGTCTAGTGGTATAGGTGTCCACCTCTCATCCAAGAGGTTGTTGGTTATGGTTAGATCACCACCAGCGTGAGAGTGGCCTAGTGGTATATGTGTCCACCTCTCACCCAAGAGATTGTTGGCTAGGTCTCCACCAGGGTGAGAGTGGCCTAGTGGTATATGTGTCCACCTCTCACCCAAGAGGTTGTTGGTTATGGTTAGATCACCACCAGATGAGAGTGGCCTAGTGGTATATGTGTCCACCTCTAACCAAAGAGGTTGTTGGTTATGGTTAGATCACCACCAGATGAGAGTGGCCTAGTGGTATATGTGTCCACCTCTCACCCAAGAGGTTGTTGGCTAGGTCTCCACCAGGGTGAGAGTGGTCTAGTGGTATAGGTGTCCACCTCTCATCCAAAAGGTTGTTGGCTAGGGCTCCACCAGGGTGAGAGTGGCCTAGTTGTATATGTGTCCACCTCTCATCCAAGAGGTTGTTGGCTAGGTCTCCACCAGTGTGAGAGTGGCCTAGTGGTATATGTGTCCACCTCTCACCCAAGAGGTTGTTGGCTAGGTCTACACCAGGGTGAGAGTGGTCTAGTGGTATAGGTGTCCACCTCTCACCCAGGAAGTTGTTGGCTAGGTCTCCACAAGGGTGAGAGTGGTCTAGTGGTATAGGTGTCCACCTCTCACCCAAGAGGTTGTTGGCTAGGTCTCCACCAGGGTGAGAGTGGCCTAGTGGTATAGGTGTCCACCTCTCATCCAAGAGGTTGTTGGCTAGGTCTCCACCAGATGAGAGTGGCCTAGTGGTATAGGTGTCCATCTCTCATCCAAGAGGTTGTTGGCTAGGTCTCCACCAGATGAAAGTGGCCTAGTGGTATATGTGTCCACCTCTCACCCAAGAGGTTGTTGGCTAGGTCTCCACCAGATGAGAGTGGCCTAGTGGTATAGGTGTCCACCTCTCACCCAAGAGGTTGTTGGCTAGGTCTCCACCAGGGTGAGAGTGGCCTAGTGGTATAGGTGTCCACCTCTCACCCAAGAGGTTGTTGGTTAGATCACCACCAGCGTGAGAGTGGCCTAGTGGTATAGGTGTCCACCTCTCATCCAAGAGGTTGTTGGCTAGGTCTCCACCAGGGTGAGAGTGGTCTAGTGGTACAGGTGTCCACCTAGGTCTCCACCAGGGTGAGAGTGGCCTAGTGGTATATGTGTCCACCTCTCATCCAAGAGGTTGTTGGCTAGGTCTCCACCAGGGTGAGAGTGGCCTAGTGGTATAGGTGTCCACCTCTCACCCAAGAGGTTGTTGGTTAGATCACCACCAGGGTGAGAGTGGCCTAGTGGTATAGGTGTCCACCTCTCACCCAAGAGATTGTTGGCTAGGTCTCCACCAGGTTGAGAGTGGCCTAGGGGTATAGGTGTCCACCTCTCACCCAAGAGGTTGTTGGCTAGGTCTCCACCAGGGAGGGAGTGGCCTAGTGGTATATGTGTCCACCTCTCACCCAAGAGATTGTTGGCTAGGTCTCCACCAGTGTGAGAGTGGCCTAGTGGTATATGTGTCCACCTCTCACCCAAGAGGTTGTTGGCTAGGTCTCCATCAGGGTGGGAGTGGCCTAGTGGTATATGTGTCCACCTCTCACCCAAGAGATTGTTGGCTAGGTCTCCACCAGTGTGAGAGTGGCCTAGTGGTATAGGTGTCCACCTCTCACCCAAGAGGTTGTTGGTTATGGTTAGATCACCACCAGATGAGAGTGGCCTAGTGGTATATGTGTCCACCTCTCACCCAAGAGGTTGTTGGCTAGGTCTCCACCAGGGTGAGAGTGGCCTAGTGGTATATGTGTCCACCTCTCACCCAAGAGGTTGTTGGCTAGGTCTCCACCAGTGTGAGAGTGGCCTAGTGGTATATGTGTCCACCTCTAACCCAAGAGGTTGTTGGTTATGGTTAGATCTCCACTAGGGTGAGAGTGGCCTAGTGGTACAGGTGTCCACCTCTCACCCAAGAGGTTGTTGGTTAGATCTCCACCAGGGTGAGAGTGGACTAGTGTTATATGTGTCCACCTCTCACACAAGAGATTGGTTGGCTAGGTCTCCACCAGGGTGAGAGTGGTCTAGTGGTATATGTGTCGACCTCTCACCCAAGAGGTTGTTGGTTATGGTTAGATCACCACCAGATGAGAGTGGCCTAGTGGTATATGTGTCCACCTCTCACCTAAGAGGTTGTTGGCTAGGTCTCCACCAGGGTGAGAGTGGTCTAGTGGTATAGGTGTCCACCTCTCATCCAAGAGGTTGTTGGCTAGGTCTCCACCAGTGTGAGAGTGGTCTAGTGGTATAGGTGTCCACCTCTCATCCAAGAGGTTGTTGGTTATGGTTAGATCACCACCAGCGTGAGAGTGGCCTAGTGGTATATGTGTCCACCTCTCACCCAAGAGATTGTTGGCTAGGTCTCCACCAGGGTGAGAGTGGCCTAGTGGTATATGTGTCCACCTCTCACCCAAGAGGTTGTTGGTTATGGTTAGATCACCACCAGATGAGAGTGGCCTAGTGGTATATGTGTCCACCTCTAACCCAAGAGGTTGTTGGTTATGGTTAGATCACCACCAGATGAGAGTGGCCTAGTGGTATATGTGTCCACCTCTCACCCAAGAGGTTGTTGGCTAGGTCTCCACCAGGGTGAGAGTGGTCTAGTGGTATAGGTGTCCACCTCTCATCCAAGAGGTTGTTGGCTAGGTCTCCACCAGGGTGAGAGTGGCCTAGTGGTATAGGTGTCCACCTCTCATCCAAGAGTTTGTTGGCTCGGTCTCCACCAGATGAGAGTGGCCTAGTGGTATATGTGTCCACCTCTCACCCAAGAGGTTGTTGGTTAGATCTCCACTAGGGTGAGAGTGGCCTAGTGGTACAGGTGTCCACCTCTCACCCAAGAGGTTGTTGGTTAGATCACCACCAGGGTGAGAGTGGTCTAGTGGTATATGTGTCCACCTCTGACCCAGGAGGTTGTTGGCTAGGTCACAACCAGGGTGAGAGTGGTCTAGTGGTATATGTGTCCACCTCGCATCCAAGAGGTTGTTGGCTAGGTCTCCACCAGGGTGAGAGTGGTCTAGTGGTATATGTGTCCACCTCTGACCCAAGAGGTTGTCGGCTAGGTCTCCACCAGGGTGAGAGTGGTCTAGTGGTATATGTGTCCACCTCTCACCCAAGAGGTTGTTGGCTAGGTCTCCACCAGGGTGAGAGTGGTCTAGTGGTATATGTGTCCACCTCTCACCCAAGAGGTTGTTGGCTAGGTCTCCACCAGATGAGAGTGGCCTAGTGGTATAGGTGTCCACCTCTCATCCAAGAGGTTGTTGGCTAGGTCTACATCAGATGAGAGTGGCCTAGTGGTATAGGTGTCCACCTCTCATCCAAGAGGTTGTTGGCTAGGTCTACACCAGATGAGAGTGGCCTAGTGGTATAGGTGTCCACCTCTCATCCAAGAGGTTGTTGGCTAGGTCTCCACCAGAGTGAGAGTGGCCTAGTTGTATATGTGTCCACCTCTCATCCAAGAGGTTGTTGGCTAGGTCTCCACCAGAGTGAGAGTGGCCTAGTGGTATATGTGTCCACCTCTCACCCAAGAGGTTGTTGGCTAGGTCTCCACTAGGGTGAGAGTGGCCTAGTGGTACAGGTGTTCACCTCTCTTCCAAGAGGTTGTTGGTTTGATCTTTACCAGGGTGAATCTTGCGAAGTGGTATATATAGGTGTCCACCTCTCACCCAAGAGGCTGTGGGTTTGTACTTCATCAGCTTGAGTGTGGCCTAGTGCTGTAGGTGGCCACCTCTCTCTTGTATAATATGCCAAAATACCCAAATCAGGCTGTTGGGAATCCGAATGTTACTATGTCTGGGATGCATATGCAAGTTTCCAGTTTAAGACTTGTCTTGATTAAAATAAACCAAGCATATAAAAGTTAAAAATATTTTTATGGGAAATAAATTGTCGTGAATTGATTGATATATTCTTGTGTAAAGTGATAAAGGTAATAGTCCACCTTTAACCAATAAGTCAAAGAATACCTGAGTTCTGGTTATAATGAAAAACACGAAGCGCTAGCAATATAACAATTGGGTTCATGATTCCATGAACGCAATGAAAATTTTATTCTTTAGTTAATTATACACGAAATATTGCATCAATATATATTGATATATAAACCAGCCATGAGTTCCATAAAGGCCTAACAGTTGCTTATGTTACCTAATGTAAGCAAAGTGTTTTGTATTGTAACCCTGTTGCATCATAGCACATACACAGCATACGGGGAACCAGATAGCAAGCATTAGCTGCAAATGCCTTTTCTGAACATAAAGCATTGCTTGTGTTTTTCAGGATAAAGATGTTAAGTTGGTTGCCCAGGTTGCAGAAGGTGAGGAAGGCTGGGATTTTCAGTGTTTACGTCTGCTGTGTGAGCATTTACACCCAGTTGTTGACTGCTACAGTGTGACAGAGGGGCAGTCAACAATATCACTGGAATGGTTGTAAATGAGGTAAGACCAATTAAGAAACACACAACATTTTAAGCATAATCTTAAGCATACATGTATATGGGAACATGCTTTCTTGTTACACAAACAAGAGGACACTTCAAATCAGAGCCTATTAATCCCAACAGTAAAAATTCTCCCTTTCACCAAATGTTATTTTTATCCGCTAAGTGTTTGAAAACAAGGGCCAGATAGCTTATCAAAATCAAAAATGGTGAGCCAGGGACATACCAAAAAACATCACATTTGGGGCTGGAAATAAATGTTTTTCATGTGGTAACGTTACACCATGTCTGTTATATATTACAACTCAATGTTAATGATGACATCAATATTGGTTCTTAATTTTGAATTACTTATGGATTAAAAAGATGGCTTTTTTACCGAGTTATATGACAATTTGCAGACTACATTTTATAAATCTGTTTTGGACACAACCAGTCAGATATATTTCTTATGTTTTACTTGGTTGGAAATCACAAAAGGCCATGGTTGGCCAATTGAACTGTGGAAAAAATGCCTTGAATCAAATTACCGCAGGCTAGGAATTTGATTGTGTTGTCAATGCTGACATGAGGTTTAGGACTGTTTCATGTTCCCCAAAAGTTGTTACTAAACCAGTGTCTGCTTTCGCGACCGATTATAATATTCTGGCAAATTGGGGTTTTAAGACTTATATACCATTAGGATTAAATCATTCATGTCATATCTCAAAAATCATTCGTACAATTGACAAAATACTTGACTGAAGTGCTTTTGACCATTGACCATTAAAGTTACATAACTCCTATTGATCCTTATACAAGTTATGGACCCTGATTGATTTGGAAAGTTTTTTGACAGGTTGGGTAATTTTGTTACACCTCAAAAACCATTAATGCAATTGACGTAAAACTTCACCGGAGTGTTTAGGGCCATTTGAAAATTAAGTAAGATAACTCTTTATTTATCTTCAATACCAGTAATGGCCCATGTTTCACTTATATTTTATTCTAAAAACCTATCATACAATTGACATAGCTCTTTGCAATAGTGATGATAGCTAAAAACAATTAATTCAGCTAATTTGATGTATTAGCCTAAAAATATTTTTTACATTCATGAATCATTCATGAATCAACTAAGTCATTGTTTTCTGCCCTGTTCTCACCCACCACTTGGGAGATGGCTGAAATTAAGACGAGTGGCCCTCATATCATAATATTAGTCATTTTACCATCGCAATCTGGAATCTCAAACACATATTGCCAGACCATGACTTAATGCTGCACTTTCACAGATTGAACGTTTTGACAACTTTTTTGTCTTGGAACGAGACATTTTTTGTGAAAATCCATGGAAACCAGTAATAAGACTGCTGACAAAAAATTAGACTGCAGATTCTTATATTTCAGTTAAAAATGATGTTTTATGCATTTTTCTTAAAGTAAAAGTTTAAGCTGTAAAACATTAATTTTCGAACGGAAATATGAAAATCTATGATCTGATTTTTTGTCAGTAAATCTTATATCATTGGTATGCAGATTTAAGTAAAATTTGCTCTTTCCAGAATAAAATAAAAAAGTTGTAAAAATGGTACATCTGTGAGAGTGCAGCTTTAAGGCATATGATGTGCAAGTAAGCTTATTTTTTCATGGAGCTATCGGCAATAATGCTAAGCTTTGATCTTGGTATCTTGGGAAGTGTATTACTTGTTAATTTTAAATAAAAAATGACGAAATTCCACTGTACATATTGTAATGTTTTTGTTCTTTATTTCGACTGAAATGGTACATCATGTGACCTATTTTTCAGTCTAAATAAAAGGTTGTTTGTCATTCCTGTTTCCGTTGGTTACTGGTTCTTTTGCTACACATCACACCCTTTCAATCGATACCAAAATAATATGGATCACAACGCATCCATGCAATTATTTGGTTAAAGATGCACTCTTACTCCCAAATAAGATTTACCACAATTAATAATATTGTGTTAGTATTCCAAAAAGGATAAATAAATGTCGAAAACATGGTTCTGATGAAGGATACCGACTAAATTTGAATGAATTGAGCATAAAACACTAATTCTACCGTATGAGACTATAGTAGACCACAGTAAATCTTTTAACATTCACCAATCATTTAATGTTATTGCGCTTTCTGCTATTAAATACACAATTACAATCTTGTTACCAGTGATTAATATTTTCCATAAATGCATTATTTATTAAGTAGTTAAGGGTTTATCACTCAAAATTTATGTATGTTATACATGTGTATGTATTGTTTTGAATAGAGTGTCACTTTAAAACTTTTTTGCATCAGTTGTGAAACCAGTTATAACATCATGATATTAATCTCTCACATTGGGGAATCAGGAGTGCCCGGAATAAGCACACTTGTCGGGCTAAGTGACCTCAATTTAAACTGACGTGCGCCCAGACCAGGCCCCAATATCACGAAAAAACTTAAGTTAAATCTCAATCTCAGTCTCAACATATTTTACCACAAAGCATCAAAAGTTATTCAAAACTAGAAATGTGTCCATAGGACACGGATGCCCCCACTTCGGTTTTTTGTCACAGAAAATAAGCCATAATGATTTTTGAAGTATTTTTGGCAAAAAAGGGCCGTAACTCCTAAATGACTAAAGCGATTTCCATGACTATCGAACTTGATCAAGATATTATGGTCACAAACATGTGTTTAAAGTTTGGTGAGGATTGGACAAACAGTTTTCAAGAATTAGATCGGAAACAATCTTCGGGACGTATTTTTCAAGTCTTTTTTTGCAAATAAAGGGCAGTAACTCCTAAATGACAAAAGCGATTTCCATGGCTATCGAACTTGATCAAGATATTATGGTCACAATCATGTATGTAAAGTTTGGTGAGGATTGGACACATACTTTTCAAGAATTAGATTGGAAACATATATTTTTGAAGTATTTTTGGCAAAAAAGGGCCGTAACTCCTAAATGACTAAAGCGATTTCCATGACTATCGAACTTGATCAAGATATTATGGTCACAAACATGTGTTTAAAGTTTGGTGAGGATTGGACAGACGGTTTTCAAGAATTAGATCGGAAACAATCTTCGGGACGTACGTACGTACGTACGTACGGACAGACGTACGTACGGACAAGGGCAACCCTATATGCCGCCACTTTGTGGGGGCATAATAAGATATGATTTTACACCTTTGAAAAGGTAACATATAAAATGTTGATTTAAGCCTAAATTGGTCAAGATTCCAGGTAATATTTTACAGCCAAAAATGTATTTGAGTACAATTTCTTGTTGTTTTTTTAACAATTACTCAACTGTATTTTTTGCTCTTGAATTAAGTTTCTTTGAAATATTGACAAAGTCTTTTTATTAACAGATTCTATTAGAAAAAAATATGCGTTAAAAAGTATAAAAATCATTTATTATGTTATTTTGATATCAGACAAAAAGAAATATTGTAGAACAGTTTTTTT